>NW_026652281.1:149539148-149567301 GCF_009828535.3 Hylobates moloch
GGTGCAATCTCGGTTCACTGCAACCTCCACCTCCTGGGTTCAAGCAATTCTCCTGCCTCAGCCTCCTGAGTAGCTGGGATTACAGGCATGCACCACGCCTGGCTAATTTTTGTATTTTTAGTGGAGACAGGTTTCGCCATGTTGGCCAGGCTGGTCTCGAACTTCTGACCTCAGGTGATCTGCCTGCCTTGGCCTCCCAAACTGCTGGGATTACAGGTGTAAGCCACCAGGCCTGGTTGAATGTTTTTATATTTGTTAAGAGCTGTAAAGGAGGAGGAGAAGAGGCATGAGAAAATGAGAAAGAATTATTGTTATTATTGGTAGTAGTAGCGACCGAGACTGTATGCGGCCTATAAAGGCTAACATATTCACTATCTGACCCTCTAGAGAAAGTTTGTCAACCCCTGGCCTAGAACATGGATGGCTTCTTACTAGGGTTCAATAAGTGTCTGAATGGAGGAAGGAACAGTTTAAAACTCAGCTTTGCCAGGCGCAGTGGCTCACGCCTGTAATCCCAGCACTTTGGGAGGCCGAGGTGGGCGGATCATGAGGTCAGGAGTTCGAGACCAGCCTGGCCAACATAGTGAAATCCTGTCTGTACTAAAAATGCAAAAATTAGCCAGGCATGGTGGTGTATGCCTGTAGTCCCAGCTACTCGGGAGGCTGAGGCAGGAGAACTGCTTAAACCTGGGAGGTGGAGGTTGCAGTGAGCCGAGATCGCGCCACTGCACTCCAGCTTGGGCAACAGAGTAAGACTTCGTCTCAAAAAACAAACTAACAAAGAAACCCCAACCCCAAACCCCACTCCCCGCCCCAGCTTTAATGACTTCCTATCTTAGGAATAATTCAAATGCCTTCCTTCACATTTCATTTTGTTTATACAGGTGTCTTTTCTACGAGACTGTGAGAATGGTTTCCACCTGGGGACCTAGAGCACTCCCAGGTACAGATAAAGTTACTCATTTAATATTTATTAAGCACCTAGTAGGTGTTTAAATAAATTATAAATTAATTATACATCAAATAAATATTGAATGAATAACTGTACCTGTCTTGTTCATTCAGCATCCAGCACAGGTGTACAACAGATATTTGTGGGGTGAATGAACACAGGATAAATGAAGACTTCTAGAAACCCTTCCTCCTCTACACAAGGCTCCAGGCATCCTTATAAATTTATAATCTTATAAATTAAAGATGATTCCTTCTTGCCTATAAGTAGAAAGAGGGCTTCAGTTAAGTGAAGATCCAGTTAAGTCAGGTTACTCTGTCCAAAAAGCTCAACTTTTGTCACCCAGTTTTAACACCTGATGGTGGCACAGTTGCACCACATACAATTTTCAGGACTCTGATGAATGTGCTGGGCATTTCTGCACTAACTCTCCTAACCAGTGTGCCAATGGGATATGGCAAAACTATGAGCAGTGACAGAATGACAGAACCAAGGAATCATGAGATTTGCTATAAGCAAGACAGAGAGCCAGGAAATGAGGAGGGCAGAGAGCTCTGGGCTGGGACTCTGGGTTGGCTGGAGCACACCCCAGACTGGCACAGGGCTCAGGGCTAACACTTCCTCCAAGACTTGCTCTGGGGCCAGGTCCAAGACTACAATCTCCTTGCTGTTTTTCCATGGCAGTAGCTTAGACTGTAGTTCTCTGCCATGAAGTGGTTCAGAGAATGCATGGAGTTGCTTTTTCAGCACCAGTTCTTTCAGAGCAAGTTGCTTCATTTCACTCAGAGCACTCAACTTATTGAAACTGATGAAAAAAAGTTCATTCATTTGATCTACCAGGAGTCTCAAATTAGGCTTCAGGACGAAGTTGCTTCACTTCACTCAGAGCACTCAACTTACTGAAACTGATGAAAAAAAGTTAATTCATTTGATCTACCAGGAGTCTCAAATTAGGCTTCAGGACGTTTAGTTGTTAAGTGAAGACACCTACTGGTGGAGGGTGATATTGCAGCCAAGCTCTATAATGCGATAATAATTGCAATGTCTAAATGTTGAGGTAGGCAACTAAAGCTAAATTCTAGGAGTTGCCAAGTGTGAAATCAAAGGATTCCTAGGCAAGGATTATCACTTTTGTGGCCCAGCAGGAAATATGATAGAAGAGGGGATGAGAAAGAGGAAAGTCTGACATCGGAAGGGTGATTTTTATTATCAAGTGTTATAAAATATTCTCAAGATGTACAGTGCCTAATCTACCACAGAAGTTTTCTATTTGGGCATATTTTTTCTTCATGATGACATGTGTTGAATTTTTAAGATGAAGGGTAAAGAGGGATTTTCCTTCCAAAAATTCACTATACTGTCAATCTTGCTGAAAGAGTCAGTAAACAAAGAATGCTTTTAAGTAATGGTTAGAAAAATCAGGAAGAAATATGTTCCTCAAATAATTGGATGATCTCTTGACTTTTAGTGAGAAGATTCATTTTCTGCAGGATGAGCAGAATTTGAGACCACATTAGCCAAAGTCTGTAGGAGCCAGCCAGCCAGCCAGCCAGCCAGCCATGACTGGGAAACGCCAGAGGCAGATAAGCCTTCTCCAACGCAGAGTTTTGGTGTAGAAATCTCAGGGGTTAGTCTGTCAATGTTAGATCCCTTTAAAATTCAATCCAAAAGGCTTATTCTAAAATAAAGGAAGTGTTCAAAGGTCACATAAGATATAAGGCTAATCCCAGCTTGGGTTCTTAGTTTGAATGAAGAAAGATGCTATTTTCCAGCCAGTTGAACTATAAATAAATCCATCCCCATCATTTCAGGTGAATGACGTAACAGCAGTCACCACAAATTAGAGCTTTTTCTCCCTTTTCCAGACAAATCCCCTCATCAAGCCCGTTCCGACTGGACATTTGTGTTTGTCACAAACCAGAGCTGTCTCTTTCCTCTCTCCTCTACCCTCCCACACCCATTCCTTCTAGGGAAAGTCTCTGCATACTCGAAACCAGAAACTCTGCCATCCCAAGAGTGGCAGCTCGTCTTCTCTCTGCTCTTTTCTAAGAAACACATAATTATCCCTGGGGCTCGGGAACTATTTGCAGCTTTAGCAGGATGCCATGGCTCTGGCCAGTACCTATTAAACTAGAAAGAGGAGCTATAAATGGACTGGTTGGGAAAAGACTGAAGTTAATTCTCGACGCCATTCCTTGAGGCAGTGAGAATGACTGTGGGGCCTGTGAAGTTGACCACAGGGCCCGTGCCCAGGGGCAGCAAAGGTACTGGAGCTTTTGAATTTGGAATTTCTACTTGATATGGTTTGGATCTGTGTCCCCACCCAAATCTCATGTCGAATTGTAATCCTCAATGTTGGAGGTGGGGGCTGGTGGGAGGTGACTGGATCATGGGGGTGGGTCCTTTATGAACGGTTCAGCACCATCCCTTTGGTGCTGTCTCGAGATGGAGTTCTCAGGAGATCTGGTTGTTTAAAAGTGTGTAGCACTGCCCCTCTCGGTCCTGCTCCTGCCATATAAAAACTGCTTGCTCCGCCTTTGCCTTCCACCATGATGGAAAGCTCCCGGAGGCCTCCCCAGAAGCTGAGCAGAAGCCACTGTGCTTCCTGTACAGCCAGCAGAACCATGAGCCAATTAAACCTCTTTTCTTTATAAATTATCCAGTCACAGCTATTTCTTTATAGGAGTGTGGGAATCAACTAATACACTACTGCTGGTCAGGGGCACCCATGTATTTTAAGTAACAGTAGTGTAGTAATAAAAATGGCATCAAGCATACATTACTGACAATGTGCCAAGCACTGTTCTAGGTGCCTTACAAATATGACTATAAATCCTATAATAATTCCACAAGGCAGATTTCTATGATCAACCCCAGTTTACAGATGAGGAAACTGAGGCCCATGAGAGGGGGCATGCTTTTTCACTTCTAGGATCTCTGCTTGCACCCCTGATCCTCATCAACCCCTTCAAACCTCCTGGTACCCTAGGAAATTAAAGAGCGCTGGATTCTGGAAGTTCTGAAGTCCACACTGGCTCCAGGTAAGGTATGGGCCGGGGCCTTTGCAGATGTGGAGAATGATCTTGGGTGGCAGAAGAAAAAGTTGGGCCACTGTTTATGTAAATGTATAAACCCCAGGGGAGAGCTCAATCATTCCTCTGTGCATACCCAATTTCCCACCTTCTCTTTCTCCATAATTGCTTCTGAGAGAAGAGTTGTGTCATCCAGGAAATGGAAAGATTATTAGGAGGGAATATAATGTATTTTAGGGAGAATGGCAATAGGGATGGGAATTGCTTGACACTGCATCTGTCATTGCCCAAAAAGGGCTGGGGTCTGGTGCCAAGGATGTCAAATGGATATGGCCCAAATCTACTGCACATTCCTGCCTCCCAGCCTGTGCCTGGCCATCCCCTCAGCCCAGGATGCCCTTCACTCTATGGAAACCTTCTGATCCTTCATCAAGACCCAGGGTCCCTCCTTTCCAACCCCTTATCATACCTGAGAAGAATGCTCTTAGCTCTCAGCTACCATGTTGCTCTGTATAAAGTGGAACAAAGGCATTTAACTCCCGATAGCATGGCTAGGAAGAAGTCTGCCTCCCCTTCTCCATGAAGGCATTCTCTGAGAAAGACTCCAAGTCTCAACCACTTGGCAGTTTTTTGGTATATTGGATGAAACAACCTCAAATACTATTTTTGGGAAATGGGATGGGGTATCAACCAATCAATCAAGCATCCATCCATCCATCCATCCATCCATCCATCCATCCACCAATTCAACCACCCCTCCTTCCCTTCCCTCCCTCTTGCCACCCACCAATCCATCCATCCATCCATCCATCCATCCATCCATCCATCCATCCACCCACCCACCAGTTCAACCGCCCCTCCTTCCCTTCCCTCCCACCTGCCAACCATCCATCCATCCACATCACTGTATCCTCAGCATGGAACCCAGGGCCTGGTGCACAGCAGGTGCTCAGCTGGAGTTTGCTGAAAACTGAACGAAGAGAAGAAAATAGAAAATATTCTTACCAGATTTCTTTTTCCCAATGTGCTCCCTGTACAGGAAAGAAAGGGGGTGGGAAAGAGTAATGAGTCAGTACTTGTCATGTATTGACATGAGTTATTCTGCTAGGAAACTGAGATTCTCCATCCCCCACAACATCATCAGTGAATGAATAAAATCCAGGCCAACTAGAGGGACCCTGACTTCTTCAAAGAGAAAGAATTTCTCTTAATTTTCCCCCTTTGCCTGATAAGCGTTCTGGTGCCCTGGGGACCAGTGTCTCCATTTATTTGTAGACTGGAAGCCCTGGGGAGGAGCTGAAGGGGATTGCAGTTTGAAAATAGGAGTTACGTCCTCACACTGCACTGAGCCTGATGCCTACCTTGTGAGGCACAGCAGACGTCCCTGCCCCATTTCTTGGGATCCCCTAACCCACAGACATGGGGCAGAAAGTGCTTGGCAGTAAGTGTACAGGGAACACATTAAAACTGGGCAGAAGTTTGGACAGCAGTGAACACAGTGCACCTCCCTAGTGGTGACAGGGGAGACACTACTATGGGCTAGAATTCACAGGGAATAATGAATAGTGACTCCCTTACATTCGTCGACCATGTCAGAGTTTATGAATGCAACTGTATCGGCCAGGTGTGGTGCTTCACGCCTGTAATCCCAGCACTTTGGGAGGCTGAGGCGGGTGGATCACCTGAGGTCAGGAGTTTGAGACCAGCCTAGCCAACATGGTGAAACCCTGTCTCTACTAAAAATACAAAAATTAGCTGGGTGTGATGGCACACACCTGTGGTCCCAGCTACTCTGGAAGCTGAGACAGGAGAATCAATTGAACCTGGGAGGTGGAGGTGCAGTGAGCCGAGATTGTGCCACTGCACTCTAGCCTGGGTGACAGAGCAAGACTCCATCTTGGGTGGGGGGCGGGCGGGGGAAGCAACTGTATCACAAATGCAGCATTACACATTAGGGCTTACAAAGCACTTTAAAGTAAGTTATCTCATGAGTAATAAACTTTGCAGTAGTTGGGTTGGGAGGGACATTGTGGCAACAGTAGCATTAGCTAATATTATTAAATGGTACTAGATCCAGTGCTGGCACCCTGCTAGGCACTCGTAGTTCACTCATTCAATACTCAAGATGATCCCAGGAAATAAGTATTATTCTTATTCCCATTTTACAGACGAGGAACAGACAGGCTAAGTAATTTGCTCAAGGTCACACAGCTAGCAAGTAGCACAGCTAGAATTTGAATCCAGATTGAACTAACTTTTAAAAAACTGAGATATAATTGACAAACCATAAAACTCATCCTTTAGGCCAGGAGCGGTGGCTCATGCCTGTAATCCCAGCACTTTGGGAGGCCTGAGGCAGGCAGATCACCTGAGGTCAGGAGTTGGAGACCAGCCTGGCCAACATGGCGAAACCTCATCTCTACTAGAAATACAAAAATGAGCCAGGTGTGGTGGTGGGCACCTGTAATCCCAGCTACTCAGGAGGCTGAGGCAGGAGACTCGCTTGAACCTGGGAGGTGGAGGCGGCAGTGAGCCGAGATCATGCCACTGCACTCCAGCCTGGGAGACAGAGCGAGACTCTGTCTCAAAAACAAAACAAAACAAACAAAAACTCATCCTTTAAAGGTATACAATTTATTGGTTTTTAGTATATTCACAAGGTTGTCCAACCATCACCAGACCACTTTTATCACTCCAAAAAGAAGCCCTATACCCATTATTAGTCACTTCCTATTCCCCCTCCTCCAGCCCTTGGCAACCACAAATCCTGCTTGCTGTCTCTAACTATTTGCCTATTCTGGATGTTTCATATAAACAGAATCATATAATGTATGGCCTTTTGTGTCTGGCTTCTTTCATTTGGCATAATGTCTTTGAGGTTCATCTGTGTTATGGCATGTATCAATACTTCATTACTTTTTGTTGCTAAGTAATACTCCATTGTGTGGATAAACCATAATTTGTTTACTCATTACTAAGTTGCTAGACATTTGGGTTGTTTCCACTCTTTGGCTATTTTGAATAATGTTTCTGTGAATATTTGTGTACAAGTTTTTGTATGGACCTGTATTTTTATTTCTCTTGGTTATATACCTAAGAGGGGAATTGCTAGGTCATATGGTAACTCCAGGTTTAACTTCTTGAGGAAGTGCCACACAGATGTCCACAGCAACTGCACCATTTTATATTCCCACCAGCAACATATGAAGGTTCCAACCTCTTCATATCCTTGACAATACTTGTCATATGTCTTCTTTTTTTTGAGGTGGAGTCTCACTCTGTCACCCAGGCTGGAGTGCAGTGGCGTGATCTTGGCTCACTGCAACCTCTGCCTCCCAGGTTCAAATGACTCTCCTGCCTCAGCCTCCCACGTAGCTGGGATTATAGACGCCTACCACCACGCCTGGCTAATTTTTGTATTTTTAGTAGAGATGGGGTTTTGCCATGTTGGCCAGGCTGGTCTTGAACTCCTGACCTCAGGTGATTCGCCCACTTTGGCCTCTCAAACTGCTGGGATTACAGGTATGAGCCACCACGCCTGGCCTATCTATCTTCTTGATTACAGCCATTCTAGTGGATATGAATTAGATCTAATGATATTTCACTGTAGCTTGGATTTGCATTTCCTGATGGATAATGACGCCAGGATCTTCTCATACGCTTATTGGCTATTTGTGCATTTTCTTTGGAGAAATGTCTACTCAATGTCTGGGTTTTTAACCACCATGTAATAATGCTTCAGAGCAACCTGGGAGAGAGCAGGGAGGGAGCCAAGCCCAAGAGCAGGGGCTACAGTCCTCCCGTATGTCTGGGAGGCGCAGCAGAGTCTGGCCAGGTCGGGCTGGGCTGGTGGTGATGTCTTCCCTCCAGCGAGGGAGGTTGACCTTCACAGCACCCATGCAGAGGAGGGTGAGGGTCAGAGTGGAATGTCTAGCTCACCTTCACTGGCACTCACCGGGTCCTGGTCAGAAAGCTACACTTGCACTGACTCACTGCATCCTCATACATCCCTTTGAGGGTTATTCCATTTTGCAGATGAAGATACTGAGGCCCAGAGAGGTGAGGTACCAGGCCCAGGACTGGAACCCAGGAAGTCTGGCTGGAGCCCACTCTCCTGACCACCACCTGGACTGTCTAGTGACTGAAGTTCCCCTCTTAGCTGCTGCATCAAGACACACTAACGAAGGTTCCACCAGGCTGCTTCTACAGAAAGCACCAGCTGCCAGAGTTGCCATCCAGGCCTGCGACCTGAGCCGTGGTCTGGGCTCAAGTCCCGGGCTCCTACTGAGCCATGCACCCCTGCTTCCACTGTCCCAGCCAGAGCAGGGGAGTGGGGGCGGCAGGCGACCCTTGGGTTCAGGCAGCCACAGCATGCGTTTGCTCAAGCAGGTGGGTCATCTTCTCGGTGTGACATGCTTGGGGTGTTCCCAAGTTTTCCTACTCGTGGCGGCCAAAACCCTCCTCCAATAGCACCAGCTGGCTAGGAAACACCCCCAAAGTCTATGTCAAGCCCTAACATGGGTTGACCTTCAGGATCCTGACCAACACACCAACCCCACTGGGTATAACCCTCAAGTTCACTATCCCTAAACCAACAACAAGGACCCAGCTGAGACTGCCTGCTGTGGCCCCAGAACAATCCCTTGGGCCCTTGGCAACCTCGCCACCTTCCTTCCTTTTCAAATCCTGGCTTAAAGACAGGAAGACGTCACTAGGTAAGCACCTGCCCTGTGCCAGACACCATCCTTTATGGGCAGGATCTTGCTTAGTCCTCACAACCAAGCTGTGAGCCAGGGTAGTGACGCCCGCTTTACTGATGGGAAAATAAGCTCAGAGAAGTCAAGTCATTTGTCCAAGGTCACACAGCTGGGAAGGGACAAAGAGATCTGAACCTTCCCTTTCTTTCCAGGAAGGCTCTCAGAACCAGATACATACACTCCAGCATGATGCTTGCTGGCTTGTCTCGGCTGTTACTTGGTGCTTTCTTTGGTGCAGTCTAGGCTGTGTTTTGTATTTTCAGTGGATGTTCTATTTGTGTATGCACGGGTGCCCCGCACCCACATGTTCACGCAGCTTTTCCCACCACTGTGAAAGTCAGCAGGCTCTCCCTATCTGGCTGATGAATGAATGAACAATGCCAGTGCCCTTGGCTGGATGCAGCATGGGCTGAGAACTCCTGTCCTGAGCTATTTCTATAAGCCCAAGCGAGCGAGCTAGTGGGGCTGCCTCTGCCACCGAAGAGAAGAAGCCAGAGAGTGCCACAAAGCCACCATGCAGCCTCCGGGACTTCCCACCTCCTCTCGAGGGCTGGCTCACACCCGTGTCCCCGAGTGTCCTTCCTTCTTGAATGAAGATGACGAGACTCCTCCCAAGCACAGCAGCTGCCCCTGGCCTGGCCCTCTCCCCTCTGTGTGTCTAAGTTGGTCTGACGCTTGCTCAGAGGCTGGGGCCGCTGCAACCACCCTCGCCAGGGAGAGGCCAGAGGCATCCCAGCACTAACATTGGGAAGGGCCACCAGGGCGGGGCTTCTTCACCTCAGGTCCATGTACAGGATTCTGCACAAATGAGGACCTCCTGAAACTGCAGGTGCTCTTCCAGGAAGAGGGAAGTAAGCTTTTGTTGGAATCTCTAAGTGGTCCATGATGCTCCCCACAGTTAAAATTGGAATCTCTAAGTGGTCCATGATGTTTCCCAAAGTTAAAGTCTCTGGGACACTGAGATAAAGTAGAAGAAAATCTGGCTATCGTTGAACCCAGGGGACCAAGGAATGCACACCAATGTCAGTACCACCCTCGTGGCTGCTGTCCGCTCCTTCCTCTGCCCTTGGGCAGTAAGGTCCGTAGAGCAGTCCCAAGTGCTTTTCTCTACATCTTCTCATTTGATTCCTCAAGCAATGCTGTGAGGGACGTGTCATCAGGCCCATCTTACATAAGAGGAGACTGAGACAAGGGTCGGAAAAACCTGCCCAATCTCACCCAGCTTGAAAGTGGCTCCTACAGGCTGGGAGTGGCGGCTCATGCCTGTAATCCCAGCACTTTGGGAGGCCAAGACGGGCAGATCACGAGGTCAGGAGATCGAGACCATCCTGGCTAACACGGTGAAACCCCATCTCTACTAAAAATACAAAAAATTAGCCGGGCGTGGTGGCGGGCACCTGTAGTCCCAGCTACTTGGGAGGCTGAGGCATGAAAATGGCGTGAACCTGGGAGGCAGAGCTTGCAGTGAGCCAAGATCACGCCACTGCACTCCAGCCTGGGTGACAGAGCAAGACTCTGTCTCAAAAAAAGAAAAAAAAAAGAAAGAAAGTGGCTTCTATAAACCGAATTCATATATTGAAACACTAACCCCAGTGTGATGGTGCTTGGAGATGGAGCCTTTAGGGGTAATTAGGTCATAAAGGTTGAGCCCCCAGGATGGGATTAGCGCCTTTATGAGAAGACATGAAGGTAAGAGGATCGCTTGAGCCCAGGAGTTCCAGACCAGCCTGGACAACATAGCCAGACCCTGTCTCTACAAAAAATTAAAAAGAAAAAAGAAGAAGAGACATAAGAGAGCTGGCTTTCTCTCTCTCTCTCTCTCTCTCTCCCAGGTGGGGACACATCTGCAAACCAGGAAGTGGCCTTCACCAGGCACTGAAATAGCTGGCACCTTGATCTTGGATTTCCAGCCTCTAGAAAGTGAGAAATACATTTTTGTTTAACCCACCCAGTCTGTGGTATTTTTGTCATAGCAGGTGGAACAGACTAAGACAGTAGTCAGGCAATTTTCCCTGCTGAGGGTATATCAGGCTGGGCATCTTGATCAACTCTTAAGAGACAGCGCTGGAATAAAGACAGCAACGTCTGGTCATTCCAAGAGGGGTACTACCATGAGCCGCCACTTCCTGACGTGGTCTTAGAATTTTTCCCTGTGGCAGTCACTCAGTCCTCACCATTACCCTAAAAAGTACAGCTATTCCCATTTCACAATAGAGCAAGTGGAAGCCCAGAAGCGAAGTGAGGGAGGCCCATGGCCACACAGCCCAGGAGTGGCAGAGGCAGGATTCGAACCTGGGTGTACTAGATTCCAAACTCAGGCTCTTTTCTATCAAGTGAGCCTCTTGTGTGGGACTGAGCTTAGGTTCAGACTCAGGCTGACCTGGGGAAAATTCACCTTCACCTCTTCCAAACCGTGCCTCTCTTTCATTATTATTTTGTTAAAAGTCCCTTTTATTATTCTGAACCTCAGCTTCCTCATCTGTAAGAGAGGAATGACAGGGTTTTTGTTTTTGAGACAGAGGCTCCCTCTGTCACCCAGGCTGGAGTGCAGTGGCGGCGATCACTGCTCACTGCAGCCTCAACCTCCTTGGCCCGAGCAATTCTCCCATCTCAGCTTCCTGAGTATCTGGGACTACAGGCACGTACCACTATGCCCGGCTAATTTTTTTTTTATTTTTAGTAGAGACAGGGTCTGACTATGTTGCTCAGGCTGGTCTCGAACTCCTGTGCTGAAGCAATCCTTCTGCCTCAGCCTCCTAAAGTGCTGGGATTACAGGCGTGAGGGAATGAGTTTTTATTGGGCAGTTTTGTGAGAAAATGAAGTGGAAAGGGAACACAAGTTCTGTATCCTTTGATTTACCTTGTGTAGAAATTATAATTGAAGCCAGAGGCTATGAGCCTGAATGGAAGTTCAATCCTGCTAGCCTGGGAGGACTGGAGACAAAGGTGCTTTGAGAATATTTCCCCATATTTCATGATGGTGATACAAATTGGGAAATGCTTACCAGACACCAACGCCAAAGACACTAAGAACAAAAACATTAGCCAGCATGAGTGAAACACCTCAAATTATCAGATTTATATTATTCTGTATCTTTATGATTATTTTTAAATTTATGAAACTGTGTCTTGGCTCCCGTGTTGGGAAGGCATTCCCTTGTGACATCTGATTCAAAGGTTTACTGTTGCCTCTTACAGTCTCCCTTGACTCCAAAACCACGCACTTCTGTGCACTCACTATGAGAAGCTGTATTTACTCACTCCGTGCTCGTCACAGGAAACGGTGCATATTGGGATATATTTATTGCAGAAACTTAGGTCTACTCTTCTGTGTGCTAGCAAACTACCAGTCCTGAGTGGTGCACTCGGAGGTCTGTGAACTCGATTTTGGAGGTAGCTGTGTGTGTGTATAAATATAAATGGCCTGACTTCACTTGTTAGAACACTCTCATGCTTTCTCCTCACAAGTCTATTTAAACAATTTTTGTGACTCCAGCAGATCATTTCCTTTCCAAAAGGGAGCATGTGTCTTTCTCTCTCGATACACATTCAGTGCTCGGCACACTGCCCACCATGCTGGCTGCTTGGCAAACGCAGCCTTGGTTACGGCTGCTGCCTGGGGCATCCAGCGAATGCATCGCCAAGAGCGGCAGCGTCTACTTCTGGAACAGAGCCTGGCTGGTACTTTTCAGCCCTTCTCGAATGAGCCCAGACAGACCCCAAACTCTGCCCGCTCTTGTTCCTGTGACCCCAGGACACTCCCAGCACCTTGGGCTGGTCTCTTTTCCCCACTGCTATTTCTCCGTTAGCCAGATCCCTTCCTGCTTTCCCCAAAGCACCCGGGCCGGCCAGGGTGCTGGTGTGTTAAGTGCGAGTAGGCAGGCGGTGCTTGAGTTTTACGTGGTATGCACTGTGTGGCTGGGGCTGCTGGCTGTGTAGTGACAGGCGTCTGGGCAAGTGGCCTGTCCACTGCAGGGAGAAGCGACAGGGAGGCAGGGCTGTGGTGGGCATTTTGGAGAGCTTTGGAGCCTGGCTGGTCAGGATGAAATCCTGGCCCCGTTGCTCACCGGCAGCGGGGTTTTCGTCGGTTTGGGTTGCTCCCGCATTCACGTCCCTGGCAGTTCCTGAGCACACCCATCTCTGCAGACAGAAGCCAGATGAATCTACGGCTCAGCCCCTGCCTCGTGGGCTCAGTCTGCCCAGTTCCCATACACCTCGCTAAGTGCTGTGGGCAGGTGCAGAGTGTGATGGGATGACAGGAGTGGCACTCAGTTTCCTTCATCTGTCAAACAGGACAATCACTACCCACTTACAGCAACTCTGAAGGCTAAGTGAAGTGCAGTCTCACAGGGGCTCAGCCGACGAAACTCACTTTTGGCTGCACTTTGCTTTACTTGGGGGTGGCTGGACTGGCAGGAGGGAGGGCTGTGGGGCTCCATCTGGGGAAGCCCACAAACAAACTTACTCTTTGGGGGGATTCAGGTCCTCAGGTCTTGTCTCAAAGAACTGCAGCACCTCATCACACTGAGAGATGTAGGGGGGCAGCTGGATGAGGGCCTGGAGAAGAGAGACGCAGGTGAGTGCAAAGGAGGAGAGGGGGCTGGGCATGGTGGCGCGTGCCTATAATCCCAGCTACTTGGGAGGCTGAGGCAAGAGAATTGTTTGAACCTGGGAGGCAGAGGTTGCAGTGAGCTGAGATTGCGCTGCACTCCAGCCTGGGTGACAGAGCGAGACTGTCTCAAACACACACACACAAACACAAAAGCAAAACCAAAAAGCAAAGGAAGGAGACGGGTGTTAGGAATGCCATACACCACCAGTGGCTCTCAAACTCGGGAACGCACCAGAATCACTTGGAGGGCTTATTAAACACAGATCGTGGAACCCCACCCGAGTTTCTGATTCAGTAGTTCTGTGGAGGCGGGTGAGGATGTGCATTTCTAAAAAAGTTTCCTGGTGATGCTGCTGGTTTGGGGAACAACAGACACACACACACACACAGTATGATATACATGCATATATTATAGGCATATTTGTTCAAGTAATATGTCCATATTTAGGCAAAATCAGACCATACTGTACATGCCATTTAGTAAACCTATGCTTTCACTTAGCTATAAATTGTCAACTTCATGCCATTTCATTATTCTTATTTATTTATGTTGAAATAGGATCTTGCTCTGACACCCAGGCTGGAGCGCAGTGATGCAATCTTGGTTCACCACAACCTCTGCCTCCTGGGTTCACGTGATTTTTGTGCCCTAGTCTCCTGAGTGGCTGGGATTATAGGCATGTGCTACCATGCTTGGCTAATTTTTTTTTTTTTGTATTTTTAGTAGAGATGGGGTTTTGGCATGTTGGCCAGGCTGGTCTCGAACTCCTGGCCCCAAGTGATCCACGCACTTCAGCCTCCCAAAGTGCTCGGATTACAGGTGTGAGCTACTGCACCTGGCTCATTTCATTATTCTTCTATAACATCATCTATACTGGATATTGGATTTTATACAGCTGTTGTCATACTTTATTCAACTCGTTGTCTACTGGTGAATCTTTAGGTTATTTCCAACATGCTCACATATTATGTCTTAACTCACGAATCTGAAGCATTAAAGTGAAGGGACTGTTTTATGATTTAGATAGAGGTTTAAAGTCTCCAAGTTAACGAGGGGTTGAAATAGATCTTCCACTGGCCAAATTCCACATTAATCCACCCCAGTGACTCACTGGCTGTATAGCCCTCCACAAAGCTGGTTTATCTACTAACAGGTATTCATTCAATGATTCAATGAGCATTTTCTTTGTGCTCAGCACTGCACTAGTTTCGGTGCCAAATACAAGAGAAGTGCAGGGTACACTCTGCTCATTAAAGGATTTGAAACTCAGACGGCCATCATGAATAAACAGCTCAGTTTAACAAATATTCACTTAAGCCTCCTTTGGCCCGGGCCCTGGACCAGGGTAATGAGGATGCAGATCTGAGGGTGGTTCAGGTGGTTCATGCATACATTTTGTTGCACACACCTGTGCAGAGAACACGTGTGCATACACACGAATTGCACAGGTGATTCTGCCAGCCAAGCTGCCCAAGCAGGGCATGCTCTGCATGAGGCTGGACTCTGTTCTCTCCTAGAGGGCCTCTCATGAGCCTTCTCACCATGCTGAGCCTGAGTCTGGGCTAGAAGAGATGTGTCTTGCATTTCCTTTCTTTCTTTCTTTCTTTCTTTCTTTTTTTTTTTTTTTTTTGAGACGGAGTCTTGCTCTGTCACCAGGCTGGAGTGCAGTGGTGCTATCTTAGCACACTGCAACCTCTGCCTCCCGGGTTCAAGTGATTCCTGGGCCTCAGCCTCCCTAGTAGCTGGGATTACAGGCGCACGCCACCACACCCGGCTAATTTTTTGTATTTTAGTAGAGATGGGGTTTCACCATGTTGGCCAGGATAGTCTCGATCTCCTGACCTCGTGATCCACCCACCTTGGCTCCCAAAGTGCTGGGATTACAGGCGTGAGCCACTGCGCCCAGCCTGTGTCTTGCATTTTCCATATAACCAGCCTTTAATAGCTCACTGCCCAACTCCCAAAGTGATGTGCCAACGCTGCAGCAGTACTGGGCTCTTGTGGACCAATGGAGAGATGAATGGAGGCCTCCAGTGTGGTACCTTTTACAGGGCTTTGGGGATATGTTGACCCTACACAATTATTTCTTCCATTAAAAAATTAAATTGTGGTAAAATACACACAGTAAAAAGCTTACCATCTTACCCATTTTCAAGTGTACTGTTACAGTGCATTAAGTATTTAATGCATTCACACTGCTGTGCTACCAGCACCGCCATCCATCTACAGAACTCTTTTCATCTTGCAAAACTAAAACTCTGTACCCATTAAATAACAACTACCCTTCCACCCTCCCCCAGCAACCACCATTCGACTTCTGTCTCTAGGGATTGATGAATCCAGGTAGCTCGCATCAGTGGAATCATACAGTGTTTGTCTTTTTGAGCCTGGCTGATGTCGTTTAGCAAGCTCATCCATTCAAGGTT
Source organism: Hylobates moloch (assembly GCF_009828535.3). NCBI lineage: Eukaryota > Metazoa > Chordata > Mammalia > Primates > Hylobatidae > Hylobates > Hylobates moloch. The sequence continues at coordinate 149,554,929 of NW_026652281.1, forward strand.
CATGCTTGTAGCAGGCGTCAACACTTCCTTCCTTTTAAAGGCTGAGTAATATTCCATTGTATGGATACACCACATTTTGCTTATCATTCACCTGTCAATGGACACTTGGGTTGCCAACCCCACATTACTTTGAGTCAGGCTCTAACTTTAAGCCCCCGAGCTGCAATCTGCTCCAGACTCAGAATGGATAAACACACCATGAGGGACGTGGATGGCCTGGAAGGGCACCTTTCCTGGTCACTGTCCATCCTTCCACCCTTCTGAGGGGTGACTAAAGGGCTCACCGATTTTTAAAATTAGACTTTAAGTAGCTCCTGCTCTGCAGCAAATCCTTAAGGACTGTTTCTAGAGCTGAATCAGGGAGTCCTAGAGACAGGAGCAGGCCCTTCCCTCCCTCACCTCCTGTTTCTAGTCCCCCTTCTTTTTCTGGTTCCAAGCAGTGAGTGGTCATTCTTCTGGCCTGGATGAGCTGCTGTCTGCTCCCCCCGCCCATGGGCCTCTTTTTCCTCTGAAATCCTGCAGCCCTTGCAGTTGGAGCCACATAATGAACGAGCTGATTACATGCTGGACTGTGGTGTGTCCTGGCTGCTTTGTGTGCAAATATCTTGTGGCTTCCCCCCAAGACTGCAATAACAGCACTCCTCGACCTTGGCTCAGCACTGGGTGGCTCCTGAAATGTGTTCATCTGTGTCACTTTATGTAGCCCTGGGAAGGCTGGCCCATTTAAGAGATGGGGAAATGGACGCTCTGTTGAGGTGGCTTGGTCTAGAGGGTCCAGGAAAGGTTGACAGCAAACCTCTACCTTAAATCCACAAAAGGCGGCAGGGCGGCAGCTGTTCCTCCTCCACCTTCCCTACGTGCCTAGACTGTGCTGGGGCGACCCTAAATAACACGAGGGAACAGCCCGGAGCTGGCCATGTGTCTCTGTTAGAGGAGAGCTGGGTGGCTGTGGGGCATGGCCCCTGGAGGTGGTCACTGTCTCTGCCTGGAGGGGACCTCCCAGGATGGGCAGAGGCCCCAAATGGACTAGAAGGGGAAGGGACAATGAGGCCCATGGAAACCTCCTGATGATGCCAAGTTCCCTTCTGGTTTTGAGCTATGCCTAGGAAGTAAAAGCCAAACCAAACCCCTAAACCATAAAAGAAGTCAAGTTACTAATAAAAGGCATGGCTGAATGCTTTGATGTTGGCCCATTTCATTTGGGATGGACTTGGCTACCAGTAAAAAATGACCCAGGGCTGAGAAACCATTCTGCATCTGAAAGACTCCAGGATAGTCCTAAGTTCCGTCGGTAGTGACAAAGAACCACAGCTCCAGCAAACTCAGTCCTGTTCTGGAAGGGATCCTGGCGCTTTGGACAGATGTGGCTGATGCCGGCATGAGAGAGGAGAGCAAGTCCTGCTTGCAGAGGGTAACAATAAAGGTCAGACAGAACCAGCTCGATTCTGGCCTCGTCACTTCCTGGCTGTGAGGTTCTGGCCAAGTCTCACCTGCCTCTCTGAGCCTCAGTCTACTCATCTGCAAAGCGCAGCTAAAGAAGAACACCCATCTTGGAGGGCTGTGCTATAGAATAAGTGAGGATGTGGTTGTAGGGTTTCCATCATATATTAGTTGCTTGATGGACACTGGATAAACCTGTTGGCTCTCTATACTGCCCAGATACAAGAATATAGTGTTTCCAAAGGCGATTTCAGAGGCAGCCAGATGATTATGTTAAATGACAATGCCTTGGCTAGGGAGAAGGTTCATGTTTTCTCAATTCTCTTTCAACCCTCTTTAATTTAAAAAAGAATGCCCCAGAGAAGTAACACTTGTCTAACTTGCCTCCTGAGAGCAGGACAGGCTCTGCAGAGCCTCCGGTAGGCAGGTAACAGCAGCTAGCTAGATTTAAAAATGTTTTCTGTTGTTGTTGTTGTTGTTTTATTGTTTTTATTTTTTACTTTTATGGCAGGTACATGATACCCATTTGTTTTGTCTTGTTTGTTTGCTTGTTTTTGAGACAGAGTCTGGCTCTGTGGCCCAGGCTGCGGTGCAGGGTGGGATCTCAGCTCACTGCAGCCTCCACCTCCTGGGCTCGAGATCCTCCCATCTCAGCCTCCTGAGTAGCTGGGGTTACAGGCGTGCACCACCATGCCTGGCTAATTTTTGTATTTTTAGTAGAAACGGGGTTTCGCCATGTTGCCCAGGCCAGTCTCAAACTCCTGGGCTCAAGCGATCCTCCTGCCTCAGCCTTCCAAAGTGTTGGGATTACAGGTGTGAGCCACAGTGCCCAGCCGATACCAGTTTTATGTTATGGTTGTGATATAAAGTTTTCTCTAAGATATATTGTTTTCAGAAGTTCAAAAAGTCAGGAAGCCCTCTTAGCACAGTAGGCAGCAAGTCAGTCTCATAATCTGAAGAAGCTCAAAAAGTGAGTTGAAGAAAAATATGAGTAATAATATAGGTGGGTGGTATATGACAGAATTCCAGAAGGGAAGTCTCAAGTGACTGGAGCCTGGTAAATACTACTGTTATGTTGCCCATAGTTTAAAATACTACAGCATGGGCACACACACTCACAAGTGTGTACGTTTGCATGTGTGTTCGATTTAAGCTACACCATATGATGGTTAGTTACTACCTGAAGTTCCCTCATTTAGAATGAACACTGGTGCAAGTGAAAGACTCTAATCAGAAGTCCACACTTCAGAAAAGGCTGCTTCAGGACTTTAGCTGTCTTCATTGTGGATCAATACCACAGCCTTTATTCATTAGCCTAACTGTTGTTAGAAAGAATTTTTTTTTCTACTGGTGAAATGATCCTAGAAATATTCTCAGACACTCTGGCCCTTGCGAGAACAGAACCTGGTGAGCCCAGTACCGTACATCCTTCAGAAAGTGGCCCAGGGTCTAGGATTTAGGATTCAGCCTCTTCTTGAGGATTTTACTGTCAGACCACGGTTAGGATGATCTGATCCTGCTTCTAGAATGTGGTTGCATCTGCCTTGAGGAATCATTCATGCAAAGAGACGTCAGACAGACAGCTGGGATTTCAAGGAGCTTCCAGAAAAACTTGAGTGGCAATTTATGAGGTGGCTTGATAATAAATCCTTGTATGTGTGACAGGATTCAGCTAAGTCATATTTTCATTGTGTCTTTTGATGAACAGAAGTTCTTAAATTTAATGTATTCAAATAAACCAATCTTTTTGTGCCTGGTATCCTTTTTGTATCTTTAGAAATCCTATACCTAGAGATTATAAACATATTTTCCTAATGTTATCTCCTAAAACCTTTTGTAATATTGCCTCTTACATTTATGTCTTTAATTTTCTTGGAAATGATTTCATGTGTGGTGTGAGGCAGGGGTTAGTTATCTTTTTTGTTTTTTTTTCCCATGTGGATACCCATTTATTGAGGAATGATCTGCAAGGCTGCCTTTGTCAGTATCAGAGTGTCCATCCAAATACACATGGATCTGTTTCTGGGTTTTCTATTTGTTTCAAGGGTTTGTCTATCCTTGTGCTAATACTGCACTATGTTAATTACTGTAACTTTACAATAGGTCTGGTAGAGCAGAAAGTTTCTTCCATTGTAATATACACCTGGTAGCTAGCTTTGGGATATCATCTATGGCTCTCATCTATCTCTATCTATTAGAGACCTTCATTTTCTACTAAAATAAAGCTAATTATGATAGATCAAATTGGCTTAAGGTGGTTCACAATAATGTCAGTAACAGATACCCAAATGTCACGTAACAGCCTATGTAGTCTATAAAAGAAAGGGATTATTTCATCTCTCTCCAGGATGGCAGTTCCCTTGAAGCTGAGCCCAGGGAATCTGGCCAAAAAACTCCAAATATCCGCTCTATTTATTATGTTTCATTAATAGCAGGGGGTGGTAACTTCCATGTGGCTCATTTAACATAAGCAGTTTCCTCCCTATGGTTAGTCCAGGTGAATTCATTATCTCTGTACCATTCCAAGCATCAGGCTGCTGCTATCCTGTATTACTCTCGGATTTTAAATTTCCTTTTCAAAACCAAAAGTCCAGGAGTTGGTGAAGCCCTTGGGTGCAAGGGAAGTCTGACTCTGGAGAGAAGTCAGGTGGGCTGGGGAAGAAGCAGAATAGGCTGATTTGGGCTGAGGGACAGCAGATTCTGGGGAAGGTATGAACTGGAACTTCCCGGCTAGGCAAGGTGACCCTATAGTCCTTGCCAGCAGGGCCTGGACAAAAGAAGATCATCTCCAGAATTGGAATTTCAGGCTCTAGAGGTTTGGAAAGGGACAAGGAAGAGCTGAACCTTCTTCTGAGGGCTGGGAGGCAACAGCAGCGCTGATGGCTGCTCCTTAGCCCCGGCCCTTCCTTTGTCATGAGGTACTTAGGAGACAGAAGAGTCTGGGTTTATCTGGCTCTAAGAAACACACATTTGAATACCTCGGCCTTTGGCATTTTTACTTTCTTTCTTTTTTTTTTTTTTTTTTGAGATGGAGTCTCGCTCTGTCACCCAGGCTGGAGCGTAATGGCATGATCTTGGCTCATTGCAACCTCTGCCTCCTGGGTTCAAGCAATTCTGCCTCAGCCTCCTGACTAGCTGGGATTACAGGTGCCGACCACCACACCTGGATAATTTTTGTATTTTTAGTAGAGACGGCATTTCACCACGTTGGTCAGGCTGGTCTCAAACTCCTGACCTCGTGATCTGCCTGCTTTGGCCTCCCAAAATGCTGGAATTACAGGCATGAGCCACCATGCCCAGCCATACCACTTTCTTAGAGGCCATAAGTGGTATGTGAGTGTGGAGGCGTAAAAGGCTTGAGTCCAACTCTCTAACCCTCAAACCTAAAAATCTTATTGTAAGTAACTTTGTTGGGCCTCCACTTCCTCATCTACACAATGGGAATAATAAAACTTACTCCTGCCTAGGAGTTCGAGACTAGCCTGGGCAACATGGTGAAACCCCCATCTCTACCAAAAAAAAAAAAAAAAGGTATGTGCTGGTAGTTCCAGCTACTCAGGAGGCTGAGGTGGGAGGATCACTTGAGCCTAGGAGACTGAGGTTGCAGTGAACCAAGGTCACCCTACTGTACTCCAGCCTGAGAGACAGAGCAAGACCTTGTCTCAAAATAATAAAAATAAAGCCTACTCCTCAAAGTTGTTGGAGAGATAAGGCAAGGTCCCATCTGGCAAAGAGCAGACACTCAATCAGTAGAGGTTTTCTGACCTTCTTTGATGTCTCCTGCCAAGAGAGGGATCATATGTCCGCGCACTGTCCCCTTCTGTTTAACACTTTTTTTGTAGAGATGGGGGTCTCACTATGTTGCCCAGGCTGGTCTCAAACCCCTGGCCTGAAGCAGTCTTTCCACCTTAGCCTCCCAAAGTGCTAGGATTACAGGCATCAGCCACTGCGCCTGGGTTAATACTTTTTAACAGATTTACTGTGGCATAAATTACATACCATAAAATTTACCCATTATAAGTACACAATATCAATGATATTTGGTAAATTACAGAGTTGTGCAACGATCACCACAATCTAGTTTCAAAACTTTTCCATCACTTCAAAAATGTCCCCCAACCTAATTTACAGTTCATCTCTGCTTCTTCTACCACCCCCAGGTCTGGGAAACCACTGATCTGCTTTTTGCCTCCATAAATTTGCCATTTCTGCACATTTCATATAAACAGAATCATACAATATGTAGTTGTACACATCTGGCTTCTTTCACTTAGCATTATGCTTTGGAGATTCATCCAGCTTGTAGCATTTACCAGTGTTTCATTGCTTAATTTATTTATTTAGAGCTGGAGTCTTGCTCTGTCACCAAGGCTGGAGTGCAGTAGCGCTATCATGGCTCATGGCAGCCTCCAGCTCCTGGACTCAAGCAATCCTCCTGCCTCAGCCTTCTGTGTCCTGGGAGTACAGGCTCAAGCCACTGTGGCATGCTCCCAGTGCCTTTTATTGCCAAATAAAAAGATATGTCTATTATATGGATATTACGCACTTTGTGTATCCATGCACCAGTTGATGGACTTGTGGATCACTTCCAGTTGTTGGCTATTATGAATTAATGTTGCTATGAACATTTGCAGCCAAGTCTTTCTGTGGACATAAGTTTTCAATTCTCTTGAGTATATACCTAAGAGTGGTCATATGATAAGTTTAACTTTTGAGGAAACTGCCAAACTGTCTTCCAAAGTAGCTTCCCATCTTTTTTTTTTGTGACAGAGTTTTGCCCTTGTAGCCCAGGATGGAGTGCAATGACACGATCTCAGCTCACCACAATCTCCACTTCCTGGGTCCAAGCGATTCTCCGGCCTCAGCCTCCTGAGTAGCTGGGGTTACAGACATGCGCCACCTCACCTGGCTAATTTTGTATTTTCAGTAGAGATAGGGTTTCTCCATGTTGGTCAGGCTGGTCTCGAACTCCCGACCTCAGGTGATCCGCCCGCCTCAGCCTCCCAAAGTACTGGGATTACAGCCGTGAGCCACTACGCCCGGCTTGTAGCTTCCTATCTTAAGGGCTCCAGTTACTCTATGTTCTCACCAACACTTGGTATTGTCCTGTCTTGTTGATTATAAGCAACTCTAGTGGCTGTGTAAATATCTCGTTATGGTTTTATTTTGCATTCCCATAATGACTAATGATATTGAGCATCTATTCATGTGTTTACTAGTCATTCCTATGCCTTCTTGGGTAAAATTCGTATTGAAGTCTTTAAAATCGGGTTGTCTTACTATTATTGAGTTCTTTGTGTATGTTCAATACAAATCCTTTATCAGATATAAGATTAACAAATATTTTCTCCCAGTCCATGGCTTGCCATTTCTTTCTCTTTTTTGGAGATGGAGTCTCACTCTGTTGCCCAGGCTGGAGTGCTGTGGCACGATCTTGGCTCACTGCAACCTCCACCTCCTGGATTCAAGCCATCCTCCCACTTCAGCCTCCCAAGTAGCTGGGATTACAAGCGTGCGCCACTACGCCCGGCTAGTTTTTGTATTTTTAGTAGAGATGAGGTTTCACCAAGTTGGCCAGGCTGGTCTCGAACCCTGGACCTCTGTCTGCCTTGTGATCTGTCTGCCTTGGCGCTCCAAAGTGCTGGAATTATAGGCGTGAGCCACTGGCCTGGCCATTTTGTTAATGGTACTTTTTGAGATACAGAAGTCTATAAGTCAATTGAATTAAATACAATTTTTATCAGTTTTTCTTTAAAGGCTCACACTTTTGGGGTCATGGCTAAAAACTCTGCCCAACTCAAGGTCGTGATGACTTTCTCCTATGTTTTCTTCTAGAAGTTTTACAGTTTTAGCTCTTATATTTAGGGTTATGATCCACTTTGAGTTGATTTTCATGCATGGTATGAGATAAGGATCTAACTTCATTTTGAGATAAGGGTGTAACTTCTTTTTTTTTTTTTTTTTGCATATGTATAGCTGTTGTGGGCTATAGTGTTTTGCTCTCCACCCCCTATTCATATATTAAAGTCCTAACCCCCAAGCCCCTAGAATGTGAATATATTTGGAGATAGGATCTTTAAAGGGGTAACTTAAAGTAAAATGAAGTCGCCGGGCGCGGTGGCTCACGCTTGTAATCCCAGCACTTTGGGAGGCCGAGGCAGGTGGATCACGAGGTCAGGAGATCGAGACCACAGTGAAACCCCGTCTCTACTAAAAATACAAAAAAATTAGCTGGGCGTGGTGGCGGGTGCCTGTAGTCCCAGCTACTCGGAGAGGCTGAGGCAGGAGAATGGCGTGAACCTGGGAGGCGGAGCTTGCAGTGAGCTGAGATTGCACCACTGCACTCCAGCCTGGGCGACAGAGTGAGACTCTGTCTCAAAAAAAAAAAAAAAAAAAAGTAAAATGAAGTCACCAGGGATGTGCCTTAATCCAATATAACTGTGTCTTTATAGGAAGAGGAGATTACGACATAGAAAGGTACAGAAAAGACCTTGTAAAGACATAGGGAGAAGAGGCATCTCATCTATAAACCAATGAGAGAGGTTAGAAGGCCCTGCTGCCTAGACTTCCAGCCTCCAGAACTGTGAGAAACTAAATGATATTGTAACCCACCCCGTTTGTGGTATTTTGCTGTGCAGCCCTAGGAAACAAATGCAACAGGTGACTATCTCAACTGTTTGTTAAAAAGACCATCCTTTCCAGCCCGGCATGGTGGCTCATGCCTGTAATCCCAGCTCTTTGGGAGGCCAAAGTGGGTGGATTACTTGAGGTCAGGAGTCCGAGACCAGCCTGGCCAACGTATGGTGAAACCCCGTCTCTACTAAAAATACAAAAAAAAAAAAAATTAGCCAGGCCTGGTGGTGGGTGCCTGTAATCCCAGCTACTCAGGATGCTGAGGCAGGAGAATCCCTTGAACCCAGGAGGCGGAGGTTGTGGTGAGCCAAGATGGTGCCACTGCACTCCAGCCTGGGCAACAGAGCGAGACTCCATCTCAAACAAACAAACAAACAAACACTATCCTTTTCCCAGTGAATTGTCTTGGCACCTTTGTGGACTATCAACTGATCAAACATTTTGTAAGATTTTATTTCTGGACTCTCAATGTTGTTCCGCTGATCTACATGCCTATTTTTGTCAGTATCATACTATCCTGATTACTGTGCCTTGTAGGGAGTATTGAAAAATGGGTAATATGGCTCCTCTAACATTGTTCTTTTTCAAAAGTGTTTTGACTATTCTGGATCCTTTATATTTCCACATACACTTGAGGATTGGCTTGTCAATTTCTATAAAAAAGTCTATAGAAAAGATTTTGACAGGGATTGTATTGAATATGTAGATTCATTCTGGGAGGAGTTCCATTTTAACAATATTGAGTCTTCCAATCCACAAGTATGGAATGTCTCTCCATGAATTTAGATTTTCTTTAATTTTCATTGAAATGTTTTGTATAAATCCTGCACTTCTTTTGTTAAATTTATTTCTAAGTATTTTACTCATTTTGATGCTATTGGGAGTGGGACTGTTTTCTTAATTTCATTTCTGGATTGTTTGTTCCTAAGCTATAGAAATACAATTGCTTTCTGTATGTTGAGCTTTTATCCTGATCTTACTAAACTCATTTATTTGTCCTAGCATTTTTTTGATGGCTCTCTTATAATTTTCTATATAGAGAATCGTGTCATCTGTGAGTCAAGAGTTATAGTCTTGCCAGGCGCGGTGGCTCACACCTGTAATCCCAGCACTTTGGGAGGGTGAGGCGGGCGGATCATGAAGTCAGGAGATCGAGACCATCCTAGCTAACATGGTGAAACCCCGTCTCTACTAAAAAAATACAAAAAATTAGCCGGGTGCGGTGGCGGGCGCCTGTAGTCCCAGTTACTCAGGAGGCTGAGGCAGGAGAATGGCGTGAACCCAGGAGGTGGAGTTGCAGTGAGCCGAGGTCGCGCCATTGCACTCCAGCCTGGGTGACAGAGTGAGACTCCGTCTCAAAAAAAAAGAAAAAAAAAAAAAAAAAAAAGAGTTATACTCTTTCCTTCCCAATCTGGATGCCTTTTCTTTTTTTTGGGGTGCTTACACTGGCTAGTCCCCTAGTAAAATGTAGAACAGACATGTAAGGGTAAACATACTTGCTTTGTTCCTGATCTGAGGGGGAGATTGTTCACTGCTCCATTTAAAAAAACATTTCTTGCTATTCCTACCCCTCTCCCATCAGAATCGCTAGTGATTTTAACTTGGAGAAACAAATACTAAAGAAAAGCTGCTAAACAAAATAAAAACATGCTCCTTTCCTGAATATAGCCTCAAGTCAAATGAAATATAACCAAAAGGCAGGTCTCCTGTTGTTTAGGATGTTCAAGGGACAGGAAGCTGCTGCACCATCAAACAACAGGGGTTGGCTAAATAATTTTGGAAGAAAGAATGTATAATGGAATACTATGTGGTCATTAAAAGTAGGCTTAAGAGGATTTTTTGTTTTTTTGAGACAGAGTCTCACTCTGTTGCCCAGGTGGGAGTGTAGTGGTGCCATCTCAGCTCACTGCAACCTCCACCTCCCAGGTTCAAGCGATTCTCCTGCCTCAGCCTCCCGAGTAGCTGGGACTACAGGTGTGTCCCACCACACCTGGCTAATTTTTCTATTTTTAGTACAGATGGGGTTTCAACATGTTTGGCCAGGCTGGTCTCGAACTCCTGACTTCAAGTGATCCACCTGCCTCGGCCTCCCAAAGTGCTGGGATTATAGGCGTGAGCCCCTGTACCCAGTCAAGAGGATGTTTTAATAGTAGAGAAATTCTCACATAATAATTACGGCAAAAGAGAAACAGCAACAAAGTAACACATACAGAATGGTCTCAACATCATTAAGAAATGCACATAAAGAAAAGGTGGAAAGGAAATATGTAAAACCCTTAATAACTGATGCCTCTAAGTTGAATGATAATGAATGATTTTCCCCCTAATTTCTTTACATTCCTTTGAATTGCATATGTTTTTATCATTGAGCATCTTGTAGCCAGAAAAAGAAAAGAAAACAGAATACACCTACAGGGAAGACTGCGTAGGCATTTCTCAGCCTTACCTTACAGTATTCATCAATTGGTATCAGGCGTTTGACAGCCACGTCCCGGATGTGGCTTCGTCTGAAGAGAATCTTACCTGCAGAAGATGAGAGCAAAGGCAGTGTTGTCAGGGAACAGGGACAAGCTCTCAGCAACCTGAGAGGGTGTGGACATGGCTGTTCCCAGGGTAGGTCTGAGTGGTGCCAAAATTCCTGGCTGCGATCAAGGTACCCCTGCTGGACTTCCGTGGGGCTTGGATAAGCCCATGCCAGGTCCCCCTAAACCCTGTTCACAGCTTTAACACAAGGGCTTGGGGGAATGGGAACCACAGAATAAGTTTTGGTGAGATAAAGGAGGCTGGAAACGACTGTGGAAGGAAGCCGCCCCTACCTGATGAAGAAAGAAGGTTGGACCCGAGCCTGTGAGGTCCTGTCCAACTCCAGGATTCTGGCTAGGTGAACAGTACAGTGGACAAGCAGACATGCCCTCAGCAATAGTTCAGTTTCCTCCCTTTTCCTCATTCATCCTCTGCCTTTTCCTCATGTTCCCTAAACCCTCATGCTCTACCATTCTGAGCCCTCCCCTCTGCCTGGACATCTCCCCATGCAACCCCACCACCATCCCTCATAGTGGTTAAGAGTTCCTGGCTCTTTCTGACTGCACACATTATTTATTTTTACAGCACTTCTTCTGTCTTACCAGTCATGTGCTCTGCACAAATAGGAACTGACTGCATCTCAGTCCATTTTGTGACACTAATGTTTGATAAATGTATGAATGTGGCTTCCACCTGCAAAGATGACAAATCCTTCCAGTTCCTTCCCCAATTAGTGTTCATAAGAGAAGGGTTTTGAGTTCTCCTATTTCACCAAATATTAACTGAGAGTCCATGACCCGCTTCGTGACATCTGAAACTCTGGGGCATGGGGCTATGAACCACCAATATGACACATGGGTAGAGAATGTGGGTCACAGGAAAACACAGGTGTATACATGATGCCACTGAAGATCTCTGGAAATATCCAAGACATTGAGATGTCATGGGTGATGCCTGTTTAAAGCAAATCGGTGGGTTCTCAGAGAGTTTAGACAGGATATCCTCTCTTGGGGAGATGGTGGCGAAGCATAGGCACTAAAGGTTAAGACCACATGACTCACCATTCTGGATCTACCACACAGTCAGGGGTGGGGGAAATCAGAAATAAGACATAAAGGAGGGCCAAAGACATGGGAGATGGAGATAAGCACCTCTACCAAGCTCGTGCAGAGCGACCAGGGGTTATCTATGGGTAGGTCAAGGGGAAGGTGTGGGAAGACCAAACCTGCTCCAGAGAGCAGAGCATGGAGACCTACTAAGAGCTCTCTCTATTTCTGGCCCTAGGAGGTTGGTTAAAAAGAAGAATTTGGATCAAGAGCCTGGCAAGGTGAAGAGAGATTACTATTGATCTAAGATGGTTTCTGGTGAGATGGCTATCTCCACAGATCAGCTCAGGCGGGCAGGGATAGGATGGCATAGAAAAGTCTAGTAAGGGTTGGGCGTGGTGACTCACACCTGAAATCCCAGCACTTTGGGAGGCCGAAGTGGGTGGATCACTTGAGGTCAGGAGTTTGAGTCCCACCTGGCCAATATGGCAAAACCCTGTCTCTACTAAAAATACAAAAAAAAGGCCGGGCGCGGTGGCTCACGCTTGTAATCCCAGCACTTTGGGAGGCCGAGGCAGGTGGATCACGAGGTCAGGAGATCAAGACCACAGTGAAACCCCGTCTCTACTAAAAATACAAAAAATTAGCCGGGCGTGGTGGCGGGCACCTGTAGTCCCAGCTACTCGGAGGCTGAGGCAGGAGAATGGGGTGAACCTGGGAGGCGGAGCTTG
>NW_026652281.1:149567701-149666389 GCF_009828535.3 Hylobates moloch
CCATATTTCTCTTCTTTCAAAAGCAAATAGGAGAAATATCACTGAATTCTTTTTCTCAGCAAGGAACAGCCCTAAGAAAGAGAATGCGTTCCTAGGGGGAGGTCTCTGAAATGGCCGCTCTGGGAACGTCTGTCTTTTATGGTTGCAGATAAGGGATGAAACAAGCCCCGGTCTCCTGTAGCCCTCCCAGGCCTATTAGGATGAGGAAATTCCTGCCTCATAAATTTTGGTCAGACTGTTGTCTGCTCTCAAACCCTGTCTCCTGATAAGATGTTATCAATGACAATGTGTGCCCGAAACTTCATTAGCAATTTTAATTTTGCCCTGGTCCTGTGATCTCGCCCTTCCTCCATTTGCCTTGTAATATTTTATTACCTTGTGAAGCATGTGATCTCTGTGACCCACACCCTATTCGTACACTCCCTCCCTTTTTGAAAATCACTAATAAAAACTTGCTGGTTTTGCGGCTTGCGGGGGACATCACGGAACCTGCCGACATGTGATGTCTCCCCCGGACACCGAGCTTTAAAATTTCTCTTTTGTACTCTTTCCCTTTATTTCTCAGACCGGCCGACGCTTAGGGAAATAGAAAAGAACCTACGTGAAATGACGTTGAATTATTGGGGGTGGGTTCCCCCGATATCTGGCGCCCAAAGTGGTCTTTCTTTTTTCCTAAGTGCATGTGGGAACCCGATTCCCTTTGGTAGAGACTTACTGGCACAATGAGGGGCTGAAACTAATATTCCACATAACTCTTATAGTGCTCCCAGTCAGCATATGATGGAAAACATGGGGTTTGTTCCTAGGCTCGGTCTCGGTCCAAAGCATGAAAGGATTACTAAACCCCTCCCAGTTACTGTAAAAGAAAACAGGGTGGGTTTAGGTTATCCTTTTTAGTGACAGCTGCTGCCACGCCTCCTGATCCTATCCCTTTACAATGGAAATCTGACACACCTGTTTGGATTCAGCAGTGGCCGCTCTCTAAAGAAAAACTGGAGGCTTTAACTCACTTGGTTTCTGAACAGTTACAACTTGGAAATGTGGAACTTTCTCTTTCCCCCTGGAATTCTTCTGTATTTCTAGTAAAAAAGAAATCAGGCAAGTGGCGGATGGTAACAGATATAAGGGCCATTAACACTGTAATTAAACCTATGGGGGCCGTCGAACCCAGCATGCCTGCCCCTGCTTTAACACCTAAAAGTTGGCCTCTCATGGTTATTGATCTTAAAGATTGTTTCTTTATATTCCTTTACATAAATCAGATTGTGAAAAATTTGCTTTTACTGTACCATCTATCAATAATCAGGAGCCTGCAGCTCATTATCAGTGGAAAGTACTTCCTCAGGGAATGCTAAACAGCCCTACAATATGCCAGCTTTATGTTGGACAAGTGCTTTCACCAGTTCGAGCCCAATTTCCCCAGGCCTATATTCTTCATTATATTGATGATATTTTAATTGCTGTCCCCACTGATAAAGAATTAATTGACTGTTATCAAAGTTTGAGCCGCTGTGTTACAGAGGCTGGATTACACATCACTCAGGATAAAATTCAACAGACCACTCCTGTTCAATATTTAGGAATGGTGGTTGATAACGTATTCAACCTCAAAAAGTTCAAATTAGGAAAGATTCTTTGAAAGCTTTAAATGACTTCCAAAAACTTTTGGGTAACATTAATTATTTAAGACCTACTTTAGGTAGGTCATAAATAGGTATTCCGACCTATGTGCTGTCTAACTTGTTTTCTATGCCGCGGGGAGATTCCAATCTCTGCAGTCCCAGGACTTTGACCCCTGAGGCTTCACTAGAGCTGGAATTCATAGAGGAAAGAATCCAGACCACCCAGTTATCTAGAGTACAGCCATTTCAGCCTTTTCAGCTTCTGGTTTTCGCTTCATTACACTCTCCTACTGGACTAATAGTTCAACATAATGATTTAGTGGAGTGGTGTTTTCCTTCTCATTCTGTGTCAAAAACTTTGTCTGTTTATCTAGATCAAATGGCCATCTTAATTGGACAGGCTCGGTGTAGAATACTTAAAATTTCCAGATTTGATCCGAATTTAACTGAAGTTCCTTTAAATCGGCTTGAAGTTCAAGCTGCCTTTCGACATGCCGTACTGTGGCAAATTCACTTGGCTGATTTTATTGGCATTATTGACAATCATTATCCAAAGAACAAATTGTTTGATTTTATAAAAATGACGTCTTGGATGGTCCCTTGATTAACCAAAGATCAGCCCATTCCTGAGGCCGTTACAGTGTTCACTGATAGCTCCAGCAATGTAAATGCTGGTTATGTAGGTCCTACAAACAAGCTTATTTCTATCCCTTATACCTCTGCTCAAAAGGCTGAGTTAATTGCTATAATTACTGCCTTACAGGATTTCCCCAAACCTTTAAATATTGTCTCTTATTCTACTTAACGTGGGAAAGAGGATATGCTTGTATTTCACCAGGAGATCATCAAAAGAAATCCACAGGGAAAAGACGTCTGCGTCAGAGACTGTCCTCAGACGTGGTGAGATCTGTGCCAACTCCTTAGAAGCTGGCACACCAAATCACAATGGGTCTGATTCAATCCTCCTTGATGGCAATGGAGACCCATCTAACTAATCCCACTTCTCCTGATTGCCTTTCTTTTTCTCCTTACAAACCTGAAAATCTCACCATTTCTATTAGCCTGACAGCATCCCTCTGTTGTTCTCTTCCTCCTTCAGCACTCAATCTCACTTACACTGGGTTTTATTTAATTATTCTCCTCCTTATACTTTCTGTCTCACCAGTTTCCTCTCACACTGATTTACCTGCTACACAAAATTATTCTTATTGGGCTTATGTGTCTTTTCTCCACTTATTTGACCTCTCACCTGGACAGATGTTCCTGCAGAACTCTACACTAACAGTGTGTGGATGCCTGGAGCTACAGATGACCATTGCCCTGCTCATCCAGGAGAAGAAGGCATTGCATTTAATGTTACCATGGGTTATAAATATCCTCCTCTGTGCATCGGACATGCACCTGGTTGTATCCATCTAGAAACTCAAGTCTCGGCTGCTGATCTTCCAGAGAGATCAGCTACAGAGGAACTGGGACATTTGGTCTCTGGCCTCTCCCTTTCTCCTTTAAAACAAATGAAAGGGGGAGTAATGGGAGATACCCCATACTTTCAATATAAACCTGCAGGAAAACCATGCCCTAAAAATTTTGAGGGCCCATCTAAAACTTTAATTTGGAAAGACTGTGTTAACTCACATGCAGTAATATTAAAAAATGAGTCATATGGTTTAGTAATAGACTGGGCACCAAAGGGCTATTTAAAAAACAATTGCTCCTCTGGCGGAAGGGAATGCCTGGAGGCCACTTATTTTATTTCTTATCAGGAGAACGAGAATCATCATTCTACTTAGCATAGGAGGTTCAACTCGTTCTTTCCCTTAAAATGGGAAGATAAAGGCATTATCCCCTCGAGGCCTCATATGATACTCCCCATTCTGAGCCCAGAACACCCAGAACTTTGGAAATTGGCTATTGCCATGTCTGGACTGCAAGTATGGGAAGGCGAAACTATTCTGTCTGTTGTTCCCGCCACCGCCCCTGTCTCTCAGTATCAACGCAGATCCAGACATTCTGCTTTACTTACCTCCAACCTGACTGTTCCCATACAGAGTTGTGTTGAGCCTCCTTACATGCTGTTAGTAGGAAATATCAAAATTTGGACGAACAATCAAACTGTCCAATGCATTGTCATTTATACACTTATATTAACTCCCATTTTGACTTCAGGAAAAGTGTAACGTTGGTTCGGGCTCAAGAAGGAATCTGGATTCTGGTAACTTTGCCCAGACCTTGGGAATCCTCCCTCTCAATACATTTAATTAATGAAGTGTTACAGCAAATTCTAAAAAGATCTAAGAGATTTGTTTTCCCTTTAATCACTGTGATCATAGGCCTAATTACAGTCACTGCACTGGCCACCACTGCTGGAATGGCATTACATCAATCTATTCAAATGGCTCATTTTGTTAATGATTGGCAAGCCAATTCCACTCAAATGTGGAATTCTCAACAAGGTATTGATCAAAAATTGGCTAATCAATTTAAGACAGTCTGTTATTTGGCTTGGAGATCGGGTGGTGAGTCTCAAACATCGCATTCAAATGCAGTGCGATTGAAATACTTCGGATTTCTGTATCACCCCGTATTCCTACAATGAGACTGATCATTCATGGGAAATGGTCAAAGGACACCTTCTAGGTAGGGAAGATAATTTATCATTGGATACAATTAAATTAAAGAAACAAATTTTTGAAGCCTCTCAAGCTCATTTATCCATTGTGCCTGGAGCTGAGGCGTTAGATCAGGTGGCAGAAAATCTTTCTGGATTAAACCCCACGACTTGGATTAAGTCTATTGGGGGCTCCACTGTAGTAAATTTTAGAATTATGTTTCTCTGTTTAATCGGCTTATCTTTAGTGTGCCGGACCAGTCAAAGAATCCTGCGTCAAAACTGAGAGAACGAACAAGACTTCATCGCCATGGCACATTTATACAAAAAGAAAGGGAGAGATGTTGTGGGAACTCAGGGACCCCGAGCGGAGGGACTGGCTGAAGCCATGGCAGAAGAACATAAATTGTGAAGATTTTATGGACATTTATTAGTTCCCCAAATTAATACTTTAATAATTTCTTACGCCTGTCTTTACTGCAATCTCTGAACACATAGAATAACAAATGTCCATGAAGATTTCATGGACATTTATCACTTCCCCAATCAATATTCTTCTGATTTCCTATGCCTGTCTTTACTTTAATCTCTTAATCCCATCATCTTCATAAGCTGAGGATGTATGTCGCCTCAGGACCCTGTGATGATTGCGTTAACTGCACAAATTGTTTAAACAGTATGAAATCTGGGCATCTTGAAAAAAGAACAGGATAACAGCGATGTTCAGGGATCCAGGGAGATAACCATTAGGTCTGGCTGCCTGAGAGCCGGGCAGAAGAGAGCCATATTTCTCTTCTTTCGAAAGCAAAAAGGAGAAATATCACTGAATTCTTTTTTTCAGCAAGGAATAGCCCTGAGAAAGAGAATGCATTCCTAGGGGGAGGTCTCTGAAATGGCCGCTCTGGGAACGTCTTGTCTTTTATGGTTGCAGATAAGGGATGAAACAAGCCCTGGTCTCCTGTAGCGCTCCCAGGCTTATTAGGATAAGGAAATTCCTGCCTCATAAATTTTGGTCAGACCGCTGTCTGCTCTCAAACCCTGTCTCCTGACAAGATGTTATCAATGACAATGTGTGCCCAAAACTTCATTAGCAATTTTAATTTTGCCCCAGTCCTGTGATCTCACCCTGCCTCCATTTGCCTTGTGATATTTTATTACCTTGTGAAGCATGTGATCTCTGTGACCCACACCCTAATCGTACACTCCCTCCCCTTTTGAAAATCACTAATAAAAACTTGCTGGTTTTACAGCTCAGGGGGCATCACGGAACCTGCCGACATGTGATGTCTCCCCTGGACACCAGCTTTAAAATTTCTCTATTTGTACTCTTTCCCTTTATTTCTCAGACCGGCTGACACTTAGGGAAAATAGAAAAGGACCCACATTGAATTATTGGAGGTGGGTTCCCCCAATAGGGGGAATTTTGGGGAATGCATTTACCTCCCAGAGCCTCAGTCTCCTTATCTGTGAAATGGGACAGCAGCCCCCAGCTCTTAGAAGCCGTCTCCATGACACCCAGCACAGGGGTGGCCCTTAGTAGGTGCTTGCAAAGGGGCAATTACTTTAGACTTTAGATGATTCATGCACTCTGCAATTCAGAGTGTACGTTCTTTCCTCAACTCCCAGCTTTCTTAAACCTGCCTCCAGTGGGCCAATTTGTCATTTACCCACAGCAGAGCCTGAGTTGCGGCTCAGGCCCTGGCCGTGGGGCAGAACCATGAGGCCAGCGGTAGGCATGGGAGCCAGCACCTCCTTGGCCAGGGCCTCCCTGGTGAGGTGCCATGGGCAGCGGCCCTGGCCTGTGCCTGACATGAGGTGTTTCTGTGTGCATCTCAGGGAAGAAGGGTGAGCCCGCTGCCTTCCTGGAGTGGAAAGGGTGTTCAGAGGCGAGCACAGCCTTTGGTGGGAACGGTCGGCTTTTGTTTTCCACTGTGGAGGAAGGCCAGACTGTAATTCCTATTTTTCAGGCAGCATCCTCTGCCAAGTTGGCTTCCCCAGCTCCTGCTGGGATGGAAAACTGTGCAGGCTGCTCTCCCCTCCCCCGTCTTTGTGCTAACATGAGACTTGCTTTTGTTCTGCTGACGCGGCAGTCTTGGCAGAAAACTGACCCCTAGGAGAGGGGGCGCTTCTCTTGTGCTTCCCTGCCTTGGCCTCACCCTCGGCCTCGAGGAAAAGCTAAGAGGTGGCTCAGAAGGGGTGATCCGGAGTCCTGGGGCCCAGTGGGGTCCTGGGGTCCAGCAGGACCTCTCCAAGCCACAAGTGGGTGCCTTGAGAAGGGACCAAGTCCCTGGCAACGGCATTTTCGTTAATTCTTTGGTGGAGAAGGATTACGTAACCATGAAAGCTTTTAAGAGCTTGGGAGAGGGTCGGCTCAAGTTCTTCTCTGTCTTGGATAGTTTTCCAGAGCTGGTTTTGCCTTTTATCCAGTAAAGAGTTAGAACTCACTGCCTTCCTTTCCTTTCTGGATGAAAAAAACCTACATTTGGAGTCCAGTTTACCTTGAATATCCAGAATGGTCATTTAAGGAGGACTCTAACATGTGAAACCAAGAGATTCCAAAGGCATGTCCCTGTTTCTGCCTTTACCAAGAATCTACTATGTGCCAGGAACTGGACCTTGTGAAGCCGGGGTCACTGTCCTGTTTTTAACAGATGTGGAAACTGAGGCTCAGAGGGGGATGTCGCTTGCTTGAGGTCACAGGCTAGTCTGTTTGACTCTGAAGCACACGCTTTGGAGCACTGACATTTGGCTGCTGCAGCTGGCCAGCGGGGTTTTCTCCAGCAGGAAAAGAAAACTCCAGCATGGTTGTACACTTTGCCAGTGGAGGAACTACAAATGTTAGCTTTTTTAGGTAAAGGATTCTCCCAGTGGAGGAGCCCTGGCAGGCACATGTGCCCCGTCTCTAAACCCATTCAGTGACAGTAATACCTGAAGAACCCACTATGTTCTGGACTAGGGGGCTGGGAGACTGGCACTTGTGTGACCCAGGGAGTCCCCCCCATCTCTAGACCTGTTCCCTTCGCTGAAAAAAGATACATTTTTTTTTTTTATTTTTGAGACAGAGTTTCACTCTTTCACCCAGGCTGAAGTGGCATGATCTCAGCTCACTGTAACCTCCACTCCCTGGGTTCAACCCTCAGCCTCCCAAGTAGTTGGGATTATAGATGCCCACCACCACGCCCAGCTAATTTTTATATTTAGTGAAGAAGGGGTTTTGCCATGTTGGCCAGCCTGGTCTCAAACTCCTAACCTCAGATGATCCACTCACCTTGGCTTCCCAAAGTGCTAGGATTACAGGCGTGAGCCACCATGCCTGGCCTTGAAAAAGGATCTAAAGGGCCCATCCAGCTCTAAATATCTGTGACTTAGGGTGATTGTCAGATTGCTGATTTTCAGTACATAAAAATCATCATAGTAAGTGCTTGATAGCTGTTAGCGACCTGCCAGGCATTTACAGAATCATCATAACAACTTCATCATTTTAGTACCATTATTATCTCCAATTTGCAAATGAAGTCATCTACCCAAGGTGACAGAGTTGGTGAGGGGGGCCTGCTGGGACTGGAACCCAGGTTGTCTGACTCCAGGCATGAATTTTGGAGCCAGCCATACCTGTGTCTGAATTCCAGTTCTGCCATCTGTGCAAGCGCCTATAGGTTCCCTGAGCCTCAATTTTCCTCATCCGTGAAATGGGTGCAGTAATGCCTATGCCGCAGGGCTGCTCTGAGGACCAAACGAGGTAATGAAAGTAAAGCACTGAGTGACTGGCCCCAGTAGGGAGCTATTATTATACTTGAAGCAGTAACACTGGTTTGGGTAACCCCTCTCTTTGAGCTGAAGCCGTGATAGTATTCTTTGGTAAGAATTTGGGGGGATGGAGACTGACTGCCTTGGGAACAGAGACTAGGCATAATTGCATTAAATGCTGCACAGCAGCTGGTGTGCTGCCTGGTAGCCGTGTGAGGTAGGTTCATAAACTTTCTAAAATATCCCCCAAGGATGTGCCACCCTAATCTCCAAGGCTTGTATATGTGACGAGCTATTATATGCCTTCCGTTCACTTTGGAAGAGGGAGATTATTCTGGATTAGTCAGGTAATAATAATATGAGCCCTTAAAAGCAGACAGGTTTCCCTGACTAGTGGCAGAAGGCAAAGTCAGAGGGATCTGAAGCCCTAGTCAGATTTGCTGCCCTACTGTTGGCTGGGAGATGGAGAGGGTTCCTGTGATGAGGGATGTGGGAAGCTTTTAGAGGCTGAGAGGGTGACAGCCAGCAAGGAAACAGATCTTGGTCCTATAGCTGTGACGAACTGAACTCTGCCAACAATCTATGTGGAGGCTGGAAGTAGACTTTTCTCTAGGTCCTCCGGATAAGAGCTTGGCTCAGCTGACATCTTGACTTCAGCTTCATGAGACCTTGAGCAGAACCCAGTTGGGCCAAAAACCCGCCTGGATTTTTGGCCCACAGATCTGTGAGGTAATACATGGGTGTTTTAAGCTATTAAATTGGTGGTAATTTGTTATGCAAGAATAGAAAACGAATACCATATTTATAGAAACAGAAAGCACTCACTAGAAAAACTTTCTGAGGTTGAATTATTCCCATTTTAGAGAGGGGAGAAACTGAAGTAAAGGGTCTTCTCAAGGTCATTCATCAGCTAGTAAATGGTGTAGCATCTCATGCCAAAACCCAAGTACTTAGTCATTAACCCACTTATGCCTAGTGTTCCATTATTGGAACGCTAAGCCTGTGGGAGTTATTTATATATTACTGCTAAGGTCACTGCCAAGGTCTGATTTTTCACTCATGCAAAAATACAAAAAATCGCAACCTCTGGCATAAATGGGTTAATTTCTATAAAGGGCTGAGATTCTGGTCAGTGGGATGGTGTCCCCTGATAAAGGAAGACAAGCTGATAAACTGTCCCAAGGTCTCTGGGAACTGTACCAGGGCCCCCAGTGTCCCAGTCTGAGAGCATCCATCTCACCTACCTGGCAGAAAGGGGATGATCCGCTGCTTGGGGTCCTTCTGTCCTCCTTCCATGGGAAATTTGTCCAACATCTGCATCTAAGTGGCGGGAGAATACCAAAAACAAAAACCTTTCATAATGCAATAAACATCATCTAGGACATTTTAAAGGAATTGTGTGAAATATGTGATGTGATATGCAAGAAGTTTACTGCATTCAGCTTTCCAGAAACCCAAACTAATGGGAAAGGCAATTTCAACTGGACCTAGAAACCCTATGAAAACAATGTTTATATCCACAGCTGCCAGATTTGTGAAGGTTCAGAGTTAGGAGAGACCATTCCCGGCTTTCCTGGAGTTCTCCATCCACAGGATCTGAAACGTGAACAATACTCTCAGGGCCACCAGGATTTCATGGACAGCAGGTCATCCTGCTCCTAAGAATTTCTGGGTTGAGGTAAGGAATAGATCACTAGCATCCAATCAATGTGGTTTGGTTCATGCTTATGAGAGCACTATATTCCCCTGACCCAGGAAGAATTCTCCAGGTTGGCTCAACAGATAGCTTTGGGCCTGGCTCTGTGCTAGAGGAACAGGGTACAGCGAGGAAAAGATTCATAATCTAGACAGGGGACTGAGAAGAGAACTGATCATTAAAAGGTGGTGTAAAGAGAGGGAGGTATAGGCTGCCATGGGGGTAGAGGAGCAAGGGGGCAGAGTCCCCCAAACTAAAACCTTTCATAGAACCATAAACGTATCTCTGAACGCTTCAGGGACTTCATGTGAAATACCGGATTTGGCATACAAAATCACGAGGATCTGCTTCTTACTCCCCATGTGGTCTCAGGAAAGTGATAAAACCTTTTAGGGCCTCATCTTTAAGTCTGCCATAAGGACACCGACTTGCAGCATTATTTTATGGATTAAAGCTGGGCTGCGGAAGTCATTAACGCTGTCGTCAAATATTTCTGGTTCTTCTTCTGAGCACATGGTAGATTTGTACTTTCCCCAGTCCCTTGAAGTAGGATGTGGCCATTCCATGTGAGCTGGAGACATGTGTCACTTCAGGGTGGAAGATGATGACTGGTGGATGCTTTCCCACTAGCTATTTCCCTCTTCCATAGGGATTGGCCACTCTCCAGAGCCCAGCTTCTCTGCTGGCCGTGGTCATGGGATGAGGTCCAAAGACCCCAGTGACCTCTGCTGGACATGTGGCCTGAGTGAGCTATGACAAAATGCTCTTGTTGTGTAGTGAGGTTATTTGTGTGAGCGGCATCTTAACCTACCCTGTTTAGTACACGGGTCAAGGAATCAAAGCAGATGGGGAGGGAGGAAGTCCCAAGCCTCGTGGAGTAATGGCTGGAATGTGAAAAGCCTGCCCACAGGAAAGTCACTCTGGCACTTAAGATCTGTCCCTCTCATGGAATAAAAGAAACTTTGAAAAGTCCAGGAGAAATACACACAGCTACTGTGTAGGCATTTGGGGAGGGAGGGGAGGACCTGAAGTGGGAGAGAAGAGAGATACGTATATTAAACACCTACTATCTGCCAGACATGGGAGCTAGATTCTTTAGAAACATTCCCTCATTAAATCCTTGATCACTGCTTTAAGGTGGACATGGCTGTCCAGGAAACTGAAGGCCGGTAGCCAACAAAGCGGAGGGGCCAGAGAATGAAGACCACTTGCTTCTTTATCATCAAATCACCCTGCCTCTGAAATGCTACAAAGACAATTAAAAGGGCCAGGGCTGCTTTTCCAGGCTGGAGCTCCCGGCCTCTTTGGTGCTGTTCTACACGATGCCCTGGGCAGGTGGGTCAGCCTCAGCTCGGCTGCGCATCCTGGAAGCTGCTGGGATGCACGGCCTTGCCCTAGAAGTCTTTAAACTTTTAAACTGTGGGGTTTTTTTTTTTCCCTTCTCTCTTTTTTCCCTTGGTCACTAGCTACAGGTTTATTAATCTTTATCGTTTCAAAGAACTTGCTTTTAGTTTCACTGATTTTCTTTATTCTTTTTCTGTTCTCAATTTCTTTTCTTTTTTGAGACAGGGTCTTGCTCTGTCACCCAGGCTGGAGTGCAGTGGCACAATCATGGCTCACTGCAGCCTCAGTCTCCCCGGGCTCAGGTGATCCTCCCATCTCAGCCTCCAGAGTAGCTGGGACTATAGGCGTGTGCCACCATGCTCAGCTAATTTTTTTGTATTTTGTACAGATGGCTTTTGCCATGTTGCTCAGGCTGTCAATTTCTTATCGTAATTACTGCCTTTCTTTTGTGTGCTTTGGGTTATCACTTTTTTTTTTTTTTTTGAGATGGAGTTTTGCTCTTGTTCCAGGCTGGGGTGCAATGGCGTGGTCTTGGTTCACTGCAACCTCCACCTCCCAGGTTCAAGCAATTCTCCTGCCTCAGCCTCCCAAGTAGCTAGGATTACAGGCACCTGCCTAGCTTTATTTTTAGTAGAGACGGGGTTTTACCATGTTGGCCAGGCTGGTCTCGAACTCCTAACCTCAAGTGATCTGCCTGCCTCAGCCTCTCAAAGTGCTGGGATTACAGA
Source organism: Hylobates moloch (assembly GCF_009828535.3). Lineage (NCBI taxonomy): Eukaryota > Metazoa > Chordata > Mammalia > Primates > Hylobatidae > Hylobates > Hylobates moloch. The sequence goes on from NW_026652281.1 coordinate 149,579,447, forward strand.
CGTGAGCCACCGCGCCTGGCCTGGGTTTTCACTTTCTAGTTTCTTTTAATTTTTTAAATTTCTAAAATTTAATTTTTAATTGGCACATAATAATTGTATATATTCATGGGGTACATTAGTAATATTATGATTCACATATGTAGTGATCAGATCAGCATATTTTCACATCCGTCATCTCAAACATGTATCACTTATTTGTGTTAGAAATATTCAATGTTTTCTTTCCAGCTATCTGAAACTATATAATATGCTATTGTTAACTATAGTCATCCTATAGTACTATAAAACACTAGAACTGGCCGGGCGCGATGGCTTACACCTGTAACCCCAGCACTTTGAGAGGACGAAGTGGGTGGATCACCTGAGGTCAGGAGATCGAGACCAGCCTGACTAACAGTGAAACTCTCTCTCCACTAAAAATACAAAAAAATTAGCTGGGCGTGGTGGCGGGCACCTGTAATCCCAGCTACTAGGGAGACTGAGGCAGGAGAATCGCTTGAACCCGGGAGGTGGAGGCTGCAGTGAGCCGAGATCACACCATTGCACTACAGCCTGGGCAACAAGAGCAAAACTCCATCTCAAAACAAAAACAAAAACAAAAACACCCAAAACACTAGAACTTATTCCTCCTATCTAGCTGTGATTTTGTATCCTTTTACAAATCTCTCCCTATCTCCCACTTCCCCCTATCCTTCCCAGCCTCTAGTTATCCTCTGTGCTACTTTTACTTTATGAGATCAACTTTTTTAGCTTCCACATGTAAGTGAGAACTTTATGTTCCTGGCTTCTTTCACTTAACATAATGTCTTCCAGTGGCATCTATGTTGCTGCGAATGACAGGATTTCCTTATTTTTGATGGCTGAATAGTACTCAATTGTGTATGCATACCACATTTTCTTTTTCTTTTTTTTTTTTTGAGACAGAATTTCGCTCTTGTTGCCCAGGCTGGAGTGCAGTGGCGCCATCTTGGCTCACTGCAGCCTCCGCCTCCTGGGTTCAAGCAATTCTCCTGCCTCAGCCTCCCCAGTAGCTGCGATTACAGGCATGGGTCACCACACCTGGCTAATTTTTGTAGTTTTAGTACAGACGGGGTTTCACCATGTTGGTCAGACTGGTCTCGAACTCCTGACCTCAGGTGATCCACCCGCCTCGGCCTCCCAAAGTGCTGGGATTACAGGCGTGAGCCACTGCGCCCGGCCCATACCAGAATTTCTTTATCCATTCATCCGCTGGTGGGTACTTAGGCTGATTCCACACCTTGGCTGTTGTGACTAGAACTGCAATCAACATGGGATGTATTATCTCTTAGATATACTGATTTCCTTTCCTTTGGATAAATGCCTAGTGGTGGGATTGCTGGAACATATGGTAGTTCTCTTTGCAGTGTTTTGAGGAACCTCTACATTGTTTCCCATGGTGGCTATACTAGTTTATGTTCCCACCAACTGTGTATAAGAGTTCCCTTTTCCCTACATCCTTGCCAGTATTTTAAACATGTGGTTTTATTTGTGGTTTCAAGTCATTGTCCCCTGCTCTGTGTTGCCTGGTGAGGTGGAAATGCTTGGTCCACTGTCATTCAGAGACAGGTGAGGCCACAGTGGGGCCTTGCTGGAAAAGGCAGCCTTCCTTTTGTGAATCCAAGAGCTCTTCAATGCCAGCACATAGTAGATGCTCAATAAAAACGGGCTGAACTTGATGTTGATGAAGAGAGATTGTGAGTGGCGAGGACAAGGGGCTATGCTCTGTACTTTCCAGTCAATTTTTCTGAGAACCTAAAACTTCTCTAAAAACTAAAGTTTATTAATTAAAAAAAAATTGACTGAACCAATGAACGCAACTGAGCAAACGCTTTGGGAGGCAACTTCAGGAGATGTCTGCTAAGTAACTCTGAGGAATAATATTCACATTACTAATACTAAATAATAATTAGTAATCACAACTAACACGTGTATAACAGTTCACAGTGAACACGTCCTCTCATATACGATTTCATGTGACCTTCACAGTAACTCTGTGAAATAAATGTTACATTCCCCTTGTCACAGATGAGGAAACTGAGAAGCAGAGAGGGTAGTGAACTTGCCTGAAGTCACACAGCTAAGTGGTGTGTCCAGCCAGTCCATGCATCTTTGTCTAAATTCCATTCTTTTTGCCTAAGACCACTCTTTGAGGCAGCTTCAGAGTGTCATGTGAACACAAAAGTCAGCCTGAGATGAGGTAAGTTTAATATTCTGTGCACATGTCAACAGCATGCTTTCTTTTCGAAAGCAGAGCCATTAATCAGTCTCAGCTGTGGAGTATTTTAGAGATTTATAGGTTTTTGCCTAACACTATCTACTTTTTCCCTTCTCAATTTTATTTGTTAAGACAATGAAACACCATTAAAGGGATTTTTTTTTTTTTTTTTTTAAAGAATGCACCAGTAATCTGTCCACCCTAACACAACTATTTCCAGTCTCCGGGTTCCTTTGGAGTCCCTGCCTGAATGTACATGTCAGCCAATGAGTCCCTGCCACTGCTGTTTTTCAGTCCTCAGAGGGGTCTCTACTGTCTGGTCTTAAGAAGCTGCTCTCTCGCCCTTTGTCCTGACTTGGTTTTACCCAGATCAGCATGGCCCAAGGAGCTGAAAGACTTCCCTTTGTGTTATTTATTCATTGGGGGTGGCAGATCTGGGTTTAAATACTGCATAGTCTAACCACAGACATGACTGCTGGGGACCCAACAGCCCTGGGGTTCAATCCTGATGCTTCCTCATGCCAGCTGTGTGTCCTTGGCTAGACACTTCATCCCCTGAGGCTGTTTGGCCGTCTGCAGGATGAGGGACGCAGCCTGCTCTGCAGTGGGGCTGGGTAAGTGAGTGCTGTGTGGAAACTCTGGGGAGCACACCAGATGCTCAGCAAGAAATCCCCGCTCCTTACACTCTGCCCATATTGAATATGTTATTTTGAAAGTTATTTGGGGATAACTTTTAGTAGTCTGTAAGGCTGTGTGGTTTTTTTTTTAATCGTGTTAAATATACACAATGTAAGATTTACCATTTTAACCACATTTGAGTGTACAGTTCAGTGGCATTAAGCGCATTCACAATGTTGTGCAAACATCACCACCATCCATCTCCGGAACCTCTTCATCATCCAAAACTGAAACTGTGACTCCCCCCTCTCCTTCCCCCTGGGCTCTGGCAACCACTACTTTGCTTTCTGTCTCTATGAATATGACTGTCGTAGCTACCTCCAATAAGTGGATCACACACTATTTGCCCTTTTGGGACTGGCATATTTCACTTAGCATAAGGTCCTCAAGCTCCATCCAAGTTATAGCATGTGGCAGAATTTCCTTCTTTTTTAAGGCTGAATAATATTCGATTGTGAGGCTGTGTTTTAAGGTTGGCAAAAAACCCCTCAGGACTGCCCGGGTGGCCCCGTGGCTGAAGCAGGGCTGTCTGCTAGCACTTTCTGCCATGATGGAGGTGTTCTACATCTTGCTGTCCAATCCAGTGGCCACTAGCCTTCTGGTAGCTACTGAGCACATGAAATGCTGCTCCTGCAACTCAGGAGCTCAATTTAAAAATTTTCTTTAATTGACTTGAATTTACATTTAAATACCCTCATGTGACGAGCGGCTGCCATCCTGGACAGTGCAGGGCTGGACTATCACAATATCCTCCTATTTAAACCACATACAATTTTATTTCATTTTCTTCATCACTGTGTCAATGTCAACAGCCACCCGTGAGTTTGCTAGTTGCAAAGACTAGGACTCAGGATAAGAAGCCGGGGGATTAGAGCCCTGCAAGCTTTCCTTGCCAAGCTGGTCTTGGTGTGTCCAGGTTTACCGGCCACCAATTGCGTCTATGCAGAGAACTGTAACACTAGGCATCCAAAGGCCTTGAAGTAGGTTCTCCAAGGGACCAGGCCCAGGCTGTCTGCAGCAGCAGGAGCAGAGGCAAGCCCTTCAAAGCCTAACCAATGTCGTCCTCGGTAATGAGAAAACCCACTACCCGCGCTCCCCACCAGATAACAGAAGAAGTGGCGCCCAAGGCGAGGAGGACTGGAAACTGAAGAGGAAGATGAGTCATTTGGGGAGTAGGAAGGGAGAAGGAGTCACATCAAGTTGCCACATCACAGGCTTCCAAGAAGAAAGAGAGAACACTCCATCAGCAGTTTTCAAGACATCAGCTTGCGGTAGAGGGAATGCGAGACACGCTGTCCAAAGAACACGCCATGGAAGCTGGCCACCGCAGGTGGTTTGCGTTAGCAGCAGCCATCGAGGCTGGACTTGGGAGGGGTTTACCCCCTCAATATCACAAAAGCCCCAAGTCCCAGAGGAGCCAGAGCAGGAAGCGGAGAAAGGCCTGGGGCCATCATGTGCAGCTGCAGGCTGGCAGAAAGCCACAAGGTCCTGGGGCAGGGCTTTCAGGGCCCTGAACACAACGATGTCCCTGGGCCTAGTCTACCATCTGTGGTTTATTGTCTTTGAGGATTCTGGCCCCTCCACAAGCTGGTCTAAATATCACTGTGTCTGGTGTCCTGATGGACATGCCGCACGGAGGCTGCCACCACCTCTGGTCTGTCCACTTCTCTCCATACTTACTGCTCCCCCTAAGTCCAGGCCTGTATTTTCTCAGTTCAACCCCCTTACTAGTGTTTGCCCTCTCTTCTGCCCCACTACCTCCTCACTGGTACACGGTAGGCACCTGTTAGATATTTCTGCAAAGAACAAATGAGTAAATGAATGAATGAATGAATGAAAGAAAAAACAAATGAGAGCAAGTGGTTAACTGGTTTGGTCAGCCACTCTCTGGGAAAGGAAAAATTACATACCAGGTGGCAGCAACAGGGCCTGGACCTGAGTTTAGCTGCAACTGCCCAAGATAATCATGCCTCTTTCTATTTTAGAAATAAAGAATTGCTAACTGTGTGGAAAAAGGCAACTACGGTATTTTCCCAGCGACACACCTTCCATATGGTAATAGCTTTTAGTGGGAAGGGAAAACTATTCCATTTAAGTATGCACAACACGCTGGAGGCATACTCCAATTCCAGAAAATAATGTCTGGGAGAAAAAGTGTGTCTGAGGATGGAGTAAAGGCAGTATTTGGATAAATATGGTTGGTCGAGTCTTGGGCCAGATGTTGGCTGGAATCTTGCTGGGAAGCCTTCCCGGCCAGGCAATGCCTGCCTAGGGAGTGAAAACTCTTCAGTTCTGCCACCCCCTAGACCTGTCCTAGGAAAAGCTGGAGGAAAACCCTCTCTTCCCTTTGGCCTCTGCAGTGGAGCATGGGGGCTTCTGGGCAGATAGTCTTAAAAAGTACACTTGGGGCTGTTAAACTCCCAAGAGGGCCGAGGTGGAAGGACCAGGATCTTAGAAGGAGACAGGTCAAGGCTGGGTGCAGTGGCTCACGCCTGTAATCCCAGCACTTTGGGAGGCTGAGGCAGGTGGATTGCTTGAGGCCAGGAGTTCAATACTGGCCTGACCAACATGGCAAAACCCCATCTCTACTAAAAATACAAAAATTAGCCAGGCGTGGTAATGCGTGCCGTAATCCCAGCTACTCGGGAGGCTGAGGTGGGGGAATCGTTTGAACCCGGGAAGCGGAGGTGGCAGTGAGCCGAGATCGCGCCACTGCACTCCAGAGTGAGATTCCATCTTAAAAAAAAAAAAAAAGAAGAAGGGGATAGGTCAGTCTTAGCTCAATGGAAATTGGAAACAAGTGGTTTTTGCTGCATGACTTGGGACAGTCTCTGGAGAGACAAAGACACAGACGGAGATCCAGCCTCCATCTGTGATTTGATGCGTCCAAGAACTGCTCGAGCCGCAGCCCTATGCCTAGCAGCAACCCTCCGGCACAGCGTGCGGAGCAGGAGAGGAGCCAGAAAAGCTTCTCTGGATCCCTGCAGCACGAACTTCCCCGTAGGGAGTGTTCCTTCTTACAGATGAGGCTGGCATTTCTCCTGAGGGCTCCTTCATGGGCAGAGTGACTCAGCTGGCTCTGTGCCCCCCTGCCAATGTTGGAATTCTGGAAGATGCCCAGCTAAGACTCCTGCTTCATTGCACCTCTGCACCTTTGCACATGAGGGGTCCTCTGCGTGCAATGCCCTCCCCCATTCGGTGGAGGGGCCACTCCTTATTAATTGTCAAGACCCTGCTCAGATGTCACCTCCTCCAGGAAGTGAGCCCTGTCTGAGCTCCCTGGCTAGGAGGGAGGTCACTCTGTGAACAACTGGGTTTCTCTCTATCTGAAATAACATGTGTCTATTCCCACTACACTGGAGGCTTATGGAAAGCAGAGATCCATCTGGGTCCCTTGTGACAGCTCGAGGTCTAGGTTAGCAAATGTTTAACTGCACCTTCTGTGAGGGAAGCCCTGGCTCCAGTGATGACCATGACCCTTGGCCTGGGGGACACAATGAACCAGTGGGGAAACTCAGAAGACAAAGGTAGCACAGTACAGTGTAGAGGGGCTCATGTTTTGGTCAGAACCGCCCTCTGTGGGATAGACTCTGCCTGTATCTTAGAGGGAGGAGCCAAATGGGCCTTAAAAAGGGGCAGCCGTAGGCAGGACTCTGTGTGGGTAAATCTGTCTTTGAATAGGCAGATTGAAAGGCAATCCCGGAGCCCAAGGAGGCAGGGAGGTTAGGAGTGCAAGTTTCAAATCCAGCCACACCTGGGCTTGAATCCCAGCCATGCTGCTTTCTGGGCATGTGACTCTGCCTTTCTGAGCTTCAGTTTCCCCATCTGTGAAATGGATACAATACTGACCTCATGCCTGCGAGGACTGAATGAGATGGCATATTAGATGGGCATCTGGCACGTTCCAGTTTGTGACTGCCGATATTGTTACTATGTGGCTCAACCCAGCCACATTGCCGCTAGGCACTGCCCTCAGCTCTCTGGGCACTCCGGTCATCCCCAGTGCTCTGCCTGGATGCCAACTTCCTCTGCCACACTCTGATGGACTCTCCAGGGTAGGCCCAAACCAGGGCAGAAAGGAGAATCAGAGAGGCTGGGTGACCATCCCAAGGCCGCACAGCTGGTAAGACAGAGGGAAGGACCTGACCAGGTATTCTTATTTCAAGCCCAGGGCTCTATCCCATCTCCTGCACCCTCAGGTGAATGAGACGCATGGTCAGATGTCAAGCAATAGCATCAGGCATGACTATCAGGCCTTTCTAAGGTAAGCAAGTCAGGAAACCAAGTTGGAAGGTGAATCTTCATAAAGGGGAACTTCCGGCCAGGCGCGGTGGCTCAGGCCTGTAATCCCAGCACTTTGGGAGGCCGAGATGGGTGGGTGACTTGAGTCCAGGAGTTTGAGACCAGTCGGGGCAACAAAGCAAGACTCCGTCTCTACAAAAATTTAAAAAATTAGTCAGGCGTGGTGGCACACACCTGTAGTCTCAGCTACTCGGGAGGCTAATGTGGGAGGATCACTTGAACCTAGGAGTTTGGGGCTGCAGGTGAGCTGTGATGACACCACTGCACTCCAGCCTGAGTGACAAAGTGAGACCCTGTCTCTACTTTTTTTTTTTTTTTGAGACAGGGTCTTGCTCTGTTGCCTAGGCTAGAGTGCAGCGGCACAATCTCAGCTCACTGCAGCCTCGACCTGCTAGGCTCAAGGCATCCTCCCACCTCAGCCTCCTGAGTAGCCTGGGCTACAGGTGCACACCATCACACCTGGCTAATTTCTAAATTTTTTGTAGAGATGGGATCTTGTTTTGTTGGCCAGGCTGGTCCTGAATTTCTGGGCTTAAGTGATCTGTCTGCCTCAGCCTCCCAAAGTAGTGGATTACAGGTGTGAGCCATCACACTCGGTGACTGTGAGTCTCTTTTCCCACGAGGGAGGCTGGGTCATGCTCCAACTCCTGAGCGGCCTCTCTGCAGACTGCTTTCTCTGCCTGAATGTCCTGCCCCCGTTGGAGGGGGCGTATTGTTTTCTATCACCTACAGGCTGTTTCCATGATGTCCTCCAGGGAATCTACCACTGCTCTGTTAGTCTCCATGCACTGGCAGGACACTGATTCTACTTTCAGTCTCCAGGCTGGTCCTGAATAGCCTGGTCATGTGACCCAAGATGAGCCAATGAGACTTTTGCTTTAACTGTTGGGGTGTTCTCTTTCCCTGAAGTCACTGGGCTATCTGTGGGATGCAGCCTGGAGCTGTGGCTGCCACCAGCTGGACACCACCTGGCCTGGACACAAAGAAAGCTAAGAAGTGAAGAAAGCCAAATCCTCATTGACAGTGTGGTGCCTAGATCCAGCCACACCTGAAGCCAATTTCCTTAGACTTCTCAGTTACACTCAGCTAATCAATGCTCTGTTTGAATAATCCGTCTTGACTGGGCTTCTGTCATTTGTCCCTAAAAGAGTTCTGATGAAAACAAGATCTCATGGCCAGCAAGTGGCAGAATTTGGATCAAAGCCCAGCCCTGTCTAATCCCAAAGCCCAGGATCTTCACCACTCTATTAACTGGCATCATCTCCTCCTCTAGTCTTTACGCCAATTCCTAGCAGCACCCATGCCCATCAATAATCCTAACAGCTGACTTTTGCTTGGTGCTTGACAGCCTAGAAACTGCTCTGGCACTCACCATCCCTTTTACACTGAGATATACTTCACATACCATAAAAATCACCCTTTTAGAGTGTACAATGCAGTGGCTTCCAGTATATTCATAAGGTTATGCCTCCATGACCACTAAATCATTCTAGAACACCTTCATCACCCCTAAAAGGTACCCGGTACCCATTAGCAGTATCTTCCTGTTTTCCCCTAGCCTCTGGCAGCCACGAACCTGCTTTCTATGAATTTGCCTCTTTTGGACACAGATGATGATAAGTTTTAACTCACAAGAACCTTGTGAAGCAGCCACTACACAGAGGAGCCCCAGAAAAGCAGAGCGGCTAAAAGTGTGGATACTGGGGTCGCCTGCCCAGCTTCCAATCTGAGCTCTGAGGCTCACTAGCTGTGTGACTTTGGGCAAACCACTTAACCTCTCTGAGGCTGGGTTTCTTCATTTGCGTAATTGGATAAGCTTGTCTGGAGGACTGAATGAGTCACTACATCTAGATGTTTAGCAGGATGGGGCCCACATTCAGTGCTCCAGAAATGCCAGCTGTTTCTATTGTTTTCACCCCATGTCACCAATGAGGGCTCTCAGGCACAGAGGGGTTAAGGGGTGTGCCCTAGGCCACACAGCTGGAGGGTGGCTGGGCCCCAGGTCTCCTGACTGAGTCCTCTGCTTTTTCCATTACGCCACACTGGCCTTGCTGCTCCTCCACCAAGGCTCGGCTCTCCCCACACTGTTTGGGCCAAGTTACTTCTGAAAAAACCAAGGCTGCTTGCCAGACAGGAGGGAGGGGAGGGTGGAATCATGAAATCATCTAACTCCAGGGTGTTGCAGGCCCGCAAGGGCTGGTGCGATCCTGCCCTAACCTCTTCCAGCTTTCCCTGCTGGGGTGTGTGTAGGGGAGGAGGAGGCTGGTTCCACGATGCTTCCAGGATAAGCACGACCCTCTGGAATTCCATGACTTTCCCACTCCAGCCGCCCATCTGGGACTCTGAGCCTGGATGAAGTCCTGCCTTAGACAACTTTGTTACAGGAGGGAAGCCTGACACGGCAACCCCCAAGTTATCACCGATTATGCTGAGCATGGAGGAAAACCTGACTTAAGTTCTGGTAGAAATAAGAAAGTTGAGTCGGACAGGAGAGTGGAAGGAGCATTGGCTTTGCGCCAGGAAGACCCGTGATCAAGCCCTGGCTCAAGCGGTCCCAAAGCATATCAGCTTGGGCAAGTCACACCTGTGCAGAGGGACAGCTGACAGCTAATGCGCTTACTGAGCCAGGTGCGTCCTGCTTAACTGGCACAATAAATGCACAAGAAAGGCACTTTCATTCCTACTATGCAGATGAGGAGGCTGAGGCTCAGAAACATACAGCGGTGACCACAAGCTGAGCCCTGAACAGGCAAAGCTGAGATTTGCACCCAGGTCTGTCTGACTGATAGCCAAGGTCTTAAGCCTTAGGCTGCGCTGGAATAGGGAACTCAGAGAACCCAGTCCACCTTGCACAGGGCCTGGCCGCGTGCCTCGACATGTCAGCAATGAACAATATTTGCACAAGCACTTCCAGGGCCCCCTTCCCACTCCGCTTCTCATCTAATCTCTTCCAGATGACTCTACGTCCCCACCTCCCCGGCAACAGCTGACAGGCTCAGTGGTGAACTATGATCCAGGGCCCTTAGGACAATCAGATTCTCCCTTCTGGAGACTGGAATCAGCATCAAGAAACTCTAGTGCTTTGACAACAGGGAAGCACACTGCAGCTCCGGGTGGAAGGTGCTCACTGGGGGTTGCTCTTGGGGGATGTGGGCCAGTGGGCAACTGGAGGAAGTGGTCCAGAACAGGTTCCATGGGATATGCTGAAGCCCACAAGGACAGATGGCCCGGGAGCTGCCAGCCGGTTCCTGGCCCATGCAAGGCTGGCTGCATTTTCTGCTCTGGGTTTCAGGGAACAATATATCCAACCCCACCCCTCTCTTTGTGCCCAAGCTAGCTGAGTGGGCTTTGCTCGGTGGGTGTAAATAATTCCTAGGATAACAATCATGTGTTATTGTTCCATACCTCCTCTTCTGCTCCTTGGAGGTGTCAGGTAGGCAAGAGGCCTCTGAAAGCAAAATACAGGTAGCCCTCCCTATCTAGACCCTCACTGCACGAAAAGTCAGTCTAGCAACTTGCAAACGTGTTTACCTAACACTCACTCTTTGAAGACCTACTATAGTGAATCTGCATAAATCACCACAGATCTGGGTAAAGAACGTGGAGGGTCCTCCATTTGTATCTCATTCATTCTCAGCCAGGACTGTGCCTCCTGCCCATGGCATCGAAAGATGCTGGGCATCACCACTGTGATCCTCCCTTCCTCTCCCCCAGGGTTTAGATCTTTCTTCCCCTGCCCCAGTGTTCGCTCCTGTCATGTTCACTTTAGATGGTATCTTAGCATCTTTAACTTAGAGCTACTTTGTTTATTTACACTCTGTTTGCTGCAGAGCAGAAGCAAAAATGTAATTTGTTTATGATACTGTTTGATATTATTGCATACTGAACACAAAACATCACTAATGAATTCATTACATTTTAAATAATTAGGTAACTGGTATTTCACTTGCTTTATATTATGCAATGACTCTTGGCAGTTTGTTATGTAGGCGTTTCGGGAAACCAGTTAGGAACACATTATTTCCCCTCCCCCTACAAAATAATGAAACACAAGCTCTGAAAATTCTCTATTCGGCACTGTCAGGAGCAGATTAGGTCAGAATAATGAAGGATGCCAACCTTCTGAGAGGAACTGTGTAGCAAAAAGACAGGATGATGTACAAAGGACAGAGGCAGTCTTCTGACGGCCAGGAAATGTTGACTTTACCTCTGATCGCGGTAGTTTGTGAAACTACCTCTCTCCAGGTGTCAGTCTCCACCCTTATTGATTTCTGGGGTGGAGCAGGGACCCCGGCAAGCCCATTGGCTGCCACGTTTCTCACTCATATTGATTGGCGTCGAGTTGAGCCTATGACACACAATAATGTGTTTGTGGGGATTTCTAACAAGTGACTTTTACCCTTTCCTGCTGGGTGTGAGCCCAGAGCTGTTGTATCATTGTGCAATCACGTGGGATCCGAGGATAAAGCCAACACCATGGAAGTAGGGATTGGAATGAGAGGAAGAAGCCAGATCAGGTGACACCAAAAAAAATCCTGGATTAAGATGTGCCTGAAGCCTGGGAGATAACATTCTCCTAGGACGTTCAGTTACACCCGCCAAAAAACCTCCTATTTACTTCAGCCAGCTTGAGTTGAGTTTCTGTCACTTGCAACGGAAGCATTCTGACTGAAGACTGTCATGTCAGGATGGAGACTTGTGTTGGCCTGAGAGGTGACACAGCCCCTTACCAGGAGGCTGGGAGAAGACACATGTTCAGAAAGCTGGGCAAGTTCCCAGCGTCTCCCGAAGGTTTTCTAAATAACTCCGTTACATCCTATGAGGAGGAGCCATGACTACCTCTCATACCTGCTCTGTTTCTCGTCATTAGTGACATCAAGAAGAAACTACTGACCCATTGGTTAGACTTGTTTTACCCTAGTGGGGATGGGCTTATACCGAGCTGTTCACATTCTGCCTGGCTCCCTGTAAGACTGGTAGTATACATGGTGTTCGTTCGTTCATTCATTCATTCATTCACCAAACACTGACTGGACACACACTGTGTGTTAGGCCTTGAATAAATTATTAAGGACAGAGAGGAAGAGAAAGATGTGGTTCTGGCCCACGATAGTCACAGTCTAGGCAGGGAGACAGACAAGCAGACAGCTTCAATACAGAGAGACACACAGAGCTGCAGGGACACAGAATGGGTGGCCCTTGCTGGCCAGGGAACAAAGGCAAGGCTTCCCAGGGGGTGAGAGCCCTGAAGGGCAGAAGGGGTTACTGGAGCCATGAGTGAGCCGGGAAGGCACAGGAGTGTGTCGGGAGGGCAAAGACCTGTGGAGAGAGGCCAAGGTGAGGCAGGAGATGCAGGTCTGTCTTCAGAGCTGAATGGCCCCAAAAGTCTAGACACACTCAACAAACCCAGCTCACCAGCAAACACGATTATCGTTTAAAACAAGTTCAAACACTGCATGCCAAAGCCATTTGGAAATGATTTCCAGATTACCTTCCATTCTGGAGCAGTCAACAGGTACCCTTTCTCTTATGGAGGAAATATGAAATATCAAAGCATAAAGCAACAAAGCACATTATTCGTGTCTCAAAAGTAGTGGATGTCATTTTTTTTTTTTTTTTTTTTTGAGATGGAGTTTTGCTCTTGTTGCCCAGGCTGGAGTGCAATGGCACAATCTCGGCTCACTGCAACCTCTGCCTCCCGGGTTCAAGCAATTCTCCTGCCTCAGCCTTCCAAGTAGCTGGGATTACAGGCACCTGTCACCACACCCGGCTAATGTTTGTATTTTTAGTAGAGATGGGGTTTCACCATGTTGGCCGGGCTGGTCTCAAACTTCTAACCTCAAGTGATCCGCCCAAAGTGCTGGGATTACAGGTGTGAGCCACTTCGCCCAGTCACGGATGTCATTTTTAAGTCTGGGAAATTAAAAAAATTCTGGACTCTAAAGTTGTAGTAGAATGTAATCCAGTTAAACTCTTTCCCATCCTGCAGCTCACCAGAGACCTCAAATCCTTACCTGGAGGTCAAAAAACTTGCTGTAGCGCCGGTAAATGGCCTCAGTGGAGCCGCTGGACCATGTGACCCGGATGATGTAGACCTGCAGGAGCAACAGAGGAGATGGGTGTTAACACCAGAAGGTGGCCTCCCAACCTCTGGGACCCAGGGGGAGCACAAGACTCAGAGTCAGAAAGACATGAGTTTCAGCCTTAGTTCTGCCAATGACTGGCTGGACAAGTTGCTTGCCGTAAGCCTCAACTCCCTCCTCAATAAAATGAGTATAATAACCCCTAACAGAGTTGTGCAAAGGATGAATGACATCAAGTATGGGGATGCACTGGCACCACATCAGCTCAGGAGAAGCTGCTATTTTCAGCATTACCAGGATTCCTTGCTACCCGCTCAGTTCAGTGAAACAAGGGCTGGCTATCTTGCCAGTCATTCCTAAAACCTTGACTTTCATCAGGAGAAGTCACGAAGACGTGCAGCTCTTGGCCATCTTATATTTTCCACAGGCCAGCCCATCGTGCTGTCTCCACCAAGGAGGACCTGGGCCGAGTTATTTTTTCCCTGAGTCCCAGTTTCTCCTGTGAATGGGGCTAACAGCACCTGCTTCCTCTGCCTCCTCTGCCTCCCAGGATAGATGTGAGGTGCTGATGAAATTAAGGATGAAGGACCATTTTATAAACCACTGGGCTGTGCTTCCAACTTGTGTCCCACGTCACGGCACACACAGAAAACAATACATTGATAACAAACCCGGGCAAACTGAGGTGACTATTAGAGGTCAGAAGGTGCCTGGCTGGGGTCTTTGGTGGCCCTGGACACACCAGGTAGACACCTAAGGGCTAAGGGATAAGCATACCTGTGACGCATTCCTGGACTGCATAAACTATCTGTTGCTATAGGGTAGTTGTGACAATTAAAATATATGCATACGTGAAAGCTGTTTGGAAACAGAGAAATGTCATAGAAACACAGGGCGCTCAGTGCTGTTAGAGGCCCTGGGGTTTCACAGGCAGTGTCCCTGTCCTCCGTGAGATGAGGGTTAGAAGGAGAGACAAAGCATACATAAGTGAAGATGACTGACTCCTGGAATCCTCCTTCCCTACCTTCAGCTCACCCCCTTGGATACAGAGTGGGGCAGTACATTCTCTGTTCATGGTGATTGGTTGAAGGGAGAACATGTGACTTGAGCTGGGCCAATCAGAGCCAGTACGAGTCTGCTCTGGGACTTTTTTTTTTTTTTTGGAGACGGAGTCTAGCTCTGTCACCCAGGCTGGAGTGCAGTGGCATGATGTTGGCTCACTGCTTCCCGGGTTCAAGAGATTCTCGTGCTCTAGCCTCCCGAGTAGCTAGGATTACAGGCGAGCGCCACCGTGCCTGGCTAATTTTTGTATTTTTAGTAGAGACGGGGTTCCGTCATGTTGCTCAGGCTGGTCTCGAACTCCTGACCTCAAGTGATCTGTCTGCGTCGGCCTCCCAAAGTGTTGGGATTACATGCTTGAGCCACCGCGCCCGGCCCGCCCTGGGACTTTTGCTCCAACTCTGGAGAAAGCCAAGCTTTTCTCCTGAGGTTGCCAGGCTGTCAGGATGTGGAGCTGCTGGGGGCTACCTATCCTCACCAGGGGTGCGGGGGAGCCTGCCTGAGAAAGGAGCCACCATCCCGATGACACAGTCTAAGCTCACATCCAGCTCTGCCTGAAGCTAAATTTATTTCTGGACTGTCCAGTTTCCTGGGCCAATAATTACGTCTTGGGCCACATCCACTCTCTTGAATAACTTTTGCAGCGAGTTTAAGTTGGGTTTCTGACCCACGTAATCCAGTCCAGGCTGATACCGGAAGGGGGCAGGAGAGAGATCTCTAAAGCCTGGAGCCACCACAGTGTAACTGATGGTCATGTAGGATTTAGACAGCAGGAGAGGAAGGCAGTGGCTGCGGGTAGAGGCGAATGAGGGTAGAACAAAGACCAGCTCAGGGTGAAACCACACTGTGCCTGGCAGCGCTTTCCACAGTGGTTTTAGCCAGTCTCTTTTCAAATGAGTTCTTAGGAGAACATTCACATTCCAAACAGAAAAAGATAGAACAACTTTAAGGGCTGGGGCCAGACACCAGTGTGAATATCATGGACTTATAGGAGAAGGTTCTTCAGATGAGAAGAGATGAAAAATGTTAAGATACATCAGGACAAGGTTGGAGGTGACCTTGAATGCCACGCTAAGGAGTTCACCTGGAATGGCCTCATCAAACCCAACACAGATTATATTTCAAAACATGGCAGAAATGGGGGAGCTTGGGCTCTAGGGTCAAGAAGCTCTGGACTCACACAATTTCCTAACTCCTGGAGCCTCAGCTTTCTTATCTGGTAAAATAGGGTCATCAAGCATACAGACTTATGATTAGCACAAGAGGAAAAGCTCTGAGCACCTTGCCAGGAAGAGAGAAAATGTTGATGAAACCTCAGCACCTTGCTCTCAGACCGCCCAATGCCTACCCCATCCCTGCTCATAAAAACAGGCTCCTTTGACACCAAGGAGTTGGGCTTCCAGCCCACCCTTCTTCCTTGTTTGCGCTCCTGGTTCCTAGGTAACTCACAGAGCCAGGGAAGGGGCCAAGGCATCCTTTAGGAGGTAAGAGTCAGTCATCATCTCAGAAAGGCGACTTTGTGATGTGAAAAAACGGTGAACAGTCCTGGTGTTTTACTTAACAGGAAGATTTCAAATCTGTTTCTTAGCTTTCCACCCTGCTTCACCATGACTCCAGCATGGAGATTTTGAATGGTTTCCATTCATTCACTCATTCACTCATTCACTCTTTAACATCTATTAAGCACCGACTGCATGCCAGGCCCTCTGCTAGGGGTTGAGATACTATGGGCAGCAAGGCAGACCCAGACCCTGCCCTTGTTAGTGGAGAGACGGGCAATAAACCAGCAAACCTGCCAACATTCTGGGCAGGACCCTGAAGTCTGCATGAAGGTGGTAGGTGTGGGGGGCTGGCTACTTAGCTAAGGGGGCCTTGGAAGGGAAGCCTATCTGAGGAGGCAACCTTTGAACTGAGATCTGAAGGGTGAGGAGCTGGTTGAGAGCTGAGGAAAGGGTGTACAGGGAAAAAGAAAAGTGGGAACGAAGATGCGGCAGCAGGAAAATGCTTGCCTGTGTGAGGAACAGGAAAGTACGACAGCAGACGGCGCTGCGGGAGGAAGGGGCTGAGCAGGAGAGGAGGTAGCAGCTGATGATGAGGGGCTTGCAGGCCACAAGAAAGCGTCTGGATTTCATTCTATTGAAGAGTTTGAAGGGGTGGGGGAGGCATGCGACAAGATCCAGGGTACGTGTTTAAAAATATCCATATGTATCCCTCCAGCTGCTGTGTGGAAACGGCTTGAAGAGGGGCAGGGACACCAGTAAGGCACCTTTTGCACCACTGACAGGAAGTTACAGCTGGAGGGAACCAAAGAATGCAGCTCATTGAAGGGCTGCACCTGCCAGATGGGTAAACTGAGGGCCAGAAAGGGAAATACCGTACCAAAGGTCCCCGCCACTGGGGATGCTTAAGCTAGGTTTGAATGACTGTCAAGGACACTGCCAACGGGGATTAAAAAACAAGGAAAAATTGTCAAAGAATGGATTTTTTTCTTAAAACCAACAAAAAGCACACTCCCATAAATGGAAAAAAAAATTCTGCTTACACAATTCATCCCTGATCTCTTGTTTACAATTTTTAAAGTTCTGAACATACAGTACAAGGACTCTGCAGCAAGCCTAATTGGTTTATTGGAATCAACCCCTGAACACAATGTGATGTCTGCATTTTTAAGCAGAGACCTAATTTTTTAATGAGAGCTGCCCTAGCGCAGAGCTTTGTCCCCATCCTGGGTTTGGAGGCTGGTGAGAGAGCACACACCCTGGGTCACAGAGCCAGCTCTGCTGCTAGAGAAACTCACAAGGCACTCACCTCTCTGGCCACCCACCCTTCTCTCTAAAATGAGGACAATAATATCCCTTGAGGGGTAAGCCACAATAGCTAACGGAGATGGGGCCAACACCTGGCACGCAGTAGGAGTGCAATGTTGAGCTTCCCTCACAGTGGTCATCCCATGTTCCTGCTTGTCTAGTACCTTCCCCTCCTTTTGGTAACAGAATCCTGATTTCCCATGGGGAATCCCTCCTCTGGTCTTCATGATGGGAGTGGGCATGTCTCCCTCCCAGGCCCAGCCAACCACAGCCCTGCTGATGAATGATGGTTCAGGGATGGACACATGACAGATGAGACCCAATTCCAGGACTTTTGATGGCACTCTCAGGGAGGAGGTCATTTTGCCCGCTCAGTGGCTGCTGGGAGAACCTACACCAGGAATTTCCCATGGAAAGCGCCTGTCACACAGAAGAAAGCAGAGCCAGAGGGAGAGAGGACGGCTCAGACCCCGTGGCAACATTTGAACCCCTGGATCCAGCCTGAATCTGGGACATTTCCCAGATGCAAGCCAAAACAGTCCTTTTCTTGTTCACATCAGTTTGATTTGGTGTCTGTTACTTGCAACCAGTGCAATCCTAACACACTAGACCTTTACTTTTTTACATCCCCAGCCCAGGTAATATTTAGTGGCTTGGTGCTAAGGAATTAAAGACTTCCTCAAAGTAGTAGTATTCACAAGAGGCCAAAGATGGAAACAATCCAAGTGTCCATTGATGGATGCGTGCATAAAGAAAATGTGGTTTATACATAAAATGGGACATTATTCAGCACTAAAAAGAGAAAATTCTGACACATACTACCCTGTGAATGAACCTTGAGGATATTAGGCTATGTGAAATAAGCTGGTCACAATAGAACAAATACTGTATGATTACAGGAGGTACCTGGAGTAGTCAAATTCATAGACACAGAAAGGAGAAGGGTGGTTGCCAGAATGGGTAGAACGGGGAGTGGTTATTTTTCATTTTTTTGAGATGAGGTCTCGCTCTGTCACCCAGGGTGGAGTATGGTGGTGTGATCATAGCTCACTGCAACCTCAAATTCCTGGACTCAAGCAATCCTCCCACCTCAGCCTCCCAAGTAGCTGGGACTACAGGCATGTGCCATTATGCCTGGTTAATTTTATTATTATTTTTTGTAGAGACAGGGTCTCGCTTTATTGCCTAGGCTGGTATCGAACTCCTGGCTCAAGTGATCTTCCCGCCTCAGTATCTCAAAGTACTGGGATTACAGCCGTAAGCCACCGTGCCTGGCTGGGAGTTGTTGTTTAATGGGTGCAGAGTTTCAGTCTAGGGATATGAGAAAAGTTCTGGTGATGGATGGTGGTGATGGTTGCTAGGAAATGGCTGAAATGTTAAGTTTTATGTTGTGTGTGTTACCACGATTTTTTTTTTTTTTTTGAGATGGAGTTTTGCTCTATCAACCAGGCTGGAGTGCAGTGGGGTGATCTCGGCTCACCGCAACCTCCGCCTCCCGGGTTCAAGCAATTCTCTGCCTCAGCCTCCTGAGTAGCTGGGATTACAGGCGCCCGCCACCATGCCCGGCTACTTTTTTGTATTTTTAGTAGAGACGGGGTTTCACTATCTTGGCCAGGCTGGTCTTGAACTCCTGACCTCGTGATCCACCAACCTTGGCCTCCCAAAGTGCTGGGATTACAGGCATGAGCCACCGCACCCGGCCAAAGAAACAATTTTTTAAAGCAGATTTCCTGCTGAGATTTACATATCCATGTCATGTGCCCTGGAAATGACACTAAAACTTTCTCCACGGCACAGCCTTCAAAACATGAGCTGCACATCTGAGAAACAACTTCTATGCAGAATACATTTCTTGAAGTCTTGATTGTAAGGAAACAACCAACCAGATTACAAGATGGACAAAAGACTTGAAGAGACACTTCATCCAAGAGGACATATGGAGGGCAAGGAAGCACATGAAATAAGGTCACTGCCACTAGCGAGGCAAAGTGAAACCAGGAGGAGATGCCACTACTCATCTATCGGAATGGCTATGATTAAAAAATAGCGACAATAACAAGTGCTGATGAAAATGCACGGCAACTGGAACCCTCGTGCATTGCTGGTGGGGAAGCAAAATGCCACAGCCACTCTGGGAAGATCCTCAGTGGGTGCTGAACCACAGGGTGAAAGGCTATTGAACAGGACACTCACACGGTGTCAAAGTATAACACCATGATTACTTTCCCAGCCAGGGGAAAAATGTGTTAACTCTACAACTGTAACTAGGTGACCAAACCTAGCCTCATGGATAGAGGGACAATCCAGTTACTGTGTGGCCCTCGAGGTGATTCAATATGAAGTATACACAATCTGCTGTTGGTATTGTTGCCAACAATGTTTAACTTGAGCTCAAGCTCTTGACCTAGGTTCTAATTTACAAGAAATATAGGAGGCAGAGGAACAAGATAAATGACGTCATAAGGAAGCTGACAGATCTGGAATGGGCAATGTTCTACAAGTCAACTAGCAGGGCACAGCTCAGATGCTACTGCCTCCAGAAAGCCCTCTGTGACTGCTCCCTGCCCACCAGTATGAGGTCAGGTGCCCCTGCTATAGGTCTTCTTAGCACCCACTTTCCCATCACAAAGCCAATGAACCCTTTACTGAAATTGCTCAAGTGTCTGATTTCCTGCTGGGTTCTAAGTTTCACACGAGCAAGGACCTGGCCTGTCTTGTTAATGGACTGTTGTATGCCCAGCACTGGGCAGGGTGGAAAAATCTATGCTTCGTGAATAAATGGGGAAGAAAATGAGATGCCAGGAGGCCAAGCCCTCACACAGAGGAGCGCCTCTCCTCGGCAGGCCTTTGGTCTGTAGAAAGGGACCCTGGCCATGTTGCTGAGGTGGTCCTGCCCCCTTGCTTTTCCTCTCTGTCCCCTGTGCTGCTTCACCACAATCTGCAAACACCCCCGCCCCTTGGGAGCAACATGTTTTGGGGAGCAGCTGGGACTCCTTCCCTCTGCTCAAGGAACAAGGAAGCACAGAAACCACAACTGGGGTTAGAGGGTCACAGAGGTTTCCTTCTGTTCCCAGACAGGATTTGAGCTGGAATCATCCACCCTTTAAATCTCTTCTTACACAATCTCAGCAGCAGGGCCTGTGTGATCTAACCAAATCCAGACTCTCCAACCTGACTGCAAACCCAGTTTCACCAGGAACAGAAGTCCTGGGTTTCCTCACTTCCTCTAAGTCAGCGAGAAGCCGAACTGGTGGTGAAGGGAGGGTGGGAGGCATTGGGGTGGGGTGTGCTGAGCCAGGATCCTTTTGCAGAGGTGGGCAGATGGCTGAACTTGGTCTCTTCCAAATCCCCAAGCCAGCAGGCCAGGCTAACACTTCCCATGTTTTCCTGGCAAGGGACGGGGGCACAGAAGTACAGTGCCTACAGTCGCACAGCTATGATGTGCAGAGCAGGGACTCTAACCTAGGTCACCTCTAATCCTGCCATACCATGCCCCAGCTTGGCTGCAGCTGGAGTGTGGGCCAGCAGGGAGATGTCTGCTCACCCTCCTAACTGTCAGAGTGACCAGCACATCATCCTACTGTTCTGCGAGGCTGTGGAGTTCTAGGGTCACAATGGCCTGGATTTATATCCTGCTTCCTTCTCAACTAGCTTTGTGCTCTTGGGAAAGTGGCTTAACCCCCATGACTCAGTTTCGTCATTTGTAAAAAATGAGGTCTGCAATACTACTAACTGCAAAGTTGGGGCGAGGATGAAATGAGAACATGCGTGTAGATTCTTTCGCTTGGTGCCTGGAAATGGTAAATGTTCCATAAAGAGAAACTGTCAGCAGCAGCATCGTTGTGAGCAGAGGGTCCCAAAGGTGAGGGAACCCTTGTCCCTGCTCCTTCTCCCTACAAATGAACTTCCCACAGCCCGTCCCACTTCTCTCCATCCCACGCCCATCTCCCTGGGCTCTGCCCTCTCCACCTGTCCTTTCTGTTCTCTGGGTCCCACAGGGGTGCAGGGGGATGGCCCCCATAGTCCTGGGAACACAGGCCCACCGTGCCTGAGCCTGGGGCACAGTTTCCCAGCTGCCAGAGAGTCAGGGCTCTGTCCCTCCCCATGGGTGCCTGTGGGGAAGGCCCTGACACCCCCACCCACCCCGGGCCTCAGTCTGAATGGAAGAGAGCCATTATCTGGCCCAAATGCCAACTGCCACACACTCGAGAGCCTGACTGGCGCCCGGGCTTCATCTTCCCTGGCTTTCCTCCTCCACTTAGGGTTGAGAACTGTCCCAGGTCAGCCCGACCTTGCCAGGAGCTGACATTGGGAGGCAGAGTGACACTGCTCATGGATGGTGTTAGGTGTTTTGTGGCCTGGGCCAGAATAACCCTCTTCCTCTGAGGACCAGCCTGTCCCAGGGCCTCCAAAAGCCACTCTTCTTTAACTTGACCACTTTGAAAAGGCAGGAAAGAAAACCAAACCCCTGGCCAACGCCCCACTTGAGAAGTAACCACCCGTTTTTTTTTTTTTGAGATGGAGTCTTGTTCTGTCACTGAGACTGGAGTGCAGTGGCGCGATCTCGGCTCAACGCAACCTCCACATCCCGGGTTCAAGCGATTCTGGTTCTTCAGCCTCCCAAGTAGCTGGGATTACAGGTGCCCACCACCACTCCTGGCTAATTTTTGTATTTTTAATAGAGACGGGGTTTCACCATGTTCCTAAGGCTGGTCTCGAACTTCTGGTCTCAGGTGACCCACCCGCCTCGGCCTTCCAAAGTGCTAGGATTACAGGCGTGAGCCACCAAGCCCAGGCTGTAACCACCTGTTCTGCCTAACCCCCGTGGCCACAGCTGACTGGCCCATGGACACAGTCACGTGATTCAAGCCCGGCCAATCAGGTTCTTTCTTTCTCAGAAATCTCGGATCAGCCCTGAGCATGCCAGCTCCATCCAGAAGAGCTGCAACCCGGAGCCGTGTTCCAAACACTAGGTCTGCAGAGAGGATAAGTGAAGGAGAGGTGTGGGGAGAAGAGCGACGGGGAGAGCCTGGCTTGGCTTCGGGCAGTACTCCAGTTCCTGCTTCCCAGGCCTGCCCGCCCACCGGAGGCTACTATGACGCACAACAGGGGCCTGGGCCTTTCAGCTAATTCCCCTTTTGGCATGATGAGGGTTTTTGTGCAACTAAAACAATTCCATGAATTACAGGGGAAAAGTTCAGGCATTATCTTAGGTAAAAAGCACAAGCTAAAACAATGTAATCTCAATCTCAAAAAATTCGGTAATGATATCAACTGTATATAAATGCGTGTGGGTGTTCATATACACAGACACCCACTGCACACACACACACAGTTGATGCTCATTGTTTGCGGTAGTTACGTTCTGTAAAGTCACTGAGAACACTGATTTAGCAAATACTCTAGGAGAAATACAGGGTTAGGGTCTTTCGAGCCTGTTTTGTTTTTGTCAAGTGATCAATACATAACTTTGTTGCATGTGTGTTTCTCTTTAAAGATACCTTATTTAGGCCGGGCACAGTGGCTCATAATCCTAGATTACGCCTGTAGTCCTAGCACTTTGGGAGGCCGAGGCGAGCGGATCACCTGAGGTCAGGGGTTCAAGACCAGCCTGGCCAAGATGGTGAAACCCCATCTCTACTAAAAATACAAAAATCACCCAGGCGGGTGGGCGCCTGTAATCCCAGCTACTGGAGAGGCTGAGGCAGGAGAATCGCTTGAACCCGCGAGGTGGAAGTTGTAGTGAGCCGAGACTGTGCTACTGCACTCCAGCCTGGACAACAGAGTGAGACTCCGTCTCAAACAAACAAATAAATAAACAACCTTATTTAATATGCATGGTTAATTCATCAATGTTGAACTCACAGTCAATAGCACTGCAACTCGTGCCTGAATGAAGCTTCTCCATAGGCACATCACAGCCATCTTGCGTTTAGGCTCACCAGACACCATGTTAGCACAGCATTTGTGGGCCATACTAAACAGCAAAATCAACAAAAAGTACAAAAATGTACAAATGCAGCACTCATAGACTAGGACAAGGATTCTTAAAAGTATCGGAGCTGAAATGAGGGGGGAGTGTTGCTCATTCAACCTCAGCTGGGAACGTGCATGTTGGGTGACTCATATTTTTCACCGCTCTGCACATGCCCATATCCGAAAATGCCCACAAAAGTGCTTCAAGTATTGCTTTTGAGTTACAAATAAATTTTAGCAAGTAGGCAAATTCGCAAACACGAAATCTATGAATAATGAGGATTGACTGGCTGGGTGCGGTCCGCCTGTAATCCCAGCATTTTGGGAGGCCGAGGCAGGTGGATCACCTGAGGTTAGGAGTTCAAGACCAGCCTGGCTGGTGAACCCCCATTTCTACTAATAATACAAAAATTAGCCAGGCATAGTGTTGCATGCCTATAATTCCAGCTACTCGGGAGACTGAGGGAGAAGAATCACTTGAATCCGGGAGGCGGAGACTGCAGTGAGCTGAGGTCGTGCTTTGCACTCCAGCCTGGACAACAAGAGCGAAACTCTGTCTCAAAAAAAAAAGGGGAGGGGGGGGAGGAATTGACTGTACCATATCTAAATGTATGTGCATTTGTGTGTCTGTACACACACACACACACACACACACACACACAAACAGAGTTACGCACCACCTAACGTTTTCCAATGATGGACTGCATATACAACAGTGGTTCCATAAGATTATAACACGGTATTTTTACAAAACCTTTTCTACGTAACACAATGGTGAGTATTTGTATATTCTACTCAAATACTCACCATTGTGTTACAATTGCCTACAGTATTCAGTACAGTAACACAGTGTACAGGTTTGTAGCCCAGGAGCCGTAAGCTATACCACAGAGCCTAGGTGTGTAGTAGACTATACCATCTAGGTTTGTATAAGTCGCACTGTGATATTCACGTGATGAAACTGCCTAGCAACACATTTCTCAGGACTATCCCTGTCGTTAAATGACACATGACCATGCATATATATGTCAGTGGTTCACTCTGGGGTGGTATGAATATGGGGGACTTTAAAAATTCTGTTCTTGATGCTTGCATATTCCAGATTTTTTACACTTTATTTTCTTTTATAATCAGAAAAAAAGATGTCGCTTTCCAGGAGCACTGAAAGAAACCTGTCTGTGGGGCACTTTCTTGTCTTGAACCCCAGGCCAGCATCTTCTCCGTTACCCTGGCTCAGTCCTAGGGCCACCAAGGAGCCCCTGCCGGGTGCCAGCCCAGCTGATGGCACAGGGATGCCCAGAGTGGGGGTGGGAGGACACTGGCTCACCGGCCGGGGAGCCAGCAGATGGGCCCCAACCCGGAACTTACTATGGGAGTGAGGTTAAGTCCTTGACCTCTTACAGCCTCTCTGTTCTCTTAAAAATAGAGATAAGGTCCATCCTACCTTGCAAGCTAAGCTCTCCAGAAATGGAAAGATCTCTAGAAGGAATCCATGTTGGTTGGAATTTCTGCTCATGGTGGGACTTGAGGGCAAATGTTCACTGAATGTTGCCCAACCCTTCACCTCCTCGCGGGGTCTAACTCCAGTCTAAGGGGATGGGGACTCCCAGTGTCCAGAGGGCCCCCATTAAGCATGCAGGAATTTAGGCCCCATTTCCAAGCAGTAACAGCCAAGGGGTCAGCTCTTCCATGAATAAAGTGCTAACATTCAATAGCAAAGTAGACTGACTACAGTTAACAACAGTGTACTGTATATTTCAAAATAGCTAGAAGAGAGGACTTGAAATGCTCTCAACACACAGAAATGACAAATATTTGAGGGGACAGACACCCCAAATGCCCTGACTTGATCATTACACACTCTATGCATGCAACAAAATATCATAAATGTCCCATGAAAGTGGACAAATATTATGTATCAATAAAATATAAAAAGATTTAAGCCAGTATCAAGCTTAGAGGCTCTTGAAAAACAACAGGGCCAGGCTATAAACAGGCCAAGATACCTCTGCAAGTCCCCGGCACCCCTGGGTTGGTTGACATCCTCATCCTTGCCAACCCACTGGCCCAGATCTCTGCACAAGGCTGTAGCTCTTGGAAAGGCCCCAGAACTCCATCAATACGTTGTCCCCAGGGTAGCATGATGTGAACCAGCTGCCGCCTTGCTTCCCCTGCCTCCGGAGCTCTGTGAGCTCCCAAGTGTTCACCACGTGAACTGGAAAACAAGGTAAAAAGTTTCTGCCCTGCTAGTAAAATCTCTGAGGCATGGGGGAATGTCCTCCAGTCTTACTTTGCTTTGCACATCTATTTGGTGGGGTTTTTAGGGTTGTCAAAGAATCCAGCTGAAATTCCTGGCTGGCATTAATTACAAGGGATGGGGCTGCCGCACTGGTCTCATGACAAAGTTATTACATTTTGGTACTGGGATGCAGTGGCCAATGGTTTTTTTTTTTTTTTTTTTTTTTCAGACAGAGTCTCGCTCTCTTGCCCAGGATGGAGTGCAGTGGCACGATCTTGGCTCATTGCAACCTCCATCTCCCAGGTTCAAGCGATTCTCGTGCCTCAGTCTCCCAAGTAGCTGGGATTACAGGCATGCACCACCACGCCCAGCTAATTTTTTGTATTCTTAGTGGAGATGGGGTTTCGCCATGTTGCTCAGGCTGGTCTCAAACTTCTGAGCTCAGGCAATCCACCCTCCTTGGCTTCCCAAAGTGCTGGGATTACAGACGTGAGCCACCACACACAACAGGTCTCCTTTCTTAAAGAAGGAACAGAAGACCTCAGAACAGGTGACACTAGCCAGGAAGAACTTAACACATTGATTTTTCTCTTTCTTTTGAATTTCATTTCCTTCTATTTTTAGCAAGTGCTACTACTGGTTTTCCCCAGGTATAGCAGACAGCTAAAATTTCCACTTAAAAGTAATTTAAGTAAAAATGCGAGTCAATTTGAAGAATACCGTATTAGGAATATATACTGTAGGGAGTTTGTGGATATGTCAAAAATTATGATGGTGCTGGTAAGATTGAGAATGACGATGGTCCTGTGTTAGTGGAATTCCTTGCCTTTCTCACTGTATCTGGAGGTATTTGTTTGTTTGTTTGTTTGAGACAGGGTCTTGCTCCCTCTGTCATCCAGGTTGGAGTACAGTGGTGTAATCACAGCAGCTTCGAATTCCCAGGCTCAAGTGATTCTCTAGCCTCAGCCTCCCGAGTAGGTGGAATTACAGGCATGCACCACCATGCCTGGCTAATAAACAACTTTTTTTTGTAGAGATGGGATCTCAGTATGCCGACCAGCGTGGTCTGGAACTCCTGGCCTCAAGCAATCTACCTGCGTCAGCCTCCCAAAGTGCTGGAATTATAGGTGTGAGCCATCACGCACAGCCAAGTTTTGGTTTTTTATAGATCAACAGCTATAACCTTTCTGAAGTCAGAGCCCTCTCCTGGCTCTGCAAGCCTGGTGGATAGCCAGGAACAAATTGGGTGACTGAAGACAACATCTCAAGAGAAGGCACAAATGGGGCTGGGGCTGTTTCCTTGCAGGGGCCGTGAGAAAGGAGCATCTGCGAGACAGAACTCTGTGGTCCATTAGCAATGTCTGCCAGGGGCAGGGGCTGAGGGCCAGTGAGATAGGCGCTACCTATTTGGCATCCCTGGTCTAGATCAATCCCTCCATTTTACAAATGAAGATAGGGAGGTGCTGGCTGAGAGGTGCAGTGACTTGCTTAGGGTTACACTCTCAGCTGTGGACTCTTTCTGCTTCTGTGACAGTGTCTGAATGTCCTTGCAGGTTCCTTGTGCCCCTCTGGGCCTCTTGTGTAAGAGACTTGCCCAGAGAGCTTTAATCTGGAGGGCTCTTAGAAGTGACTCAGGCCAGCAGTGAAACTGGCCTCCAAGAAGCCCCAGGATCCTGGAGAGGCCCCGTGGGTGGGCTTTTGGGCCATCCACCCTAGTTTCCATAGCGCAGTGCCACTTTTGGCTCTTCTGTATACACTACAGGGTATAACCCAGCAGCCTGCAGCCAAATCACCACCAGAACTGCCTCTACACAGGGCCTGGGCTCCTTCACTGGCCACAGCCCTATTCTGCGTGCTACAGGCAGACAACAAAGGGTTCCAGGCCTTTAAAACATTTGAAAACCCTCTTCTAGACTATCCTTTGTTCTATAGTTAGGGATATGAGGCCAGAGGGGAAAGGGACTTGCCCAAGGCCCTGTAGCCAGCAGGGAGGAAAGCTGGAACCAGAAGCCAGGGCTACCATTGGGAGGTACTGAGAATGCGGGCCTTCTGCTCCAGACTGCTGTTTCTCATACCTATGAAACAGCAGAAGCCTGTGGAGATGAAGGGAGCAAATATGCAGTCTCTCATGCAGTGCACGGAGGGGCTAGGGCTTCCGCTCACAGGCCACACAGCTTTTGCAGCAGGTCATTAGGCCGTGATTGCTAAAGCCGTCCTGCTCTGCAGCCAGAGCAAGCTTAAATGCCAAAGCACATGCAGCTCTGGGCTTGAGGAGTAGTGCTGGCTTCAAGATCCAGGTGAATTCATTTCCTGCAGAGAAGGGTTCAGGACTATGTCCGAGGGTCCCTAGGAATCCACAGACCCCAATTTCAGAAGGCAGCTGTAAGAGGGGGGTTGGATTCCCTCCATCAAGCTCCCACACTGGCTGGGTTCCCAGGTGGCAGATCCTGGGAAGAGCTTGGGAGTTAGTGACTGGCTGGGTTGCAGATGGCTTGCTCTGGGAATATGCTACCTCGGTCACACAGGCCCAAGGTGGATAAGTATGGTCCTCGTGGGTGCCAGGGAAGGGAAAGAAACAAGGGCAAGGGAGAGATGGAGAGCGAGGAGAGGGCAGGGCGGTCGGATGGAGCTCCACGGGCTTGACTAACGGGAAACCTGACTCTGCCACTCTTCGTGGAAACCCTGGGTTCCCTTTGGTTCTGATTTGTTGACTGTCCCCAGCTTTGTGTCCAACATCTGGCCTATATAGGTCAGCACTTCCAACCTCTTTTTGGAACTACAGCACCCAAAGTTTGTTTGATTTCCCAACACCCCAGGGCAGCATCACCACCAGAAGTGCTAAAGGGGGAGAGGAGGAAACCGAGGCACAGAGCCATGCTGCGCCTGAGGTTGAGAGGCTGGGAAGTGGATGACGTGAGATCCAATCCCAGCCCTGCCAGCCTCCAAAGCCTCTTTACTTTCTTCTCCCACCATCCCAAGGCCTTGGGTCTCCTGGCCCCAGGCCAGAGCTTTCCGGTCCCCACGTCAGCGCCAGGAATCACCAAGCTCAGGCTCTGCAGCAAGTGACACACTGGAGGTGGCAGGCTGCCAATATTTTTTTCCCCCAATTTTTTCAATTAAATGAATGCTTGGATTAGGGCCCAAATACAAGTGCTTGTGGCGTCTCGCGTCAGATGAGATGCTTAGGGCTGTGTTCCTACTGCGCTGCGTCCACAGGGCATGCAGCAAAGGCTCAGGTGGCTGGTTGGGCTGAGGGCTCTGCTTATCCCTGTGTGCAGAGGTGTGCCAAATGGGGAAATGGGGGCAGGAGTAGGGGGAGAGGAGTAGCCTCCACAGTGGGAATCTGATCTCTCTCCCTCTGCCTCAAACTCTTCAGCTCATTCATTCATTCATTCGGCATATACACAGAGACCTACTATGCACCAAGCTCTGCTCGAAGGGCCTCAATTGAGAAAGACAACACACCACACAGGCACAAAGTGGGGCGTAGGGGCCTCTGCAGTCTGTCTCTCCTCTGCTCCAGCCTGGCTGGCTTTCTCTTCCTCCAGGACTCAATGCCTGCCACTGCCTCTGGCGGGAACATCTCTTCTCCCCGCCCTGCTCAGCTCCTCTTCATTTCTCCAGCATCAGCCTAGAAGTCACCTCTCCTTGGAAGCCTTCCTGGACACCCCAAGTCTCAGTCTAGCTCTCATTCTCTGAGTTTCCACAGGGCTAGGGCTACCCTCTCTCAGAGCCTGTTCCTCTAGGGGGTGCTGGTCTATTTGCGTTACTGCACCCCCACTGCCCTGGGGGCCTTCAGGGGCAGGGCCAGGTTTGTCTATTCACCATGGTCCCCCCCGGGGCCTGGCGACAATGAGCTCTCAGGAAATGTCTGGTAAAAGAGACAAAAAGCCGAAACAGGGCCACACAGTCAAAAACCAAGGTGACCTCACTCAAGGCTCTCTGTGTCCAGAGAGTAACAATGCTCGTGAAATAGCTGAATGAACAGCTCTATTGCCAAGGGTACCAGAAACAGAGCTGGCTTTGTCACAGAGGGAATGCAGGCATGGGACCCAACCCAAAAAGGGAACTCCACGTTCCACCCCAGAGTTTCTCTGAAGAGGTAATGGCAAAAACCAGGATACCCAGGAGCGATTTAAACTCCAGGTGGAATGCCTCATCCCATTGCATTTCAGAGACAGGAAAGCTGAGGGAATTCTTTGAGGTGTTGGAATTGTTCTGTAGTGGAGGTTACAGGAACCCGCACATCATAACCTGCTACACCAAAAAACAAAATTTTACCGCGTTACACCACAAAAGGGAATTTTACAGCATCCACGTAAAGTAAAAAATTAAAAATAACAATCACGCTTTAATGTCATTAAAAAAAAAAAAAAGATGGTAGGGCGTGGTGGTTCATGCCTGTAATCCCAGCACTTTGGGAGGCCGAGGCGGGCAGATCACCTGAGGTCGGGAGTTCGAGACCAGCCTGACCAATATAGTGAAACCCCGTCTCTACCAAAAATACAAAAATTAGCCGGCCTGTGGTGGCGCGCGCCTGTAGTCCCAGCTACTCAGGAGGCTGAGGCGGGAGAATCGCTTGAACCCTGGAGGTGGAGGTTGCAGTGAGCCAAGATCATGTCACTGCACTCCAGCCTGGGCCACAGAAACAGAAAAAACAGAAAAAAAACAAAACAACAAAAAAACAAAAAAACAAAACAAAAAACAAAACAAAAAAAAACCACAGGCACTGGCTTTAGAATACGTGACTATGAATCTTGCCTCTATGGCCTGATGCTGCTGAGACTTTGCAAATCACCTCACAGCTCTGAGCTTCCATTTCTTCACACCTGGAAAACGGAGAGAACAGTACCTACTTTATAGGGTTGGCTGAGGGCTAAAGGCACTAATGTGTGTCAGGTGCTTGGCACACCATCTGGTCACAGACAGCTTCCAGGGCCATCACTAATAACCCATTACGGAGATTAGACACTGGAGGCTCCAACCGAGTAGCCACCTTCCTTGGGCCAACTCAAATCTTGCAAAGTGAGATATGTTAAGAGGAAAAGTCGGGAATGTCAAGCTGCAAAAACCAGGTATGTGTGTGTGTGCGCGCGTGCGCGCGCGCGCACACACACACACACACACACACACACAGAGCTGCCCGCCCTCTGGGCTCCCCTAACTGATGGAATCTTATCCAGTGGCATGGGCAGCAGGAACTATTTCCAGGGCTGGCCAGGCCAGGCACCTCCACTCTTGCCGACTGAGACACTGGGCTGGTGGAAACACTCGCTGCTCCAGGCATGCAGCTCCAGCCCAGGCCTCCGGCTGCCAGCTCACGCACTGCTACTCGCACACATCTGGCCCGAGGCGGTGTGGGGAACTTTCCAATGGCAAGCAGAGGTGCTGGCAGCTGGAGTCCAGGCTCAGCCGGAACCAACCTGAAGGCTGGCTTTCTAGGAAAGTCTCCAGGGCAAGCACTTAGGCTTGTTGAGATCTCCAAGGCTGCCAGGCCTCAGAGGAGCCTGGGCAATGAAGGAAACAGACCTGGGTGAAAAATTTCAAGTGAGGGCCTCTCTCGTGTTGACTGAGCTGTCTAGAGTGAATGTAGCCGCCAACAAGAGCACCCCCACTATGTGCAAGGCAGTAGCATCAAAGCTGTCTTCAAGGAGCACGCGGTTGAGATGGCAAAGTAGCAATCCTGCAGGTCCTCCTACGCAATCACCCGCCTGGGTTTCTGCCACCCTACCCCACATCCCCCAGGTCTGGCCTCCTGCCTCCAGCAGCCACTTTGGCCCTGCCTTGATGGGGCTGTGGGCAAGGGTGGGACCTGGGGATGCTGTGCCTGGATCCAGAGTCTGGGTGCCAGGACTTGCATTTAACAAGAGGGCAGGAGAGCTCAGGGAGAACATCCCCAAAGTGCAGAAGAATTGACACATGTCATCCTCTCACCTTTCAGCCCCACAACCAAAGCCAAAAATGTCAGAGCAGAAAACTGCAGAAGTCAAGACAGTTCAAACCCGAGCTCCCACTTAGGGTTAGAGACTGGGGCTCTGACTGGCTGCATCACGGGGAATCTCAGTAGGGAGCCACCAGGTCCCGGGCCGGGGCGTCCTAGAGAATGTCCAGGGCTCTTCCAGCTGCCAGGCAAGGCCACGCCACATGCAGAAGGAAACCAAGTCTCAATACAGCAATGGTGGAAGCGACAAACTCTGAGCTTGACAGACCTGGGTTCAATCCCGACTACAATACTTAAGTGGGGGTCCTAGAGAAGCTAGTTAGGAGGCTCAGTTTTCCCATCTGTAAAAGGGGATGCTAAGAACCTGTCTCTCGGGGGCTGCTGTAAAGTATAAATGGGATTGTATCTGTAACACCCCTGGTAAAGTGGTGGCTTATAACCCCCTTCCATTTAAGCAGAGTGAGTTCCACAGGCCCAAATCAATCCTGAAACATTAGGATGAACCAAGTGAAATTGCCATTTTTATAGGCTAAATATTGACAAATTTCATATGGTTCAACCTAACAGCATCCTAGGGGCTAGAGGATCTCATCTGTGTCCACTGAACTAGACTAAGAATTAGTACTCTTCACTTCAGTATCAGGCACAGCGATGACCCTCCTTCCCCCTCATTTAGAGACGAAGAAGATACTGAGGTTCTGAGAGGTTAAGTAACGTGGCCCAAATCATATAACTGGAAAGTGACAAAGCCAGGGTTTGTACTCAGGCCTGGCTGCCTCCAAAGCCTGCAGCTTAAACACGATGACACACTGACTGCTCGGCCTGGGGCCAGCAGGGTGTCATCACATGTGATTCTGTCTCAGCACCAAGGACGTCAGTGGCCGTTGCCTTAGAATCCTGGGACCTTGGGACTGCGAGGGCCCAAGCAGTTAATGGCTTTGTTCCAGAAACACACTTGGGCTGGGCATTTATTCTAGGCCAGGCCCTGAACACAAAATGGGGGGGTCACACCCTAGACGATGATGAACTCAATGTGTACGTGTCATGATAGGATTGGTCCACTGGGGCCTCAACATCAAAGCTGGGTACCCTGGTGAGGTAACAGAAGGGTTGCCCAGAAACAGGCCAACTAGGCTGGTCTAGGATACTCTCTTGACAATGCCCCAACCGAATCCAGCCTCATCCTCCCTTCCCACTGAGCTTGGGGTCAGGAGAAGGAGAAGAGAACTAGATAGGAATGTAAAGGGAGTATGCTCTCAGACCCTGGGGACAGCCACCTTTTGGGGTGTCATAGGGGAGGAGAAGGGATTCCTCCATGAAATCACATGTGGTTTCTGAAGGCCAGATTCTGTGGGTACCCTTGGCCACTCCTGGACCCCTCCCTTGTTGGGCTCCTAATCTGCCAGAGACTAATCCCTGCCGCTGTCCCAATTTGAGCCCTGTGTGGACTTTTATGCCATGTCCTCTCTCCTCTAGAGAAAACTTGGATAGTAAATAAAATGTAGACAATTTACCGTAATCACTAACAACATTTAAGAGTCTAGAATGTGCTTAATGTGCTCTATCTTAGCAATCCTATGAGGTCGCACTATCCTCATTCTGCAGTGGAGAAAGGTAAGGCCCAAGGAGGTTGGGTAACTTGTTCAACCTAGGAATCAAACGGGCTGACTGCAGAGTTGGAGGTCTTAAAAACTGTCCACATTTCCACCATCAGAGATGATGCTTTGGGCATGCTTCTTCTCAGACCCTTTTCCTATGCATAGAAATATTTTTCAAAATTAAGATCACACTATATATATGATTTGGTTTTTTCATTTGCATGAGATGGCGGTCATTTCTCCATTTCATCAAACATCCTTTGGACAAACCACTTTTAAAGATGCCTTTATAGTCCACTGTAAGGCTATATATATCATTTATTTAATCATGCCTCCAATGATAAACATTTAGGCTACTTTGAACATTGTTTAAATTACCATACTGCTGAATATCCAAATATATAAATCTTTGGGAGAAAACAGCTACAAATTTTAAGGAGTACATCCTTAATTAGAGTCTGTTTCTTAAAATGTGGTCATTCCAGATGGCCTGTGTCACATCATTTGAGGCTGCTTACTAAAAATGCACA
The DNA here is from genome assembly GCF_009828535.3 of Hylobates moloch. NCBI lineage: Eukaryota > Metazoa > Chordata > Mammalia > Primates > Hylobatidae > Hylobates > Hylobates moloch. The sequence goes on from NW_026652281.1 coordinate 149,612,896, forward strand.
TCACTAGTCAGATAAATGATGATGAGGATGATGATGATGGTAAAGATAATAATAACAGGTAATTTATTCAGCACTTCTACATGCCAAGAAGGGCTCTAAACCCTCTACATGAATAATCCACAGTGGATACTCCTGTTAGCCTCATTTTGTAGAAGAGGAAGCTGAAGCACGGAGAGATTCAGTCACTGACTCAAGATCACACACGGCAGAGCCAGGTCCAAGCCATGCCATCTGGCTCCCAAGTTCCACCTCTTCCACCCAGAGGGGTCTTTAATCTTTTTTTGGAGCTATGAATCTCTTTGGCATCTGAGGAAACCCACGGACCCCTTCTCAGAATGATTTAAAATGAGTAAAACACATAGATCCCAAATGAAACTCATGATACTGAATTATGGTTATCAAAATGTTTCAGAAAACAAAATTATGACTATATGTACATTTTTATTAAAACCACAAATAACAGAACCTAGTGGTGGGTCTTATGACACCATAACTTGGAAGTAGTAAGGAGTATAGATGCTCTCCAGGGATCCATGCAACGACTGTCCAGTAAGATGAAAATATCAGGGAATCACTATTGGCGACAAAGTCACATGTATTACTAATATCACTGCGAGTTGCTGCCTTCATTCATAATAGAAGGCAATGCTAAATTTCAGTCGGAGGTTAGTGAAAATTAAGATGTAATTCTTCCCCTTCTACGTTCAAGGACCCTCTGAATTCCACTCACGTAAAGAACCCCACTGTTAGTCGGCTTTCCCAGCCCCTGAACACCCCTTTGCTTTTGAACCCAGCTGAGGGTGCACCTCTCTGTCCCAGCAGGAACGGGTACTCCAGGCCCTGTCGCAGCCCTTATCCTATGGAGATGCATTCTGAACAGACGGTGACCTCTGTGAGGACAAGACTGTGCTTGGTCATCTTAGCCTCTCTCTGGCTCTGGGCCAGACCTGGCCCAGGGCAGACAATAAACCCACATCTGTGGAACTGACTGGAAGCCAACAGTGGCCTGAAGCCACAGGCTGCTGATTCACACCTTGGCTGAGGAGGAGGAAATGGTGACGCCAACGCGTGGGTTCTAGCTATCTTTGCCAGCACAGCGGGCGGGGGCCATGCGATTCTGCTTAATTAAGCAAAACAGAAAATACCATGCTTATGTGCTCGAAGGCAACTTTTCCCTTCAGGACGGAGGTGGGGGCTAGGAAAGTGACTATCCCCTTATTACCAGTCAGTGATAGGCGGGGGAGCCAAGAGTGATCCTGGCAAACTGCTTCACCTTTCTAAGCCTGTTTCCACATTTGTGAAATGGGCTAATAATAGCATCCACATAGCAGACATGTATTGTTTTGTCCTGCCCAAGCTCCATGCCCCCTTCTCCCAGCAACAGTGCCCTGAATCTCGTTCCACAACTATCCCTCTCACTACCAGTGATTTCAGTGGGACCGTCGATCTTAATATCCCACTCACACCTGGCCCACAGGGTCAGGTAATCTGGCTGGGCCAGTAAGAGTCTGTCCTGGAACTGGACTCTTGAGTGGCTAAAAGGTCTGAAAATGGATGGATCAGCTGCCTGCCTGGTGAGGTCCTAATACCCACTGGAGTTCCCACTCCCTGGATGGCTCCAGCTGCTCACGTTCTTTCCAAGACTGGGTGCTGAGCTTTCCCCCTGATTCTGACAGCCCCACCTTTCCAATACATTCTGTTTGGCTTAAGTTAACCAGGTCTGTTTCTGTCACATGCAATCCCAGAATCCTGACTAATACTCCTTATCTCACAGAGCTGCTATGTGGATTCAAAGACATAAAGCAAGAAAAGCCTTGAGCACATAGTAAGCGCTTAGATAAATGATAGCTCGACTGTTAATAATAAAAAATTACTATTGAATCTCGAGAACGAAACAAATCTGAAGTTATTTAATTGCCCTGGAATTTCAGGATTACTACTGGCTTGCAGAGTCCCCTCTAATAACCTTCCCTCTCCCTTTCCCTCTCTCCCTCCATTTCCACTGTCTGCACATGGCTCATTTGGACAGGGGCTCCTGGGTCTGTCTGTGCTCTGCTCCCTGGATTCACCCATGAAGGGCTCTTCTACCCACCCCTCAAGCTGGGGAAGTGCTTCTGAGCACCAGCTCCTCCCGCTACTCCAGTGACTGCCTCTGGCCCCGAGCCCCGGCCTCAGCCTTCGTGTGCTGTACTGGAGCTATGGCCTTCCTGAGGGGGACCCATGCCTTCTCTCCTGTGGTTCTCGGGCCAGCCAGGAGCCCCCCGGTCCTTCTGGCCCCCACCTACCCACAGAGCTTCATCTCCATTATTCAACCCTCTTCTGCTTTTTCAAACACGCCATGTGCCAGGGTTTCCATTTCTTTGCCCTCCTGTTCTCTCTACCAGTAACTCCTTCACCCTTGCCCACTTGGCAGCACCCCCCCCATGCTTTGTGACTGGCCTCAGGTCACCTCCGCAGTGCTGCCTTCCCCAGGACCAGGTCCCCCAGAAGCCCGGGGCACCTGTCTGCCTGTCAGGACACAGGCCTTCTTGAGGTCTCAATCCCTGCTTTGTCTATCCACATGTCATCTCTGTCGCCCAGGCTGGAGTGCAGTGGTGCAAACACGGCTCACTGCAGCCTCCATCTCCTGGGCTCAAGCAATCTTCCTGCCTCAGCCTCCCAAGTAGCTGGGATTACATGCGAGAATCATCACACCCAGCTAATTTTGTGGATTTGTAGTAGAAACGAGGTTTCGCTATGTTCCCCAGGCTGGTATTGAACTCCTGGGCTCAAGCGATCCTCTCGCCTCAGCCTCCCAAGATGCTGGGATTACAGGCGTGAACTCCCATGCCCAGCCCTTATAATGAAGCTTTCTTGGTGGTTGTTGTTGTTTTTCCAAAGTGGTAGCTCTGGCAGCTTTGCCAGATAAAGAATAGGATGCCCAGTAAAATCTGAATTTCAGATAAACAACGAATAATTGTTTCTCATAAATATGTCCCAAATATTGCATGTTTATTTGAAACTGAAATTGAACTAGGCATCCTGCATTTTCATTTGCTAACTCTGGCCACCTTCAGCCCTGGGAAAGCCTGAGACAGGGCTGCAGAAGCAGGCAGGTGAGCTCTGCCCACAGCCCCTCCTCCCTTTACCACCTGAAGAAGACCCTGGGCTGAGAGTCATGCCCGCCTGCAGGTGTGCATCTGGGCCAGCAAATAAGGGAGGAGAAAGTCCTGCAGTTTGGAGAATGGGGCAGAGGCCGATGGCTTGTGGCGGAGCTCAGGTCCGCAGGCTTCTGCAGAGGCAGAGTCCAGAGCAGGCAGTCACACGAGCCCTGTCCCCAGCCCACTGCTGGAGGCACTGAGCCTCCTGAGTCTGTCATGTCAGCTGGTTCCCATGTCACGTCAGTGGGCAAAGGATGCCAGCTCCACCCAGGGGCCAGCTGACCCCCCTGACAAGGGCTCTAGGATAGGGACCACAGAGCCTTGGCTTCTGGGCATTACCCAGGCCAGCAGCACCCCTCCTCAGGCATTCTGCATAAAAGCTCATTGGATCTCCCCAACAAAGCCCCCTACTACCCAGAGAAGGCTCAGGACCAACAACGAGTGAATGACAGAACCAAATGAGAACCCAAGCCCTGCCTGCAGAAGCCACATGGCCTTCTCAATAAACCTGTCTTCTCTTTTGGCCACATGTGGGTGCTCACAACTCCCTGGTTGAACCCACCAGACTAACAGCCTGCGCTGGGGGCAGTGGCTCCCTTTCCTGCAGCTGCAGGGACCCACAGCTGGCTTCATCGCCAAGGGGAAGGGGAAAACTGAGTCATGCAAAGCAAGACTGCTCCCCTGACATTCCCGCTACCACAGCTCTTTCTCGGAGGAAAAAAGGATGCACAATTTGCAAGCAGGACGTGAGTGTCATGGCGGGAACAGCACGGTCCCTCTAGCCTTCCTTGTTTGGCAATATGATAACTGGGCTGCTTGCCGACTCGCCTGCACCTCCGGTGGGAGGCAAGAGGATGCATGAAACGCCCAGGGAAGTGGGCTGTAGGGCACACCTCTAACCTGGATGACGTTTTTGGTGCCCTGTGACCTCAGGGTACAGACCATGCTGGATCTGCAGAACTTGAGCCTACAATTCTTCCCAACCCTATTTGGCTGCAAGCACGATGGGGAAGGGCCTGGACTTGCTGAGCAAGGAGCATTGTAACTAGGAAAGCATCTGTCCAGGCCCTCCCTCGTGGTATTTTAAACTCATCGCTTTCTATTTCTCTAGCTCATGGACTGGAAAGCCACATCCAGAGTCCTCCCTCTGTGGCAGGAGTGGGGAAAGAGCCTCTGAGGCTGGTGCCTGCCTCAGGAGGACAGGAGAATCCTTTGGGACAGGATGGGGCAGCAGGATGTGGGGATCTGGCTGGAGCTGCCCCAGCTTGACACAGCTTCTTTTTAAAAATGAGCATTTGCTGTTTTTTTATTTTTACTAAAAACAAGAATATGTGTTCATTGCAGAACATTTGGAAAACAGAAAAGCACAGACAAGCAGAAAAAGAAAAGGAATGACATTTTATCAGCTGTATTTCTAAGCTTACACAGACTCATATTTTTATCCTTCGTTTGTAATCAGGTGAAAATCAGCCTGAACATGCGATTTTGCAAACCAGCTTTAGCTATTTCATATTCTTGTGATAGAAGATGGAACACAGTTTTACCATCTTGATGGTATTCTAGCTCATGAATATAGCACGTTTTATCTTTGCATCTCTACTAATGCACTTTTAAGTGGTTACCAACCTTTTATGATCATAAATGATACTAGGTTTGTACACTCCTAATATAGTTTACCATTATCAAACCTCCATTAGATGCAGGCCCCTGTAACTCTCACATTAGCCCTATGAAATTGGTACTATTTTTATCCCCATTTTATAGATGAGGAAACTGAGGCACAGAGGCTTGTCTGAGGTCACACAGTTGGTAGGTGGCAGAGCAGGGATCTGAACCCAACCTGTCTAGAGGCGCAGAATGCACTGATTCAGAGTCTGAACTAAAGTGACATTTAAATAATTTGAAGATATGACTGCTCCACCTCCTTTGACCCTGAGACACCTGCAGCAGCACAGAGTGCACTGGAGCAGGCTGGGGCTTCTCCCATTGAGGATGACTGGCCAGGTGAGCTGAGCGGCTGGTGCATTGCACCGATGGGGTGGGGGATGGGATGGGGGAGCATGGTTGACCAGGTCCCTAGCAGAGCAACCCAGAAAGACAGCATCAACACAGAAATGTCCTTTGCTTGCCACTCACTTGGCATACATAGCTTGCCTATGTGACAAGCACCTACTTTCTCCCAATCAAAAGAAAGCAATAGTTATTAAAGAAAAACCTACCCAAGAGGCCTTAAGAGGGCCCTACCTCTTGTGACACAGACACAGTAGAGGACAAGAACTCCCCTGTGCAATAGGTAGGAATGGCTCTGCCTTGCTCCCGGGGGCCTATCCCAGCAGCAGCATGGGCCCAGCCTGGGGCAGGCATCCCCCAAAATGCCTCTTGAATGAAAATACCATGAAAACTGCATAGTGTGCCTTCTGGGCAGCAGGCAGGAAAGCGGTGCAGAAATTTAGATCATGAGTATTATTATCATCGATAGTACTTTTCATGACTATCATTTATTGAGTACCTTTATTTTATTTTTGCAGACAGAGTCTCCCTTTGTCACCCAGGCTGGAGTGAAGTGGCGCGATCTCGGCTCACTGCAACCTCTGCCTCCCAGGTTCAAGTGATTTATTGAGTGCCTTTTATACGCATGAGGCTCAGCATTGTGTGCTAGGTACTATGACTATTCCCATTTTACAGATCCTCACATAGTGCAAGGTCACCCCGCTCAGGAGCGCTTGACGAGAATTCAAAGCCAGGTCTTTTCATCATGAAGGTAACGGTGGGTTGGAAAGACATGTGCTAGCAGTTTTATTCTTCCCAGCAGCAGAGCTGGGGCACAGATTCCATGCATACATCACCAAAAGCCTGCAAAATCATCTCAGAAGGAAGTCACTGCGTCTATTTTACAAGGGGGGCATTCAGCCAGTTGTCCAAGGCCATGCAGAACTTGAACCGAGATGTTTATCTCTTAACACCCAAGTTCTTTCCACTCAACTTTGCTGCCCTGCCCTCTGTGTTCCCACAAAACGGGTGCCAGGGATAGGAGGAGAGGAAGGAAACTGGGGGCTGGAGAAGAGAATGAAGTTAATTTGGGCAGCAGATCCATGGTTTGTTCTAGACCATTGGGCTCACCTGCTGGAGGCCCCTTAAAGGACTGAGAATGGCAGTAATGCCTACTAACGGTGCAATCTACTCTTCCAAACTCAGCTGCTCAGCACAGTGACCCCCAGGCTTCCGGAGCCTGGCAAAGCAAAGCGGGAGGTTTCAGGGCTGGCAGCACAGAGCCGGCAGAGCCATCACTCCAGAGGCACCATCTACCCAGAGCTTCCTGGAGTGAGAATGACTAAGGGCTGGCGGTGGCTTGCACTTCTTCAGTCGGGGCTGAATAAATGGTGAGATCACAGAAGGGCCTGGGATGGCCCTAATATCTCATATAAGGGGAAACCGGGGTCCAGAAGCCTAGGTGACCCATCCAAGGTCAGTCAGCTCTGTGGTGGGATCACAGGATACCCCTACGTTTCTCCTAGACACAAGGGCATGTAGCCCAATTCCCACGCAGCCACTCCTTGCTGTGTGACCTCAGGCACATGCCTCCACCTCTCTGAATCTGCAGACTCCTCCAGGGGAAAACAAAAAACTAATGTAATTACCTGAAAGATTAGTATCCCAAATGTATAAATAAATCCCGCCAATCAATAAAAGACAAATAACCCAATATATTGAAAAAGAGGCAAAGGATAAAAACTGGTAATTCACAGAAGAGGAAACTCAAATAGCCGATAAAGGTATGAAAAGCTGCTCAACCTCACTGGTGTGAACAAGCACCACTTTTGCACCTATTGGATTGGCAAAGACTGAGAAGTCTGATGATACGGAGTGTTAGCAAGAACAGAGAGCAAAGGGAACCCTGGGGATGTAAATGCAAAGTTGAAAACGCACAAACCCCAAGACCCAGCAATTCTACCGTGGGTCCCTGTGCAAGGAGGCAGCTGTAAGAAGGTCAGCTGCTGGAAACATCCTAACAGCTCCCGGCACGAGCTTGAAAAAGCAGGGGCATATCCATCAATGCCACGGTAAACGACAGTTAAAATGGACTGGAGCTAGCTGGATCGACACAGATCTCAAAAGTGTAATGCTTATGTATAGTTTTAAAACATTCGTGACAATACAAGATTTTAGGGAATGTTAAAAAGGGAAAAACATTAAAAGGTCCATGGGCTGCGGTGGGAAGGGGATTGATGGCAAATGGGTGTGGGGGATCTTTCTGGGGACGATGGGAATGTTATAATACTGGATTGTGGTGATGGTTGCATAGCTCTGCAGATTTACTTTAAAAATAAGTGAACTGCACACTTACAATGGGTGAATTTTATGGTATGTAAATTATACCTCAAGAAAGCTGTTAAAGAAAATATCCTATCTATTAGTCTATTTTTTGTAAGTGCATGGGAATGATCAACATCAAATGCAGGATAGTGGTTTTATGGGGGAGGGGCAGCATCGGGGAGGGCATACAAGGGGCTTTGCATCTGTGATGCTTTATTTCTTAAAAATAAAAATAAAAAAGTTTCGAAACAAATATGGCAAAATATAGAGATGTGAAGACTTGGAAGGTATATAGATAGCTATTTTATTCTATGTATCCATATATGTGCAGAATATTGTATTACTATATTGAAAATATACCCATTTGAAAGGGACCCAGTGCCCCGCTCAGGTTACCGAGGACACTTTGACCACTGTTGTACTTGTTGCCATAAATACTCCGACCATCCTGCTCCTTTAACATTTAAAGATCTTGAGACAGAGCGGGCCAGCATCTCCAGGGCCCTGCTGCCGAGACACTAATGCTTCTGTACATTCCTCTCCAGTGCGGGAAATGGGGTGATCCAAACAAAACCCACAAATCCTACCTGGAGCTCTTCTTCCTCCCCTCAAGCTGAAGACAAGCTAGCTGGGGAGGGTCTCCCAGGATGTCACCCTCAAAAGCCCCTCTCCATTCATCCCCAAGCCCTCGGGCTCTAGTGCAGGAAAGATGCTGGCAGACAAAGGCAGCAGCTCCCCAAATCTTCATCTCCCTGGTTCCAACAGAGGGCGGTGGCTCCAGGGAAACCCTCTCCAAACAGTATCATGGTTCATTGTCATCAACCTCTCGGGATCTCAGAGGCACCCGGAGCTTCTGGCCCTGCATTCTCCAGACCTGGCCTGTGGCTTTGCCCCTGGGCCCATGGATGATGTCTCTGCCTGCGGGTGACTGACGCTGGGGCTGGAGAGGACGCCATTCCGATCATGGAGAAGGCACCATTTCAGAGGGGGCAGGTGGCCCAGCCCTGATGGGCAGCCCTGAACTCTGGGTGCAGTTCTCCAATGACATCTATAGCACCTGTGACTCTGTCCCTCACAGGTAAGTGAGTGACGAGCAGGTGGTGGCCGAGATGGCTGCAAATGGGGAGAGGGGTAGTGGGAAATTAGGGGGTGTAGTCAAGAGGACTCTCAAAAACTGACTTTATATTCTATGGTGCAGTGGCTGGGGTGGGATGTGCGTGGTGCTGCCCCCCCAGAGGACATGCAGCAATCAATGCCTGGAGGCCTTTTGGGTGTCACAATTGGGAAGGGGGATGACTAGTTGGGTAGAAGCCAGGGATGCTGCTAAACATCCTACAATCCACAGGACAGCCCTATAACAAAGAATGATCCAGCCCCAAATGTCAAAAGTGTTGAGGTTGAGAAACTCTGCCCTTGAGGGATGTAGCAGTATTTACACAGAAGCTAGAGCTCAGAGAGGCAAACCAACCAGTCTGAGGTCACACAGCAGAAAAGTTCAACTCCCCAGCTGATGCTGTCTCTCCAGGGTGGCTTCAGAAAGAGGGATACCAAATGGAAGTCAAAGTCCAGGCCCGCCAATAGCTGCCTTCATGCCCACTCTTTCCAGATTGTGTGAGGGGTTGGGGTGGAGCTTGGGAACAGCAGTGGTCGCCCACCACAGGGATCTGTTTCCACTGGGTTCGGCCCCCCTGCCATCAAGACAGTAAATGTTTTCTGTTCCTGTGGATGACTCAGGCTTCAGTTCAGCCCATTGCCCCTCCTCATCTGATGAACCCAGAAGGCTGGGCTAGAAGGGAGAGGGCCCCTTGAATCATATGAGTGACTAAACCCACATGCAGAAAAACAAGTTCTTGATGAATCCCCCCACCATGTGACTTCGGCATGTTCCCAATCAGTGACAAGATACCTTGGGACAGGCAGGCAGGGAGTTAGCCTTTAGGGCACTCCACCCCTGCCTGTCATGTGGCTGCTACCCCTAGGAAATGGACACCACCATCCCCATTACACAGATGAAAAAACTGAGGCTGAGGCGACACAGCTACAAGCTGGGAGGCCAAGATCTGAACCCCAACCTATGTTTTAACATAGAAACTTGTCTCAGGGGGCCCCCAAAAAGTGGCTGAAAGCGTCAAAAGATGGTTCTCAAAGCGCAGAACCTTCAAAAAACTGGCAAGGATGGAGCTGACACAGCAGAGAATGAAAAGCTTCCAGGTTTTCACTAATGATATGAGAGATTTCCCAGTTTTTCAGAGGACTTTGCTCAGAGAAACTATGGGGGTACCGGATGTGGGAAGTGGTGTGGTCCTTTTGGGGTCCGGTGGGCCTGGATCTACATCCCCGCTTGGCTCCTGACTGTGACCTTAGGCGTGGGACCTCACTTTGCTGAGCCCTGGTTTCCTCATCTGTTAAATGGGCTTAAGGCCCTCTGCCTGACATGGGCCTGATAGGAGAGGCCAGAAGAGGGCGCGTGGACGATGATGGCCAGGCCGCAGTGGCGGTATCTATTCTCGTTTTTGCCAGCTCACAGACCTGGTGGGAGGTGGCATGGAGAATTCCAGACTTCCTCCAGTTGCCATGTTGGTGAAAACTGTCTTCTTGCCAAAGAGGCAAACTCAGTTACACGCTAACAGGCTCAAACAAGAAACTAAGATTTGGCAGCATTTGAAAACAGTTAACAAAAAATAAAAAAAAGGAGAAAAAAAAGACAATTTAGCTCAGCTCTGGAATCAAGGGAAACTTCACTCTATATAAAGATGCCACAGGTCCAGGAAATAGCTTCCCACCGCCTGGCTAAGGGCTGAATAACTGGCCGCCCAGCCAATAACAATACAGACTCACACAGCACACCCTTTCTTGTGGAGAGCGCGGAGTGGGTTCCCGGCTATCTCCTTTCAGAATTTCATAGGCTATTCATGGAAGGGACGTAGATCTACTTTGTAAGAATTAGTTCTTAAAAAAAAAAGATCTGAAGACGACTTCCAGGGAGGCCAAGGAGCTTAATTTAGCCAGCCAACGCCCTTTTCTATTCATTGTTCTATACTTCTTTGTTAGGATTTTTTCCCTCCCTCTTACTCTTTTTCCCTTCCTGGTTAACTTCTCTGTAGCCAGGCTCCGCCACTGCCCACTTCTCACCGCCAGAGACACTATAGCCCCCTTCCCTGCTGTAATGAGGCCCTCCCCAAGGCCTCATGTGGGCCCATCACCCCACATCCCCTTTATCTCCACCTAGAACCTGCGAGGTGGTCCCAGGGCCTCCTGAATCTGCAGACGTGTCCCCTAGGTTGCTGCGGAAGCCACTTTCCACCTGCAGGTCACCGTCAGCCCCAGGCATCCCTGCTAGAGGGAGGGAAGCCCGAATGCAGCTCTATGTTCCAGGACCTGCAACCTCTAAGCCTCAGCCTTCCCATCTGCAAAACGACGCTACTGTCCCATTTTCTCAAGTCCTTGCCAGCTCCAAACAAGATTCCCATGTTCCAGAGGGAGATGCCAGGAGAAAACTTTCGTATATTTTAAAACAGAAGTTACTGGAGAGAGGGGGCAGGGGATGTTTTTAACCCTTTAAAGGTGCAGCCACTCAAATGATCCATTCCCAGAGATCTCCTCCATCGCCCAGGCCGGCTCTTGCCAAAGAACGGAGTCAAACTCGGCGATCCCTAGAGGGGCTACCTGTGGCTGGGGACTGCGGGTCTGCGCGCCTCTGGACAAGGAGAGGCAGGGCAGGCGGCCTGAGAACAGGCGCTTCTCTCTCTCCCGCTTTCTGTCTCAGACCCCTCACCGGCTGGGGCCAGACTTTTCCACAGATGAGCAGGACGGGAGTTGGGGGGACACGGAGGAGACGGAAAGGGGTAGAGGAGCCGCAGGGAGGCGAGTAGGGGGGCGAGGCGGGAGGAAGGGATGGAGGGGGAGAACGGGGCAAAAGCGGGGAGGAGAGGGGAGGGGAGGGAGGGAGGAGGAGTCGGGAGGGACCCGGGCAGCGCCGCCGCAGGGCCGAGGGGAGAGCAGGGGAGGAGTGGACGGGAAGCGCTGGAGGCAGAAGTTTTCCGAGCCGGGGGCCCTCGGTCGCACCCGACGGGGCGCGGGCTCAAGGGGGCGTGGGGGCCGCGTCGCACTCACATAATGCTTGTTGGGCACCCGCCGCTTCTGCACGTCCAGCACCTTCACCTCCACGATGCTGCGCCGAGGCGGCATGGCCGCTCCTCCGCCCGCAGCGGGCCGAGCGCGGGTGCGGGGAGTGCGGGGTGCGGGGAGCGCGGGGGGCGCGCCTCCGCGGGCCCGGAACCTGGAGCCGAGCGCTATCGCAGCCGGGGCCGAGCACGAGCCGCCGCCGCCACCGCCGCCGCCCTTCGCTCGGCGCGCACTCCAGTCGGGCCCAGCCGCCGCCGCCCGCCCCCGGCCCGCCCCCGGCCCGCCGCACCGCCCCCCGCGCCGCCGGCCCGCCCCCCCTTAAAGGGCCCGGCCCCGACCCCCGCCCACCGCGCGCGAACCCCGCCGGCCACGTCCGGCCCCCGCCCGTCCTTTGTCCCGGTGCTGAGCCGCCGCGCCGGGGGAGGGGACTGGACTGACCCCGTCGCCCGTTCCCTGATTGACGTGTCGATTCATTCCAGCACTCTCGCTCCGGCAGCCGCCGTCCACCGCCAGATTGGAGAGCCTGACACCCGGGTTCGAATCCCGGCTTTGCTGCTTTTCCACTCTGTGCCCTCGGCAAGTTGCTTAACCTCTCTGGGTTGGGTCTCTTCGTCTATAATATGAGCCTAGTAGTACAAGCACCATGTTTGTCTTTTTGTGTCTGACTTATTTCACTCGGCATAATGTCCTCAAGGCTCATCCATGTTGTAGCATGTGTCAGTAGTACTGCCTGCCAGCCGGTGCTGCACCCAGGATTAAGTGCATGTGAAGCCATTCCGCAGTGCAGTCCATGGTATGAGTGCTGGCATTCCTAAACCCAGCCCAAGCCCTGGTGATTCAGGAGGAGCAAAAGGCCAGTGACCAGGTTCCCCCAGCCTCAGTCTAGGACATGGGGAGTGAGGGAGAGAAAAACTGCAACAAATGCACATACGTGCAATGTAATTGCGATGGAAGCAACAACAGGGGATAAAAGGGTGGTGACTGTGTATGAGAGGCACCTGGGTGCTTGTTAGCAAGGCCATCGATTTCCAGTTGCAGAGCACTTACTGCTCGCTGGGCCCCGTGGTCCCTGCTTTTCAGAAATGCTGTCTTTGCATCCTCAGGCAGACTCTAGGAGGAAAAGGTATTTTTACAGAGGGCAGCCTCCAGACATTTGGACATTTCCAATGAGGCCTGAGGACCCTCTGACTTGGGAACTGTACTTCAGAAGAATGTGCCTTACAGGAATTATATCAGTGAAGGTCCAGAGTCAGGGAGCCGGTGGATGGGGCCCGTCACTGCCTGGCTCTAGCTGGATCTCACATGTTGAAGCTACCGTGGCTGGGGCAGCTCCTCGTTTCTTCATCTGGTGCCTCCTAGCACTGGCTGGGCACTGAGTCACTTTCAGGAGATGTTGGCTGAATGAATGGATAAATGAATCTATAATGCATGGATGGGAGGTTTAGGCCCCTGGCCAGTGTTTTCACAGCCAGTAAGTGGGAGCTCTTTTCAACAAACCGTATGACTCTCTTCCATGCCACGACAGAGCTACTTCCCACCCGGATCCAGGATCAGCCTTTGGAAGAGGGTGGGCTTATCCAGGGGAGGACGGCTCTCAGCCACCCTGGCCAGGCCACGTGGATGATTTGGGCTGATTCACTTTGGATCCGCCTCTCCATTTGCTCCTCTAACTTCCTTGCCAGACTTTACCAACCTGCTCCGGCCCCAGAGGCTGGCCTGTGTGGATTTCACTGACAGCTCTCTGTCCTGGTCTTCCTGTTTGGCTTGGCCAGTGGGAGGGCCTGGCAGGAGACTGAGGGCAAGAGGAGAGAGGGAGGTCTGGGTATTTAATCCCTAAGCCCCTCCTCCCTGATTGTTTTTACCAAAGGTGCCCTTTCTCATGTGGTCTCTCTCAGGGTTCCTGAAGCCACTTTTCTGCTCAGGACGGTGACAGTCTTGCTGCTGCAAGCCCTGGGTACTACGCCATCCTCGGTGCTCCCTTAGCCCCACCCACACCTGTATACATTGACCCTTTACTAAACTGTCTTCATGGACCCAGCTTGAGGGTGGCATCTGTTCGGTGCCAGGAACCTCAATCATGTAATTCCTGTAAGGCACATTCTTCTGAAGTACAGTTCCCAAGCCAGAGGGTCCTAAGGCCTCATTGGAAATGTCCAAAGAAGTGAAGGTCTGCTTTTCTGTCCCTGCCACATCGTGCATTGCCTTATTAGGAGCCAAGCCTTCCTAATAAGGCAGAAGCTAGAGGCCCTCTCTGAATCAGCCAGCTTCCTGGGTTTTTCCGGACAGGCAAAGAGACCTGCCCCCAGCCACACCATGGGCGGCAGAGATGGGTCCTGCTGGTGTGTCCATCTCCTCTGTCGTGGCAGGCCTGGCCTGGGGAAGACAAAGCTCCCCCCACAACCACCAGTAGCAGAAGATGCTATCCCTGCATCTTTCCGTATCTTTCCTTTGTCTTACTTTTTTATTGTAGTAAAAAATACATAACATAAAATTTAACATTTCAACCATGTTTAAAGCATACAGTTGAGTGGCATTAAGTACACTCACGTTGTTGTGCAATCATCACCACAATCCCTCTCCAGAACTTTCTCATCTTCCTAAACTGGAGCTCTGTCCCTATTAAACACTGAGTCCCCCCCGCCCCCCACCGCCCCCCAACCTCCTCCAGGCCTTGGCAACCATCGTTCTACTTTCCATCTCTATGAGTTTGACTATGCTAGGTACTTCATATGAGTGGAATCACACAGTGTTTGTCTCTTTGTGTCTGGCTTATTTCACTTGGCATAATGTCCTCAAGGCTCATCCATGTTGTAGCATGTGTCAGAATTTCCTTCCTTTTTATGGCTGGATAATATTCCATTATATGTATACAGCACTTTTTCTTTATCCATTCATCTGTCAACAGTCACTTGGGTTGTTTTCATCTTTTGGCTATTCTGAATAATGCTGCTGTGAACATTGGTATAAAAATGTCTGTTCAAGTCCCTGGTTTCAATTCTTTTGTGCATACACCAAGAAATGGAATTGCTGGATCAGATGATAATTCTATGTTTAATTTTTTTTTTGAGGAGCCCCTAAACTGTCTTCCACAGGGGCTGTGGCATTTTACATTCCCTCAGCAATGCACAAAGCTTCCAATTTCTCTACGTCCTTGCCAACACTTGTTATTATCTGTTTTGTTTGTTTGTTTGTTTTGTTTTGTTTGAGACAGAGTCTTGCTCTGTCTCCCAGGCTGGAGTGCAGTGGCGCAATCTCAGCTCACTGTAACCCCTGCCTCCCGGGTTCAACCAGTTCTCCTGTCTCAGCCTCCCGAGTAGCTGGGACTATAGGTGCCCGCCATGCCTGGCGAATTTTTGTATTTTTAGTAGAGATGGGGTTTCACCATGTTAGCCAGGCTGGTCTTGAACTCCTGACCTCAGGTGATCCACCCGCCTCAGCCTCCCAAAGTGCTGGGATTACAGGCATGAGCCACTGTCCCCAGCCTTGTTTTTTTTTTTTTTTGAGATGGAGTTTCGCTCTTATTGCCCAGGCTGGAGTGCAATGGCACGATCTCAGCTCACCACAACCTCTGCCTCCCGGGTTCAAGCAATGCTCCCGCCTCAGCCTCCCAAGTAGCTGAGATTACAGGCACACACCACCACGCCCGGCTAATTTTTGTATTTTTAGTAGAGACGGGGGTTTCACCATGTTGGTTAGGCTGGTCTCGAACTCCTGACCTCGTGATCTGCCCGCCTCGGCCTCCCAAAGTGCTGGGATTACAGGCATGAGCCACCATGCCCGGCCCCTTGTTTTGTTTTTTAAGAGACATGGTCTCATTCTGTCACCCAGGCTGGAGTGCAGTGATTTGATCATGGCTCACTGCAGCCTTGATCTCCTGGGCTCAAGGGATCCTCTGCCTCAGCTTCCCTGGTAGCTGGGACTATAGGCACCCGCCACCACATCTGGCTAATTTTAAAATTTTCCTTTTGTAGAGACAGAATCTCACTATGTTGACCAGGCTGGTTTTGGACTCCTGGCCTCAAGTGATCTTCCTGCACTGGCCTCCCAAAGTGCTGGGATTACAGGCATGAGCCACTGTGTCTGGCCTGTTTTTATTTCTTTATTTGTTCATTTGTTTTTGATAATAACCATTCTAATGGATGTGAAATGCAATCTCATTGTGGTTTCCATCTGCATTTCTCTAATGATGAGTGATGTTCAGCATCTTTTCATGTGCTTGTTGGCCATTTGTTTATCTTCTTTGGAGAAGTGTCTATTCAAGTCCTTTGCGCATTTTAAAATTGGGTTATTGGTTTTTTTCTTCTTGCCTTTCTATGTCACTCATTTACCTCCTAGACAACTTGGGCTTTTCTGAGTGGCCGCCATAGTTTTTGGAGAACTGAATTGTGGGCTGGTGATGCAGTTTAGGCTGGCTGTTCAGACTGGAAAGATCCATTTAGGCTCTGCTTGGGAGAACTGAAGATTATCTGCTGATAAAAATCTCAAACCAGATGGTCACTACAATTCACTGGAACTGGACTAGTTCCTTGTCACAAACACAAAACACTCCTGCAAATTCGAGTTCATCAGGGAGCCCAAACCTAAGGGAGAACTCGAATGGAAGAGAAATCCCACTTGGAATTCAAATCCCAAAAATGGGTCGTCACCCCAGTAATATTTCTTGAGGTTTGTTTATGGGCTTTGTCCTGGGTTATGGTGCTTTATATACATGATCTGAATGATTATAACAGCCCTGCAAGTTGGATGCCGTCCTTTTTAGTTGCTGGTGGGAAACGGAACCTGAGTGAAGTGAAAGAGTCGAAGGCCCCAAAGCTGGTCCGGAGCAGGCATCTGGAGCCAAACTGACTCCAGGCTTTGTGTTCATTTGGGAATCTGTGTCTAGTACTTGCTCAGCCACTTGCCAGGTGTGTGATCTTGGGAAGCCACTTGACCTCTCTGTGCCCCAGTCTCTTTATCTGTAAGACGGGGATTAGACCTGTAGGCTTGTTCTGGCGTCTAAATTAGATCATATGTTGAAAGCCCCATGTGTTTTTTATTATTCTGCTACTGGCCAAATTGACAGCTAAACATCTCCCTTTAACCTGCATCTTTATCCATTTGGATGGATACCCATTCAAATCCCAAAGCTGATTTTAATCCTAGGGCCGTCCTGAACCACATTCACTCTTTTCTCATCTGGACCCTCTTTACAGCCCCTGGCCGTGTGTCCAGGTTCACCTCCCACCAGTCACCTCCCTTTCTCCATGTCCCAAAAGTAGACATAACTCGTCATCTCTAGAAGAAAATAGATTTGGTTTTTTCCCACTATCAGAGGCGTGTGACCCAGAGCAACTCCATCTTGAATAGGGACTGGGTAAAATGAGGCAGAGATCTACTGGGCTGCATTCCCAGGAGCTTAAGGCATTCTTAGTCACAGAATGAGACAGGAGGTCGGCACAAGACACAGGTCACAAAGACCTTGCTGATAAAACAGAATGCAGTAAAGAAGCCGGCCAAAACCCACCAAAACCAAGATGGCAATGAAAGAGATCTCTGGTTGTCCTCACTGCCCATTATACATTAGTTATAATCCATTAGCATGCTAAGAGACATTCCCACCAGCGCCATGACAGTTTACAAATGCCATAGCAATGTCCAGAAGTTACTCTATATAGTCTAAAAAGGGGAGGGACCTTTAGTTCCAGAAATCCCTGCCCCTTTCTTGGAAAACTCGTGAATAATCCACCCCTTGTTTAGCACATGAAATAACTAGAAGTATACTTAGACTCTAGCATCCCAAACTGCTGCTCTGCCTATGGAGTAGCCATTCTTTATTCCTTTACTATCTTAATCAACTTGCTTTCACTTTACTCTATGGACTTGCCCCAAATTATTTCTTGCATGTTGTCCAAGAACCTTCCCTTGAGGTTTTAATCAAGACCCTTTCTGGTAACATCACCGACATGCCTTGGCATAAGCTGCTCTTTTCCCCCCTTGTCTGCTGGTGAACTCTCATTCAGCCTTCAAAGTCCGTACTGAATGTCACTGATACCATTTCCTCTAGGAAGCCCTGACTCCCAGATGGGTAATTGTCTTCCCCCCTGGCTGCCACTGTGCCTTGTCCCAGCTGTCATTCTGGGCTGTGACTGTTTTCTTAATATCCAACTTCTTTGCTAGACTCCAAGTTCCCAAGGAGCCGGAGTGGCCTTATTTGTCTCAAATTTCCCACCTTTGGCACAGAATTAGCAAAGAGAGGCCCCAGAGAGATGCTGCGGGCTGAATGAACTCGTCTCCATCTCATGAACTCTAACCTAAGTCCTCAGGGACATTAATTGAACCTGCAGGGCTAGGCTTGCTGTTGCCCCTGCCCGTTCCCCAGACCTCTTCACGCCATTTCCCTGTTTCACACTGTTCTGGGGGCACTGACACTTCCCCTGATTGAGGTGTGGAGTGTAGAAGGTGGAAAAGGAGGTAAATCTTCCACCTTAGCTGACTTCATTACTCTAAATTTCTGTTCTAGAAGTGCATTTTGCAGGCTCGAGAGCTGTAGACCATAGAAAATCAATGCTGGAGCCAACGGACCGCAGAATTCCACATGGCAAGTTTATTTGTGATGAGGGCCACACGTTCAAGGGGCATTGAGTCCATCGACCTGAATCAGCTTCTGCTCTTTTTGTGATTTCGGTGTCTGCCTGGCTGGCAGGCTGCACTTCTCCCAAATCCCAAGTCCCCAGGACAGATAGCCAGACCCAGGGAGCTAAGGTCTGCTCCTTCTTTTCCTTTCTCCATCCATAGCCTCTGGGAGGAAGCTGGGCTTGGAAAGAGATTTCCTCTGTGACTGCTGTCTGACTGGCTGGCATTGCAGAGTGGTCATAACTAATGTGGCCACGCTTTCCAATGCTCAGTGGCCCGGCACACGTGGTCCTGTGAAATAGACCACAGGCCATAAGAAAGCAGACCTTAGGGCAAAATTCCAGGTGCTCAGCTTGCAGGGCAGAGCCTTGGAGGTGGGGAGGAGGTTGAGTGATGTGATAACTCAGGGGCAGGGAGAAAGAGACCCCAGCTGCCTTCATTCCATCTTCTCCCTCTTTCCTGGCTGCCAATTGTATCTTCCTAAAGGGAAGCTCTGTGGATCCTCCCCTGCTCAGAAATTCTCACTTTGCTCCTACCACTTACACGTGTTCATGAGCTTTAGGTTGGCATTCAAGGCTTCCATGACCTTGTTCCTTCAGTACTCCTGTCACGTGTACCTACTTTGTGTTTATAAATTGTGCATCTTGGCTGGGCGTGGTGGCTCAGGCCTGTAATCCCAGCACTTTGGGAGGCGGGTGGATCATGAGGTCAGGAGATAGAGACCATCCTAGCTAACACAGTGAAACCCTGTCTCTACTAAAAATACAAAAAATTAGCCGGGCGTGGTGGCACGCACCTGTAGTCCCAGCTACTCGGGAGGCTGAGGCAGGAGAATCGCTTGAACCCAGGAGGCAGAGGTTGCAGTGAGCTGAGATTGTGCCACTGCACTCCAGCCTGGGCGACAGAGTGAGAATCTGTCTCAAAAAAAGAAAAAAAAGGTGTGCATCTCTCTCTCTCTTTTCCCCACTTTGCAAAGGGATGTGTGTGTTGTAATATAGCTTTTCTTGAGCACGAACCAATCGCTGTCTGTAGCACCACATAGTTTATATCAGTTTCTGTATCTAATATGCGCAAGAAGTCTGCAGTGTGCATAGTATTTTTCCCATTCCAGTGAGAAAATCGAAGCTTTGAGAAGTTGCCCAAGGTTGTAACACAGGAAAATTGTGGAGCTGGGATTTGAACTCAGATCTGTCTGGCTGCTTGACTTATGTTCTTTCCATGGAGGCAAGATTTCCCTTGAGGACAGGGACTAGTGTCCACTCCCCTCCATGATGTAGGTGGGAATGGATACAAAACTAGGAAGACACTAGCCCCTGTCCTCTAAGCTGTTCTCTATCACTAGCCAGATGGGTCTTTCGAAAAGGCAAGTCAGATCATATTCCCCACCCCCACCCCACCTTTGCTTAAAATGCTCCAGTGACTTCCCGTTGCACTTAGAATAAAGTCCTCACCACAGCTTCCAAGGCCCAGCAGGAACTAGCCTCTCGTGACCTGTCGACCTCATAACATCCTGCTCCCTGGCACACTCCCCTGTAGCCACTCTGACCTTCTCTCCATTCTTTTTTTTTTTCTTTGAGATGGAGTCTCGCTCTGTTGCCCAGGCTGGAGTGCAGTGGCACGATCTCGGCTCACTGCAACCTCTGCCTTCCAGGCTCAAGCAATTCTCCTGCCTCAGCCTCCCGAGCTGGGACTACAGGCACCCGCCACCATGCCTGGCTAATTTTTGTATTTTTAGTAGAGACGGGGTTTGGCCATGTTGGCCAGGCTGGCCTCGAGCTCCTGACCTCAGGTGATCCATCTGCCTTGGTCTCCCAAAGTGCTGGGATTACGGGCATGAGCCACCACACCCGGCCATTCTCTCTATTCTTAAAACACACATCTCTTTGCACATGCTGTTCTCTCCTCCTGGAATGCGTTCCCACCAACTCTCTATCTTTCAAGCTTTCCTTTAAACGTCAGCTCTTCTGAGGCCTTCCCTAAAGTAGCTCCCCCTCCTCCCTGTGTATTTCCTTCCCAGCAGTTATTGCTGTTGTCATCCTTTTCTTGTTTCTCTCCCAACTAGAACTCCCCTTGAGGGCAGTCCAGTCTGTCTCATTAGTTTTTATCACCCAATGCCAGCACAGTGCCAGCAGGCTCTTAGTAAATAGTTGTTGAATACATGGATGGGTGTCTTTTCCACAAGAAGGGCAGGGACCCTTCTGTCCCACAGTATCTGGTTCCTGGTGTGCTCAGCAAATCTTTGTTGAATGGATGGATGGGTGAAAGAATGAATGAGAAAATCATGAATAGACGTATGAAAGATCATGTTGATCACAAAAGAGTTTTGGCTTATGTTTCATGTCAATGGGCACATACTCCAGTAGTCTCTGCAGCGTCCAAGCCTGGTGACTCTCATCTTGTTCATAGAAGCCTGGAGATACCTGCAGAAATACTAAGGGTGCTTGAAAGATGGTTACCAACACAAAAAATTAGCCGGGCGTGGTGTCGGGCGCCTGTAGTCCCAGCTATTCAGGAGGCTGAGGCAGGAGAATGGCGTGAACCCAGAAGGCGGAACTCTTCAGTGAGCCGAGATCACGCCACTGCACTCCAGCCTGGACGACAGAGCCAGACTCCGTCTCAAAGAAAAAACTCACGTACCAAATAATTTGAAAAAGAAAATGGAGGTTACCAACCTTTGAGCGGCTTGGATGCATTTCCTTATTCAGCCACAAGGTGGCAGCCTGCCATGGCCGCCATGGCACCGCCTCCCGCAAAGAGCAACAATTAATGTTTAATAATTGTTCCCCAGTGCTTCCCATGCCCTGCATTCCCTGGGGAATCTAACTGCTTTGTTACCCCATGAGTTTGTTCAGTTGACTATAAAGGTTATGGTTCAGGCTTTCCCACTCAGAGAAAGTGCTTCGGAACATGATCCAACAGTGCAGTTAATATGTTCGCCAGGTCAGCAAGTCTTTACAGAGTGCCTGACGCGTGCCAGTCACTGTGCTGTGTGAGGTGCTTGGGATACATCAGTGAACTAAACAGGTGAAGATTCATTTTCTTGTGGCACTCACATTCTAACAGGGAAGTCAGGCAATAAGCGATAAATATAATCCATAAGGAAATTGAACAGCCTGTTAGAAGGTGATAAACAGGATACCGCTGTGAACGCAACAAACACGATGCAGGGATAAGGGGGACGGGGAGGCTGGGGTGGGGAGAATAGGAGGCAGCTTAAAATAGTGTAGAAGGTCTTCAGGGAAGGTGACATTTGAGTAAAGACTAGAAGGAGGTGAGGGAGTGAGCCGAGCGGGCGCCTGGGTGAAGAGCCTTCCAGAAGGCAGGAACAGTCAGTGCAGAGGCCCAAAGGTGGGAATGTGGCTGGCAGGTCTGAGGAAGAAAAAGGAGGTCAGTGTGGCTGGAGTGGAGTGACAAGAGGAAAGAGAAGCAGGACATACGGGGACAGAGAGGCACCAGGGCACGTGGAACTTTGCAGGGATCGTGGGAACGCTGGCTTTGACTCTGAGAGAATTGGAGCGCGAGGAGCAGGACGACCTAACTTCTGTTTTGGAGCGCTCACTCCGTCTAGAAGGATAGATGCCAGCTCTCCTGGGCATGGGCCTGGATTGCAGTCTTCTACCCCCTACCACTCTGAGTGGGTCCTGTGACTTGCTTGGCCATTGAAATGTGAAGAGAAACAAAGTGCTTCCCCTCCAGGCAGGAGGACCCAATGGGCAACTTTGCCTCTATTCTGTGCCTGGCGGTGCTCCAGATGGCATCAGTCTGGGTCTTGGAGGGACAATGAGGAACAGAAGCCCCCTGCAGACATGTGCCGAATGTGTGAGCAAAACCTTTGTTGGCTCAGCGACTGGACTTTTGATATTATTTTTTACTGCAGCCTAGCCTATCCTATCCTGATTGCTAGAGGCAAGCGTAGAACGGGGCAGCCTGCTAGGAGGTTACTGCAGTGGTCCAGATGAGAGATGATGGTGGCCCAGACCAGGCATTAGCAGTTGAGATGCTGAGATGGGGCTGGATTCTAGATATGGTGAATTTTACCTTGTTGGGTGCTGGATATTTTTATAGTCATGTAAATATTCTCGAGCTTTGTTCTGGAATGCAGTAAAGCTATTTGGAAATGGCTTGATTCTTTCGGATCTTCTCTTTATATTTTGCTAGGCAAGATGAGAGCTGCATTTAATCTAGGGTCAACTTTTCCCCACTACTGAGGCAAGATCCTTCTGAGAAATCTGACTGATGCCCTGTGAGTTATGAGTTATGACCTTCCCATTCTTGCCGTAGGAGAGAACCACTATTCCCGGCCAAGTGTGAGCTTTTTGAGCATTTGGCTGTAATCTTTAAAGGTGGTTCTTTCCCTGGCATGCTGAAGTTGATAAAATACACTGAAGTTGATAAAATACACTGTTTCATAGTTTTTCTGAGAATTTCAACTTATGGAATTCTATAGGTCTGTTTCTAATGTCTATTGTTTCTGCTGTTTCTAATTCATTTTGTCTTATCTTCTTCTATCTTTTTTTTTTTTCTGGATGCTTTATTGAAAAAGCATTTATTGAAATAGTTTGAGGCCTAATGACATTATCTTCCCTCAGAAAGGGTTTTGGGACCCGATTGCCTAAGTTCCAGGCTTGACGCTGTAAAACCAAACCACAATCTATTCCATGGCTGGCTTCTTTCTGATTTGCCCTTATTTCTAGAAGGCAGCCTGCCAGAGTCACAGCCCAAAAGGTGGAAGTGGTTTACTAAGATCTAAGCCCTTGACAGTCCCTAGTTCTAAATTGTGCCCACCTAGCACTTTGAGGCTGACAAGAGGCAATTCAGCCTCTCAAGTGGTCAGATTGACAAATGCCTCCAGTGAAAACTGGTCCTGAGTTCTTTGGTCACCAATTAGGGTTCCTTGCCTGGGGACACAAATGTGAGTTTTTTGATGATTTGGGGACATTAAAAAATATCTTCCAGCCTTTTAACTTATTTTACTATATAACCTACAATTAGTGTCATATATGCATTTTTATTTATTTGCTTATTTATTTTAGTTTTTAGAAACAGGTTCTCACTCTGTCACCCAGGCTGGTCTCAAACTCTTGGCCTCAAGTGATCCTCCTGCCTTGTCCTCCCAAAGTGTTGGGATTACAGACATGAGCCACTGCACCCAGCCTTATTTGCTTATTTAAACAGATACTATGTTGCACTTACCCTGTGCCTGGCCAGATACTTCTAAGCACTCTACATATAACCACTCAATCCTCACAACAGGGCTATCAGGTAGGTACTATTTTTTCCCCCATTTTGCAGACAAGGAAATGAGGTACAGAGGGATTCAATGACTCATGAAAGCTGGTAAGTGGCGGAACCAGGATTTGAACCAAAGCAGTCTGCAGAGTTCATGCATTCATGTACCTGGCTGTTTATAAACTTATGTTCACAACCTGTGATGGGTGCTGTGAAGGCATAGGAGCCCAGTCCGGCCTGCTGGCTGCCCTGAAAAGGTCATATTTAAGTGGCGAACTGATGGGTAAGTGTGACTGACTTTATCATGGGATTGGGTGGCAGATCAAGGGAACAGCATGTGCAAAGGTCCTGAGGTGGCCATTCAAGAAATGGTGAGAAGGCCCGGGAGGAGGAGTGTGGTATAAAATAAGTCAGGGATGTAGTGGAGGTGGGGTCTATTCAGTGTTTTGGATTTTATCCTAAAGTCCCTGAGAAGCCTTTAGAGGATTTCTTTTTTCTTTTTTTTTTTTTGACAGAGTCTCGCTTTGTCACCCAGGCTGGAGCGCAGTGGCTGGCATGATCGCGGCTCACTGTAATCTCCACCTCCCAGGTTCAAACAATTCTCCTGTCTCAGCCTCCCAAGTATCTGGGATTACAGGCATGCACCACCACGCCTGGCTAACTTTTTGTATTTTCAGTAGTGATGGGGTTTCGCCATGTTGCCCAGGCTGGTCTCAAACTCCTGAGCTCAAGCAATCCACCCGCCTCAGCCTCCCAAAGTGCTAGGATTACAGGCGTGAGGCACCGCGCCTGGCCAACTTTAGAGGATTTTTAAGAGAGGAGTGACGGTCAGATAAATAGGTCCACACCGTGTATGCCTAGGCCTTAAAGCAGAATTAAATCCCTGGGGTAAAAGAGGTTTGTGACTCTTAGTTCACCGTCACCCCAGGTCACACCAGAGAAAGCTTAAGATCACTGAGGTGAGGATTTCTTTGAAGAGAGTTTTTGGGGTGATACATTTCTCTTTCTCTTCTCTTGGTTCTCTCCCTCCCTCTTGCAGATCAAAAAGGGGGTGGCCTTCAAGACAACTGCTCGTAGAAAGTAGGGGGTCAGCCAGCAGGGAAACTGACACTTTCTTCATTGCCCTCCAATCCACCCCACGTTCATTGAGTTACAGACCCTGGAGGGCTCCAGTAGCATGGATGCTGGTTGCGGGGGAGGGGGGATTGGGGGTGGGGATGGAGCCAAAGCCACTGGAATCTGTCTGTGCTCTGGAAACCACTGAGGGCCATGGTGGGCTGGAGCCACCCATGAGGGCACAGCCAAGCGACAGGACTCAGAAGACAGTGGCCTCACTTCCAGAATCTGGCCAGGCAAAGGTGCCAGCAGTTCCTTTGGGTCAAGTGCATGCTGGGAACTTGGCTGGGCTGGAGCCACCTGGAAGCACATGGCCGGAAGACAAGTGCCCTCCAAGGGCTTTGTGCCCGGCCATGCCTGTTGGAAAGAGGCCAAGAAGTGGACCTTCAGAGCAGGTTATAAGGGGAAGCATAGAGACAGATGCTGGGGAGTGGGTAGGAAAGGGCCTTAGTAGGGGATGGAGTCTGGAAGGCCTTACAAAGCTTCGGGGAGAAAGAGCTACAGATCTTCCAGAGACCTGACAGTGGCTTTGAAGACAGTGGTGGAGTCAAATCCCGCTTGTCCCCTAGTGAGTCTCTCCTCCTTCAATATTCAGGTATAGGCAGCCAGCTCAGGTCGGAGCAAAAAGTGAGGTGTGTGCAGCCAGATGTCACTCTCTTTTTCCTTGGAGTAAATTTCTATAGCTTGCTGTCTTCTACTTCCGCTCACTTCCCTGCAAGAGGGAAGGTCTTTGCGAAATTTCTGCTCAGCATCCCCAGATTTCTACTTCTTCAGTCTCATTTTCCATTAGAATCTTTCAGTTCAAGAATACTGAAATATCTTTAGAATCTGGTAAGTTTTGTACCTATTTAAGAAACTGCCAACTGTTTTCCAGAATGGCTACGCCATTTTCCATTCCCACTAGCAATGTATGCGAAATCAAATTTCTCTCCATCCTCACCAGTGTTTGATATTGCCACTATTTTTAATTTAGCTGTTCTTATAGGTGTGTGGTGATATTCCACTGTGTGGCTATAACACTGTGAATGTTTAGTCACTCAGAAGTTGATGGCCATTTGGGTTGTTTTCACCTTTTGGCAATTGTGAATAGTGCCACTATGAATATCTGTGTCTAAGTCTTAGTTTGAATACCTATTTTCCATTCTTTTTTTTTTTTTTTCTTGAGACAGAGTCTCGCTCTGTCGCCCAGGCTGGAGTGCAGTGGCGCGATCTCGGCTCACTGCAAGCTCCGCCTCCCAGGTTCACGCCATTCTCCTGCCTCAGCCTCTCCGAGTAGCTGGGACTACAGGCGCCCGCCACCACGCCCGGCTAATTTTTTGTATTTTTAGTAGAGACGGGGTTTCACCGTGGTCTCGATCTCCTGACCTCGTGATCCGCCCGCCTCGGCCTCCCAAAGTGCTGGGATTACAAGCGTGAGCCACCGCGCCCGGCCCTATTTTCCATTCTTTACGAGTGGAATTGTTGAGTCACGTGTGAAAGAGGCCGGGCAAGGATCAGACTACACGAGTCACTGTCAAGAGATCTTTATTGGAGGTATCGAGCGGAGAAGTAAGAGAAGAGAAGAGAGAGAGGGGAAGAGAAGAGAGAGAGCTGCTGGTGTGCTGGGTTTTATATCCCTTGGGCCTAAGTGGGGCGGGCCCAAGGGAAGGCGGGAGATGCTTCTTCCTGATTGGCCCTCCTTTGGCGGGTTCAGACAGTGCCCGGTCAAGGAGGGGAGAAGAACCCGGAACCGGCGCCATTAAGGTACCCCTGTTACCTCACATTCTTCCCTTTTTTGTTTCTTAAGAAGTGGGGAAATGGGCGTTGTAGTTCGTCTGACTACTTCCTGCTGAGCGGGGGCGTCGTGGGGGAGGGGTATGGGAGGACTGTGGGGGTTGTGTACGGGGCACAGCAGAAGCATAAGGCCAAGCAGTAGGGCGCTGTATGTGAACACCTCCTCAGCTGTGAAGTCCATGAATGTTCCTTGTAGCCAGCCAAGGGGCAGGGAGGGGTCTGTGATGAGCCAGCAGTCTTTGCGGAGATCATCTAGGAACTGGTGGAACTGAGACATGGCGCTCAGAGTCTGTCTCTGGAGTCAGCCGCTTCCTCGCTGGTTGCTAGGAGTTCATAATGTCTAAGGAGAAGCTGGTTAAAGGTTTGGTTAGAGATGGATGAGACTTGCTGTCTCATGAATTTGAGAAGGCACGGAAGGAGAGCACAAGAGGACCCATGAGAGGGCCTAGAAATGGGAGGGTCCAGGCTAGGAGGGGGTCTTTAGGGTGTCCCACAATGATGGGGACGAGTTGGCCCCTATTAGTTTCTTCCTAACGTTATGTAAGTTTTAATGTTTATAAGAAGATGCAAGTACCGCCTTTTTCAGCGGTGAGTAGATCTAGAGCTCGGCGGTTTGAAGTGTTACCCCTGCTAGGGATGTGATTTGACGTTGTAAAGTGGCTAAGGACTGGGAATCTTGAGATCGGAAAACTGAGACACGCTGTAACCTAGGGAGGCAGCCCCTAGTCCTGAGCCTAGTAGGGAGGTGGTGAGGGATAGCCCGAGAATGAATGGTAGTAGGAGCGGAGGTGAGGTCTGTGGAGCTTGCTAATAGGGCCACGAGGGATGTGGAGTTAGGGATGGCAGTTGGGTGGAAACTGATAGAAGCTTTAAATTTAGAGAGAATGTCTCTTCCCAGTAGGGGAAGGGGACATTGAGGTATGAAACCGGTGGGAAAAATGTGGCCTGAGAAGGAGCAGGACAAAGGAGGAGTGGCCTTGGGGCGTATGGTTTGGCCTCCAACCCCGACTATAGGAGGTCCAAGGAAGGAGGTGGGACCCCAAAACTCCCGCAAAACCGAGAATGTGGCTCTGGTATTAAGGAAGCTTTGAATGCCGTTGCCAGGATCTCGGTCTGTGGGGTGAAAGGGCCCCTGTCCAGTTTTTTAGTTTAGCTCTAATGTCGGGAAAACTTTGTGCAAAAAGTGGGACATGAGAAGTTGTCTGCCGTCGCGGGCCTCGGGGTCTATATTGGTATATTGTTGGAGAGACTTTGTAAGGCGGTCCAGAAAGGCGGACGGGGAGTTTTTTAAAATTAACAGCCTTTTGGGCCGCCTTACGTAATCCGGCTACAAGGCAGGTGGCAAAATGGTATCTGTGAGGGGTCTAGGTCAGGGTGGTCAAAGTGGTATGCTGATGAGCCTTCAGAGAAGGGTAATAGGGTGAGTTGGGGAAAGAGAGTGACGGGAACACAGGGGCCACCAGTGGAAGAACTGATAGACTTGCGTAGGGAGCCATTGCACCAGCCTTCGGGGGCTGGGAAGTTTGGAGGAGCGGTGGTGTAGGTGCAGTTGGTGGGGGGCGGGCAGGCACCGCTGGGAGGGGCGTCTGGTTGATCTGGGCCGGCGGCCGGTTTTAACCTGGAAATGTGGAGTCAGGGAGATGAAGGACAGGAGGGATGATGGGATGTGTTGGGTGGATCCCGGGGAAGACAGGCTAATGCCTGGCGGAAGAGGCGGTCGGCCGTACATAATTTCGAAAGGGGATAAGAGAGTTGGTTTTTTCGGGAGAGCTCGGAGCTTGAATAAAGCAGTAGGCAAAAGTTTTGTCCAATCTAGGTATAATTCGAGGGTGACAGTTTGAGGGCCCTTGGGAGGAAAAACCCGTGGAGGTACGGGATCTCTGCCCATTTTCCTGTTCGCTCACAATAGTTATAGAGATCCTGGAGGATACCAGGATCGAGGGACCCATAAGGGGGCCACTTGTTTTGGTTATCTAATGGGTAAGTGGGCCAGTCTTGTGTGCAGTATTTAATTAGACGTTTTGGTTTGAGGTCGGCCGCTAAGCCTAGGGCTGACAAATTGTTTAGGAGGCATAGTAGGGGAGAGTCGGCTGGCAGTGATGTGGAGCCTCCCATTGCGGGGCTACGAGAGGATATGCAGTGAGGGCTAAGTAGGGCGTCCCCTAATAGCCGAACACTGCGACATGACTCAGAGCTTCCGGTTCGGTCGTCACCAAAGTGAAAGGACTGAGGGGCCGACTGTGGCTGAGGACCGTGGGCCACCTGGTACCAGGATTTTCAGAGCGAGAAAGGGAAGGGACCCAGGCCGGAGACGCGAGGAGGAGAGGGAGAAAACTCCATTCCCTGCAGGCTGAGGTGGAAGTGAATGATAGGGGCCTACCACTGCCGTAGGGGCGTCGGGCAAAATGTGTTTGTCATGGGAGCGGCTACGGCCTGGCGATTTGCCCGAGAGGTAGGCCCGGGAGGGGAAAACTTACCGAGATGAGGCCGGTGGTGGGCGAAGAGCTCGGCGAACAGGAAAATGGGCGAAGACTGACCGGGGCCTGGTCTAAGCCTGAGAGGGATTGGGGTCCCACCAAAGGCGGGGAGTCCCAATCCGAGTCACGGCACCAATGAAAGGGGCCGGGTGGAGATCAGACTACACCAGTCACAGTCAAGAGATCTTTATTGGAGGTATCGAGCAGAGAAGGAAGAGAAGAGAGGAGAAGAGAAGAGAGAGAGCTGCTGGTGTGCTGGGTTTTATATCCCTTGGGCTTACGTGGGGCGGGCCCAAGGGAAGGCGGGAGATGCTTCTTTCTGATTTGGCCCTCCTTTGGCAGGTTCAGACAGTGCCCGGTCAAGGAGGGGAGAAGAACCCGGAACCGGCGCCATTAAGGTACCCCTGTTACCTAACAACGTGGTCATTCATTAATTAACGTATTGAGGAACTGTCAAATAGTTTTCCACAGTGGATGTATCATGTAACAGGTCCACCAGCAATGTATGAGGATTCCAGTTTCTCCATTTCCTTGCAAACACTTACTGTTTTTTTTGTTTTGTTTTGTTTTGTTTTGATATGGCCATCCTAATGGGTATGAAGTGGTATCGCAGTGTGGTTTTAATTTGCATTTCCCTAATGACTAATTATGTTGAGCATCTTTTCATGTGCTTGCTGGCCATTTATATATCTTCTTTGGAGAAGGGTTTATTTGGGTCGTTTGCCCATTTTTGAATTGGGTTGTTTGTCTTCTTGGTATGGAGTGTAAGAGTTCTTTTTTATTCTAGTTACAAGTCTCTTAGCAGATTATGAAAATATATTTGCAAATATTTTCTCACATTCTGTAGGTTGGTTTTTTCACTTTCTTGATAGTGTCCTGTGAAGCCTAAAAGTCTTCAATTTTGATGAAGCCCAATTTATCTACTTTTTCTTTTGTTGCTGCTTTTGGTGTTTTATCTAAGAATCCATTGCCAAACTCAAGGTCATAAAAACTTATTTCTGTGTTTTCTTCTAAGAGTTTTATAGTTTTACTCCTTATATTTAGGCATTTGATTCATCTTGAATTAATTTTTTGTATGCGGTATGAGGTAAGAGTCCAGTTTCATTCTTTTACATGTGGTTATCCTGTTGTCTCAGCCCCATGTGTTGAAAAGAATATCTATAATGTTTTTGAGCGTATAACTTCGTATAGCTTATTTTAGTGGTTGTTCTAGGCATTATATATTCAAAGCTTATCAAAGTCTACTGGTGTTAACATTTTATAAGTTCAAATGAAGTATAGAAACATTATCTCCCTTTATGTCCCCTCTCCTCCCCTACTTATAATAGCCTTAAATACTTCCTCTTCGTACATTGAGAATCATATTAGACAGTGTTATAATGTTTGTTTCACAGTCAAACATAATTCAGAAAACTCAAAAGAAGAAGGAAAGTCTATCTTATTTACCTATATATTTGCTGTTTCCATGCTATTTTTTTTTAATTCCTGATGTTCCAAGATTCTATCTTTTGTCACTTCCTATGTTTAGAAAACTTCTTTTAGCCATTCTTTCAGGGTAGGTCTGCCAGTGACAAATTCTCCTGGTATTCCTTCATCTGAGAATGTCTTGATTTCTCCTTTATTCCTGAAGGATTTTTTTTTTTTTTGCTGGACCTACAATTCTAGGTTGGTGGTTTTCGCATCTGAAAAATGTTTTGCCACTTCTTTCTGGTCTCCATGGTATCTGATGATAAGTAAGTTGTCATTCGAATTCCCTCCCGCCCCCCACTGGCAATGTGTTGCTTCTCTTTGGCTGCTTTCAAGGCTGTCTTTAGCTTTCAGAAGGTTGACCATGTGTGTCTTCTCGTGGATTTCTTTGGATTGATCCTATTTGGGGTTTTCTCAACTTCTTAAATCTGTAGACTTTTTTTTTTTTTTTGTCCAAAGTTGAAACATTTTCAAATCCTTTTTCAGCACAACCTTCTT
This sequence comes from Hylobates moloch, assembly GCF_009828535.3. NCBI lineage: Eukaryota > Metazoa > Chordata > Mammalia > Primates > Hylobatidae > Hylobates > Hylobates moloch. The sequence continues at coordinate 149,643,647 of NW_026652281.1, forward strand.
TATCCTTTCCTTTCCGTTTCTTTCTCTTTTCCCTCCAGAACTCCAATGGCATGAGTGTTAGATCTTCTGTTACAGTTGTACGTGTACCTGAGGCTCTGTTCATTTTTTTCCCAATTTATTTCTTCTCTGTTGTTTAGGTTGGGTCATTTCTTTTGTTCCATCATCAAGTTTACTAATCCTTTCCTTTGTCATATCCATTCTGGTGTTGAGACATCCATTGAGTTCTTAATTTTGGTTATTGTATTTTTTTTAGTTCCCAAATTTCTACTTGGTTTTTTATATCTTCAACTTTTTTGCTGAGACTTTCTATTTTATCCTTGATTTTAAATGTGTTCTTAATTGTTTGTTGAAGCATTTTTAGGATTTCTGCTTTAAAATCCGTGTCAGATGATTCAAACATCTGTGTCATCTTGATGTTGGTATCTGTTGATTGTCTTTTCTCATTTTATTTATGATCTTCCTGGTTCTTGGTATGATAAGTGATTGTTATCATTTATTATTATTTTTTGACAGAGTCTCACTCTGTCGCCCAGGCTGGAGTGCAGTGATGCAACCTTGGCTTGTTGCAACCTCCACCTCCCGGGTTCAAGTGATTCCCCTGCCTCAGCCTCTTGAGTAGCTGGGAGGGACTACAGTCATGTGCCACCATGCCTGACTTTTTTTATTTTTAGTAGAGATGGGGTTTCACTATGTTGGCCAGGCTGGTCTTGAACTCCTGACCTCAAATCATTCACCTGCCTTGGCCTCCCAAAGTGCTGGGATTACAGGTGTGAGCCACTGTGCCCGGCCTGATAAGTGATTTTTGATTGAAACCTGGACATTTTGGGTATCATAAGACTCTGGATCTTATTTAAATCGTAGCTTTTAGCAGGCATTTTCTGACATTGTTGTAGAGGATGTAGGGGCCTCTTCTTCATTGTTGCCAAGTGAGGGTGGAAGTCCAGGTTTTCCACTTGGCTTATGTTTATTATGCCTCAAGCAGGGGACTTCCTGTTACTGCTGGGCAGGGTGGGAATTCCAGTTTCCCATGTGGCCTCCACTGCCACTGTGTATATGGGTGGTCCCGTCATTGCTGAGTGCTGGTAAAAGTCCTGACTCTCCTCAGGTCTCCTCTGATACCACCCCAGTAGGGAGGTCGAAGGGCACCTTGTTACCATGGGTGGGCTGGATGGAGTCCAGGCTCCCCCCATAGTCTCCACTGACACAATGGAGGAGGCCTCAGGACCACCAGCTTCCTTCCGGGTCTCTCCGACACTGCCCTGGTGGTGCAGTAGGGGAGGCTTGCTACAGCTTGACCAGGGTGGAAGGCCAGGCCCTCCCCTTGGCCTTTGCGGGCGTGGGCAGTGTTTTCTGTGGAGCTGGGCTAGAGCAGAGTGGTTATTATCTAAACGTTTCCTGTCTTGCCAAGCTGCCCCTTGGCCGGTCTTCTAGTTAGAGAGTGCAGGCTCTTCTTGGAGCTTCTTCAGTCGACCCGTTGACGTTTCTGGGTTTCTGGCTTGTCTAGTATTCAGTTTGGGAACAATCCAGGGAGCCCACCACCCTGCTGTTAGTTGGGTCCTAACATTCCAGCTGGTCTGCCTTCTTCTCTCCACCTTCCAGAGTCTTCTTACGTTTGTTTTATATTAAATGTCTAGGATTTTTTTTTGTTTAGTGGGAAGAAGAGGGAAAAACATATTTATTCCATTTTTCTGGAAATTCTAGAACAAGGTTCTTTTCATTTTGTACCTATTGAAACCCTCAAATGATTACTCCACCTGCTGGGTTCTTGGGAGGATTCGAGAGGAGGCACAGGAAGCGTAGAGCAAACAGTAAGTGCTCAAATAACGGTCAAGAGGAGAAAGAGATGTTGCAATTCTTTTTTTTTTTTTTTGCCAGAGTCTTGCTCTGTTGCTCAGGCAATGGTGCAATGGTGCAATCTCAGCTCACTGCAACCTCCACCTCCTGGGTTCAAGTGATTCTCCTGCCTCAGTCTCCCGAGTACCTGGGACCACAGGCATGTGCCACCATGCCTGGCTTTTTTTTTTTTTTCTTTAATTTTTAGTGGAGACGAGGTTTCACCTTGTTGGCCAGGCTGGTCTCGAACTCCTGGCCTCAAGTGATTCGCCCACCTCGACCTCCCAAAATGCTGGAATTACAGCTGTGAGCCACCACGCCCGGCCCAGCAATTCTTATTCTTATTGTTTTGTTATTTTGGAAGCACTAGTAGTTAATTCCCTGTTCATTCAAGCTACTGCTAGATAACAGTAGGTCTGAGGTTTTGAATTATTGATAAGTACTATTTTATCTTCCCTGACATAAACTTGTTTGAGCTTTCTGTCTGATTTCTCTTCCTGTCCCACCCCCTCATGTAAATGACAGCCATTTTGATTGAGCACCTTCTGTGTGCCAAATGTGTACTCCAGCCTTGATTCCATCTCTCATACACACAGAAACCCTGAACCGTTAGGAGGGGCTTGTTAAATCTTGGGCTGTGTTGGGGGATTTGGGAGAGGAGTCGAAGAGGTGGGGTTTTGCTCTGGATGGGCTGCTGTCAGGAAGCAGGGGTAATTCGGAGTCTAGTAATACTTTTTATCTAGGAGGCAGGGGGAGAAGAGCCCGATTGCTCAGCTTGGGCGGGAGGGGAATACGTGCTCTTCAGGGCATTGCCCAGGGTCTTGGTTTTTGTCTCTGCAGGGCACAATTAAGGAGTGGTCTTTTTTTGTTCTGTTTCCTCACCTTCACAGTGTCCTCATCTGACATTGCTATTCTGTGAAACTGTGTGTGTTCAGGATGGAGTGGCACAGCCTGGCTGGAAGCAGGAGGCCAGCTACCAGCTTTTGGTGTCAGGACTGCTTCTTTTTCTTTCTCTTTCTCTCTCTCTCTTTTTTTTTTTTTTTTTTGAGGCAGAGTCTCCCTCTTGTTGCCCAGGCTGGAGTGAAGTGGCACCATCTCAGCTCACTGCAACCTCTGCCTCCCGGGTTCAAGTGATTCTCCTGCCTCAGCCTCCCAAGTAGCTGGGATTACAGGCTCCTGCCACCGTGCCTGGCTAATTTTTGTATTTTTAGTAGAGACAGGGCTTCACCGTGTTGGCCAGGCTGGTCATGAACTCCTGACCTCAGGTGATCTGCCCGCCTTGGCCTCCCAAAGTGCTGAGATTACAGGCATGAGCCACCGCGCCTGACCAGGACCGCTTTTTTCTTTTACTTTCTTCTTTAAATCCTGCTCTCCTCAGGGGGCTTAGGTTTAAGAAGGAAAAGTCTTGCTTCAAATCTCCCAGGTGCAGGGAAGCCCAGAGTCAGCTCCCTGGTTGAATGTGGGGAGAAAAATATTTCTGCTAGGAGGAAACAGGAGCTCAGGTGTAGACATGTGTTTCTGGCCTCATGGGCTTAGATGGTTTCTGCTAAGCCTAACCAGGGCCTTAATGTCAGGAATGGGAGACCTTACTAGAGAACCAAGGTTTGGAGAAGGGAAATGTGTGGTCCAAGGTAACACAGCCAGCAAGAGCTAAACCTGGATTCCAAAACATAGTTATTTAGTTTAGGAGAGTCATTTTATGCTGAGAAGGAGGATAGTATCATTTATACTGATGCTGTGAGTCAGTCACTGGCCTTCCTGTGCTGAAAAACAGTGCAACAAAATAGGCAAAGCAGAAGAAAGACATAGAAATAAACCCAAGAGGGGGGCGGCGTGCTAAACCTCCATACCATTCTTTGCTGGATCAAATAGGCAAGAAATAAATCCAAGCATGGAGCAATGTTCTTGGCCATTTTAGAGCAGTGAATGAGCTCAACGGGCCCTCCTCTGCCCAGTGTACATCTGCAGGTCTGTCAGTCTTTTGCACACAACTGTGATGTTCATTACACCGCCATGAGCTCCATGAATCTCAAGGGAAGAGCCCCTGATACAGAGGACTTTAATTATAAACTAGCCCAAGCTTAGGAATCAGAGTTAAATTGAAATCCCAGCCCCATGCCTCTGGTTGTGTGACTGTAGGCAAGTTATTGAACATCTCTAAGCCTTAGTTTCCTTATCAGTAAAAAGAAGATCACAAAAGACATATCTTGCAGGGTCCCGGGGACTGAATGAGAGAATCCATGGAAAGGGCTCAGCACAGATCCATGTACACAGCAAGCCCTCAGTGGATGGTGGCTACTACCATTGGAGCTATAAGGTGGAGTTAAGGGACACGCATTCAATTTTGTACTTTGCAAATAAAGAATAAATCTTTCTTTCTTTTTTTTTTTTTGAGACGGAGTCTCGCTCTGTCACCCAGGCTGGAGTGCAGTGGCGCAATCTTGGCTCACTGCAAGCTCCGCCTCCCGGGTTCACGCCATTCTCCTGCCTCAGCCTCTCCGAGTAGCTGGGACTACAGGCGCCCGCCACCACGCCCGGCTAATTTTTTGTATTTTTTAGTAGAGACGGGGTTTCACCGTGGTCTCGATCTCCTGACCTCGTGATCCGCCCACCTCGGCCTCCCAAAGTGCTGGGATTACAAGCGTGAGCCACCGCGTTTTTTTTTTTGAGACAGAGTCTCGCTCTGTTGCCCAGGCCGGAGTGCAGTGACACGATGTCGGCTCACTGCAAGCTCCGCCTCCCGGGTTCATGTGGTTCTCCTGCCTCAGCCTCCCGAGTAGCTGGGACTACAGGCGCCCACCACTATGCTCGGCTAATTTTTTTTGTATTTTTAGTAGAGACGGGGTTTCACCGTGTTAGCCAGGATGGTCTCGATCTCCTGACATCATGATCCGCCTGCCTTGGCCTCCTAAAGTGCTGGGATTACAGGCATGAGCCACCCTTTATGGTGCCCGCGGACCAGGTGCAAAGATGGACTCTATCTGAAGCCACTAAGAAAAGTCAAATTAAATACAAAAGGCAGAAAGTGTATTGTCCATGTCCGTTGACCACAAAGCAATGAAATCAAGATATGAATACCACGGTTTAAGTTAAAAGCAAAAAACCCAACTACTTAGAAATGGAAAACAACAGCAACATCAAAAGCATTCTTCTAAATGGATCTTGGACCCAAGAGGAAATCAGTAAATGTACTCTTATTGTAATTAAGAAGCTGTTGGCATTTCTGCTTTGGATCCCAGGGCCTAGAGGTCCCTCTGTTCACTGGTGTCTGGCTGCCCTAGGGCCGTCTTCTTTTCTTAGCAGAGTTAAGGACAGATGTGAAGGTTCCTGCAGATGCTGAGATGTGCAGGAGGATCTGGGGATGAAGTCCAAAGCAGAGGGGCTGCCTGGGCTGGGGCCAGGAGCGACAGTGACTGTGGCTGTGGCAGTGGCCCTCATTGTGAAGTTAATCAAAAAGAAAGTGGATCCAGGAAGACATAGGCTTTACAAATGGATGCATGAAATGGAACTGGGGATAATTGGGAAGTCCTAAACGGAAATGGAGATCAATATGTGTTGCTTTGATTTGAATGGGCCAGGAGACCAGAGAATAGAATCAGGCATAGAACATCAAGATACGGAATGGAAAGCAAGTAGAAAAGGCATGGAAAATGGAAGAAAAAGAATTAATATGTTAGAGTAAAAGGGAAAAGGAACAATTTAATAAGAGAAAGATTAATTGTTAAGCTGCTTTTTATTTAATTAATTAATTAATTAGTTTTAATTTTAATTTATTTTTTTGAGACGGAGTCTTACTGTCGCCCAGGCTGGAGTGCAATGGTGCGATCTCAGCTCACTGCAACCTCTGCTTCCTGTATTCAAGCGATTCTTCTGCCCCAGCCTCCCGAGTAGCTGGGATTACAGGCGCCCGCGACCATGCCCGGCTGATTTTTGTATTTTTAGCAGAGATGGGGTTTCACCATGTTGACCAGGCTGGACTTGAACTCCTGATCTTGGGTGATCCACCCTCCTCAGCCTCCCAAAGTGATTAAGCTGTATTTTAAAGCAAGCTAGCACAGGCAGACAATGTAACAAATCGAATGAAGAGTTGAAAGATGGATGACCGAGTTAAAAGGTGGTAAGTAAGGAGGGAGGCAGGACTGCCCCGCACTGCTTAGGTTTTCGCACTGGCAGGAAATGTAAGTAGTGGAGAGAACATTTGTGTAAATGTCTTTTGTGAGTTAGACTGAATGTAGAGGAAAGCAGGCAGTGAAGGCCGTGTTGACAGGCAATTGAGATGCATTTGTAACTGAAGTCCAGATAGGGATCCCGGAGCAGCGGAGAGCTTGCGGGAAGAGGCGAGATGTAATCGTGGCCAGCAATAATGGGGTTTTGCAAGAATGCTGAATGATTGGAGTGAGGAACTTTCTATCCTTCATAAAACAACTGTGAGATTATAATGGAAACAAATCATTGTGGGGCAAAAAGAAACATCAAGTACATGGTATTTCCTAGAGAATTATGGCAAAATCTTGTGTGATGTGATGATTATAAGAGATCTGAACCAACTCTTAGGCATGCAGTAGCTATTGTAGCTTTCATTTGTTGTCCAACATTAGCTGTGTGCTATGTGCCTGGCATGGTGGCCATCATAATGATAGATAATACTTAACTAGCACCTGTTGAGCTCTGATTGAAGCTCTGTACATAACTTAGCTTATTTACATTGTCAGGGAGGTGCTATTATTCCTCCCATTTCACAGATGGGGAAACTGAGGCATAAAACAGTTAAATAATTGCACAAGGCAGGGCCAGGATTAAGGTGAGCTGAGTAAGGTATTTGTCTCAGATGCAAAATTTAAAGCGGGTGCCCCCCTAAGACTCTAATCAAGACAAATAATACAGTAAGTCTATATACATATATATACATATATATATATATATTTTTTTTTTTTTGAGATGGAGTCTTGCTCTGTCACCCAGGCTGGAGTGCAGTGAGAGCTCCATGCAACCTCTGCTTCCTGGGTTCAAGAGATTCTCCTGCCTCAGCCTCCAGAGTAGCTGGGATTACAGGCGTCTGCTACCATGCCTAGCTAATTTTTGTATTTTTAGTAAAGATGGGGTTTCGTCATGTTGGCCAGGCTGGTCTGGAACTCCTGATCTCAGGAGATCCACCTGCCTTGGCCTCTCAAAGTGCTGGGATTACGGGTATGAGCCACCGTGCCTGGCACAGAATAATTTTATAATGTGATACCATCTATGCAAAGACACCTCCAAGGATAAATAGAAGTTTATACCTGCATGGGGAAAGGTCTGGAGGAGGAAGACCAAGCTCTAGGAGGGCTCCAGGAGGGTTAGGAGGTTGGAGGGCAGTAAGAGAGGCCTTCAGCCTTGCATGCAATGTTCAACTTTTAAAAAACAAAGATGAGAGTTGTGTTTACTTGGGTAATTCAAATTTAATGAAAAAATAAATTTGAGAGGATATCTATGAGCCGAATGGAGTTGTTTCCAAATATATTTTTAAGTGCAAAATAGTTCCATTTTTTTGGTAAAACCATTACAATTTATAAAAATGGAATGTGGGAAGAGTAAGTCCAGAAATAATGAAAGTGATTACCTATGAAAGTAATAAATGGGGAGAAAAGGGTAGAGATGAAAGAGTCACTATCTTTTTACAATTTTTGAGTTTTGAGCCACATAAATGATTTACTGAATAAAAAATTAAATAAAAATGATGGGAGGCCACAGGCGGTGGCTCACGCCTGTAATCCCAGCACCTTGAGAGGCCGAGGTGGGCAGATCATGAGGTCAGGAGTTCATGACCAGCCTGGCCAACATGGTGAAACCTCATCTCTACTAAAAATACAAAAAATTAACCGGGCGTGGTGGCACGCGCCTATAATCCCAGCTACTCAGGAGGCTGAGACAGGAGAATCACTTGAACCCGGGAGGTTGCAGTGAGCCAAGATCGCGCCACTGCACTCCAGGCTGGGCGACAGTGCAGGACTCTGTCTCAAAAAAGAGAAAAACAAAATGATGGGAAAAGCAATAGAAACAAATGAACCTGCCTGTCAAATTGATAGCAACCACACAGACAGTGGAAGTGATTCCAGGACTGTGCATGCACACTGTTAGTGGGCTGTATTTTAAGGATGAAATAACCGCCACTAAACCATGAACTGGGTAGAGCAGTTGTTGTTGGTAGTGGCCTTGGTGTAGTTATTCGTTTGCACTGTGAAGTGGAGTTAATATACGGATGTTACTGTCAGCCAGAGTTCTCACTGTGGAAGAAGAGAGGTTCAAGTATGGCACAGGGGGCCAGGCATGGTGGCTCATGCCTGTAATCCCAGCACTTTGGGAGGCTGAGACGGGTGGATCATGAGGTCAGGAGATCGAGACCATCCTGGCTAACATGGTGAAACCCCGTCTCTACTAAAAATACAAAAAAATTAGCCGGGTGTATTGGCGGGCGCCTGTAGTCCCAGCTACTTGGGAGGCTGAGGCAGGAGAATGGCGTGAACCCAGGAGATGGAGCTTGCGGTGAGCAGAGATCGCGCCACTACACTCCAGCGTGGGCGACTGAGCGAGACAGTCTCAAAAAAAAAAAAAATTATGGCATAGAGAAAGTGTGGGAGAAACCTGAGGTGTTGAATTTGATTTGGAACAATCATTGTAAGCTAATAATTAAAGTTTAACTAGAACAGCAGTGAAGACACCTTGCCCCAGATCTTGGCTTCTAAAGACCATTCCTCATCAGCTCCTCAAAGAAATGGACAGGGAACATACAAGGTGAGTCTGGAGCCAAAGGAAGGGTTCAAAGACTGATGTGGACAAACTATTAATAAAAGGACAAACAGGACACAGGATCTGTTGGAAGGGGCTCCGATGGTCCACTCGGGAACAACTGAAATACTGAAAGAAGAATGATGGGAATGGCTTATAACATATTAAATGAAAAACTCCATGAGTTTATGGTGACACTAAAAATGGCAGAAGGGAGTTCTGTCTTACAGAACAATAGAACTAATGCATTCAAAAGCCATGAAAGAATCAGAAAATCATCATCTTGCAACCCATAATTGGCTCAAAGATCATATCAGTAAATGCTAAAACCAATAGACAAATAGGTTGTTGGAGTATAGAATATTCACATGTCTCAAAGAATTGTCCCACGCATGACATCAATCACAATAGGTGTAGGGTACAGTGGAGTGGCCGGGTGGTCTGGTGGATGCCACCTACACCAAGCATGACAGCCACCAAGGTGCTGTGTTCAGCTCTCCCTTCAAGAGGACCCACTGTGGGAAGCACATTTGATGGACAGTTCAGTGGCCATACCTTTTAACCCACCAGTGGTCTACTCTGCTGTCACACTTAACACAGCCACAACTGAACACAGTGGGAATACTAGAATCAGGCCATTCCTGCCCTATGTGGGATTCCTCTATCGGCGCCTTGACTTGGGAACTCCCTATCAGCCTCGCCAAGACATTCCTGGAATTCTGCTGCTGTCTGGCGCTCTTCCTCCCCAGTCCTTCCCTCTTGCTCTCCTTTCCTAGGTGTTAGATGTACACAGCACCCAAACTCTCCCTGCTGCCTCCTGCTCCCTCTCTATCCTACACAGGTGTTTCCACCAATACATCTCTTTCTCTTGCACATTGAATCCTATCTTGGCATCTGCTTCCTGGAGGACCTGAACTGGCACACCACATGATCACACTTAGCATTGCCAGTAATTTCTGTCTGTCGGATCTGCCCCTTCCATACACAGGCTCTGGCTTCTGGGTGGGTTACTTATCTTCCCTGTGTCTCATTTCTAAATCAGGATATGTATTGTACTTACTTTGAAGGGTTATTTTGAGGATTAATGAAAACCAGTAGTTTGGGTAATGCCCTTAGACACTGCATGCATGGCACACAGTAAGCACTTGGTAAGTGTGGGCTGCTCTTATCATGAGGGCCATGCTATCTGCTGTCTTATCAGCTCAGGCTGCCATAACAAAATACCATAGACTGCATGACTGGAACAACAGACATTTATTTCTCAAAGTTCTGAAAGCTAGAAGTTCAAGTTGGAGGTGCTGGTCAATTCAGATCCTGGTGAGGACTCTCTTCCTGACTTGCAGACAGCCACCTTCTTGCTGTGTCCTCACAAGATGGAGAACGAGAGGGAGATCTCTGGTATCTTTTCTTATAAGGGTGTTAATTCCATCACAAGGGTGTTAATTCCTTGCCCTCATGATGTCATCTAACCTTCATTATCTTCCAAAGGCCCATCTCCAAGTACCATCACATTGGGTGTTAGGGATTCAACATGAATTTTTGGGGGCCACCATTCAGCCCATAGAAGTGGGACACAGGTGATGCTCAATAAATGTTATTTTCATTCTTTTTGTCTCTCCTTCTCCATCTGGCAAATAAAGCCTGGACCCTGAGTTTGATTGTGATTGTGCTATGGAATGACTGAGTGACCTTGGCCAGAGCAGTAAACCCCTTGGAGCCTCAGTTCTCTTTTCTGTAAAATGGGGCTTCGTGGGGGTGATTGTGAGGATTAAATGAGATAGCATATGAAAAGAGCCTGGCACACAGTAGTGTTCATTCAACCTGCTATGATGTCACCGTGGGGCTGTTGTCACTCCTCTAGAATCTTTTATCAGGAGTCCTACATTCCTGACTCCTGCCAGATGGGGGCACTCACTGCCTTCTTATTCCTCGTGTGCTCAGGGGGACGTGCCTGAGAAGCGGGCTGACTCGCCACCAGAGGGCTTTGTCACCGCCCTGCAAACCATCCTCAGGCAGACAGACAGACAGAGAGAGTCCTGGATAAATGGCAAACCCTTCAGATTCTAATTTGTTTCTCAATCAGTTGCTTCCTTGTGTGAAATGAGGGGTCAGACAGCTGATCTTTCTGAGCTGCCCATGGCTGGGACCTCTGCCCCCATTCCCAACATCCTGCTGGGGACCCCGCCTTCCAAAGAACATGCCCCAGGCACACAGGTGAGTTCCCGCCATGCACTCCCCGTGAAAGGGAAGCCGTCTGGAGGCGGTGTGGCACCTGAAGACGCTGGAGCTGCTGCTGTCAGGGATGCATGCCCTGCCCATTCATCTGCCTTCTGCGCCGGGAGCCCCCGCAGATGTAGAAGATGCAGGGAATGATTCAGCCCCAGCCTTAGTAAGTCAATTTCCACTCATTCACAACTTACGATGGTTTCACACAGGGTGCTGGATTGATGCTTCGTGTTACTCAGCAAGGCTTGCTTCTGCGAGAGGGAGGAGCAGTGGTGGTGGTGGGGGCAACCCTTCCTCGGTGAGGCCTTCTTGTCCAGCACAGTGCTCAGGGCCCTGCAAGGGTCCCAGCGGGACAGTGACTTGCTCAAGGTCACACAGCTGGAAGGGGCAAACTGGATTTGAACCCAGACCGTGGGGCTCCAGGGAACCATGGTGGGGTGCACCCCTCCCACTGCCACCAGTCTTAGATTGGCAGCCTTTTGTGGAGTGTCCATGCTGTGCCCAGGCCTGTGCAGGAAGCCTCTGGAAGACACAGGGAGAGTGGCCGCCGGCCTTGTGGCAAGATAGGACACATGTATTGCTATTATTGTTTATTACCACCCTCTCAAACTCTGATCCTTAGAGGAAAAGAGGCACTGAAGAAAATGAGTAAAGAGGAGCAGAGTTTCTTTTTTCCTCCCAAGTGAATGATTGAAAGAAGTAAGTTTCCCTTCAATTTACATTTCAGTTTGGGCCTTTAAAAGCAGTTCTTGTTTACTTGTTTGACTAAATATATCTCTCAGTGAACATTTGCATCGATTTTTGGTTGTCTAGTAATTGTTTTTCCTGATGACCAGTGTTGTGGTTAAAGTCTGGGTTCTAGAGTCCTGTTGACCTGGGTATGAATTTGGACTCTGTTGCCACATGAGCTGTGTGACTTTGGACAAATAACCTCTCTGAGACTCATATTCTTCATCTGAAAAACAGGGAAATTAGAGTATCTTTCTTACATGTTCTTTGAAGAACTTTTTAAATATGCTTTTTTTTTTTTTTTTTAAAGATGAGATCTGGCTGTGTTGCCCAGGCTGGACTACAGCAGCTAATCACAGGCATGATCGTCACACACTGTAGCCTTGTACTCCTGGCTTCAAGTGATTCTCCTGCCTCAGCCTCCCAAGTAGCTAGGACTACAGGTGTGTACCACTGCACCTGGCTAATATACTCTTTATTTTTTTGGTGAGACAGAGTCTCACTCTGTCACTCAGGCTGGAGGGCTGTGGTGTGATCAAGCTCACTGCAGTCTCTGCCTCCCAGGCTCAAGCAATCCTCCGGTCTCAGCCTCCCAAGTAGCTGGGACTGTAAGTGCGCACCAGCATGCCTGGCTAATTTTTTTTTTTTTTTTTGTAGAGACGAGGTCTTGCTATATTGCTCAGGCTGGTCTCAAACTCCTGAACTCAAGCAGTCCTCCCACCTCAGCCTCCCAAAGTGCTGAGATTACAGGCATAAGCCTCCACACCTGGCCTAATATACTTTTTATGATGAAAAATTTCAAAAACATAGAGAATAATATAATCTGAAGTCCAATGTACTGATCTTGCAGCTATGTCTTCAACATCTGGCCACTCTTGTTTCATCAATTTTACTTGTAACTATTATAATATGTATCTCTAAAACAGGGGGCCCCAACCCTGGGGCCATGGACTGGTGTGGGTCTGTGGCCTGTTAGAAAGCAGGCTGCAGAGCAGGAGGTGAGCAGTGGGTAAGTGAGTGAGGGAAACTTCATCTGTATTTACAGCTGTTCCCCATCTCTCACATTACCCTTGAACTCTGCCTCCTGTCAGATCAGTGGCAACATTAGATTGAATAGGAACACAGACCTTATTGTGAGCTGTGCATGTGAGGGATCTGGGTTGCGGCTCCTTATGAGAATCTAATGCCTGATGATCTGTCACTGTCTCCCATCACCCCGAGATGGGACCGTCTAGTTGCAGGAAAACAAGCTCAGGGCTCCCACTATTCTATGCGATGGTGAGTTGTGTAATTATTTCATTATACATTACAATGTGATAATAATAGAAATAAAGTGCACAATACATGTAATATGCTTGAATCATCCCAAAACCATCCCCTGCCCTCCCCGCCCTGTACATGGAAAAACTGTCTTCCACAAAACCAGTCCCTCGTGCCAAAAAGGTTGGGAACGGCTGCTCCAAACGGTAAGGTTTCTCTTTTACGACATAACTGTTGTAATCAGGATGATAATTGTAATCCTGATGATCATTTGTGGAGGACTTACTGTGTGCTGAGCCACGCTTTTACAGCCCTTTGAGGTAACAGTGACTATCTTCATCTGTAGGCGAGAACAAAGAGGCACAGAGAGGTTGAGGATTTTTCCAGGTCACACAGCAGCAAGCAGTGGAGCTGGAGTTTGAAATGAAAGCCTGTCTGACTCCGGAGCCTGTGCCCTTTCCTCTGTCTTGTGCTGTTATCATCAGCATTCTGTGTGGCTTGTCTGTTTCGATTATAAACTGTTCAAGGTTAGGGTCCCACCTTAGCTTTCTGTATTTCCACAATCTCCAGCTGTTTGATGATTGTCAGACTGATCATCATCATCATCATCATCATCATCATTGGTTTGCATGACCAGCAAGTGCTTGTTAAATACCTATCTGTAGGACTGCACTCAGACCCTGTGCATGTAAAAGTCACAGTCTCTGCCCTCTAAGTTTCTTATACAATCTGCCAGAGATCAGTTCAGACATAACAGCAAGATGGGAAAACTGATGGGTATCTTCCTGCTGATGAGGCTGATTTCTTCTCTGTCTGAGTGGCCTCAGATTCCACATGAAGATGAAGATGTGGGCATGAGCTGAACAGACATTCCTCTGTGTCCACTGTTGTGTCATGAGTAGTACCAGAATCTGGGGATAGTGGAGGAAACACGACGTGGGGCCTTTGAGGCCAGGGAAGGAATTTGGATTTTACTCTCAGTGTGATGGGAAACCAGTGGATGGTTTTAAAGCGTGATACGATCCCACCTTGCCACCCTCTAGCAAGTGAAATCCCTCCTTTCAGCCTCTTGGGTGGTGGGGCAGATGCGTCCTGGATGCTGCCTGGCGTTCACCCCTTGGCAGCCAGCCACGCTGCTGGCCTGGGACAGGTCCATGCATGCGGCACACCAGGCCCTGCTTTCCTTCTGCCTCCAGCTTCCCCGGCGTCTCCATGCTGCCTCCAGAGAGGTCCTTCCAGAGGGCTTGACCACATTCCTCTCTGTGGCTTCCATCACCTTCTAGGTAAAGTCAGGCCACCGTAGCCTGCCTGCTTGCTTGATGGGCCCCTTATGACCCGGATCCTACTCCCCCTCCCGCACCGCCTCTTCCTGCTGCTGCTCAAGCTCATATGTCTTATGCTCCAGAACCGGCGGCCCCTGTTCTTCCAGACCTCTCGGCCTTTGTCATGCTCTTCCCACTGTCTGCAGCGCTTTCCACCCTGGTTGACCTGGTGAACTCCTAATTATTCATCAAGGCCCAACCTAAAGATGACTCTTCTCAAAGCCTTCCCTGACTTCCCGATGCTTGGGGAGGTGACTGTTTCTATCGGTGTGCTTTTGGTAGTATGTAACAGACCCCTCAGCTAAAAGAAGCTTGAGCAATGAGAAACTGATCGTTTCATTTAACAAGCAACCTGGAGGTAGGACAGTTCCAAGATTGGTTGATTCAGGGACAACCAGGTCTTTCTTTTTTCTTTTTTTTTTTGAGATGGAGTCTTGCTCAGTCCCCCAGGTTGGAGTGCAATGGCATGATCTTAGCTCACTGCAACCTCCGCCTCCCGGGATCAAGCAATTCTCCTGCCTCAGCCTCCCGAGTAGCTGGGATTACAGGCACCCGCCATCATGCCTGGCTACTTTTTGTATTTTTTTAGCAATGGGGTTTCACCATGTTGGCCAGGCTGGTCTTGAACTCCTGACCTCAGGTGATCAGCCTGCCTCAGCATCCCAAAGTGCTGGGATTATAGGCGTGAGCCACCACACCCGGCCACAACCAGGTCTTTCTTCTTTGCCATCTAGGTTGTTGGTGATGACTCCCCTCATGATGACAAAATGGCTGCCACAGCTCCAGACAAATATGCATATAACATCCAGAGAGGGGTGGTACTGTGTTTTCTGTAGCGGGGAGGAAAAGCTTTCTCAGGAGCCCCTCTGCAGACTTCCCCTCAGGTTCCCATGGCCAGGATTGTGTCATCGGCACATTCTAAACTAATTCCAGATAAGGAATATGGGATCACGTGATTCACTCAAACCAATCAGATTCTCTCTTTGGAGCCAAAGAGGAATCATCTGATTGAAATTGGGGTTTTATTAGCAAGAGAGAAGGGGGAAAGGTTATTAGTTAGTGTGGTCATTGGCCTCCAGGATGGCCCCCAATGATCCTACCTGCTGTGATGCTCAGCCTTGTATTGCTACCTCTCACCTTGCACTGGGTTGGTTTGTGTGACCAATAGCATGGGGCAGAGGTGACGGTATTTTGCTTTTGGGATGAGACTGTAAGCACTGTGGTTTCCATCTTGGCTTCTCTCTTGCTAACTCGTGTGCTCTCTCTTCCCCTTGGGTTGCTTATTCTGGGGGAGGCCGTGTCTTGAGCAGAGAGGCCCATGTGGCCAGGAGCTGAAGCCTTTAGCCAGCAGCCACACTAGCATGCCTGGAAGCAGATCCTCAGCCCCTTCAGAGGCTGTGGCCCTGGCTGAGAGCTTGACTGCCACCCCCTCCAAGAGACCATGAGCCAGAGCCACGTAGCTGAGTGCTTCTGGATTCCTGATGCTTAGAACCACATGAAATGTCAGACGTCTATTGTTTTGGACTGCTAAGTTTGGGGGTAACTTGTTATGTGGCAGTAGATAACTAATACAGCTGGCAAACAACAGTGGCTTCTGAGGTGCACTCCACTGCCCCCTGAAATTGCCATCAGAGCATTGTTTCATAATCTGTGTTCGTCTGTTCCCTCTACAAGCTTCTGAGTGGCTTGATTTTCCACTTCCTTGTGCATGGGGGTCTGGAGTGTGCATGTGTGCATGCTTGTGTGTGTGTGTGCATGCTCGTGTGTGTGTATTTGTGCATGCCTGTGTGTGTGTGTGCATGCTCGTGTATGTGTGCATACTTGTGTGTGTGTGCATGCTTGTGTGTGTGAGTGCATGCTTGTGTGTATGTGCATGTGTGTGCTGTGTGCATGCTTGTGTGTGTGTGCATGTGTGTGCTGTGTGCATGCTTGTGTGTGTGTGCATGTGTGTGGGGGATCAAGTCCACCAATCTTCTTTGAGACTCCTTCCTACTGGGCTCTCCCTGGATTCAAGACGGTGTCTAATCTCCGAGGCCTGGCATGGGGCTTGCCACAGAGTGGCCTCAGGGAATTTGGATGGAATCAACAAAATGAATAGGATCCTGGAGTGGGTGAGAACCCGCTTGGCTGCTATGACAACTGCAGCATGGAGGACTCAGAGCAGCCTGGGTCCTGTTGATGAGCTGGGAGGTTTTGCAGTAATTTTTCTGTGAAATGGCTTGGGGAGTGGAAGGCAGTTTCCATTCTCACCATCTTGGAAAGACGGTGCCCAGAAGCATGGAGCAGGGTGTGAGGAGGTGACGAGAGTGCTCTCCCAGGAGCAGAGTCCTCCCACTTCCGTGTCCTCAACTGTGCGTTGCCATAACTACTCCAAGTCTGCATTTGTTTACTGAAGACCTACTATGTGCCAGTCTCTTGGCTGAGCACTTTCCAATCAGCTGTGGTCCATAAGCCTCTCAAGGGTGGGAGCTGTGTCTGTCTTGTCAATAACACAATGCCAGGCACATAGAAGGTGCATAATACATATTTTGTGAGTGAGTGAATGAATGAGCGAATGAATGAATGAAATGAGTGAGCGAGTGACTCTGGCTGCTGCCTCACATAAAAGATAAAAGGAGGTTAGCCTTGGAAAAGTTAAGCAAAGGGAGGATAGGCAGAAGGGTGAGTAGGATGGGAAGAATGTTCCAGGCACAGGAAGCCGCATATGCAAAGGCCCTGTGGCGAGAAGAAGCTTGCATTTGGAACCCAGGCTCCATAAATGGCTCTTTCATCGTACCCCATGGTTCTCTGAGGTAAGTCCTTTTATTACCACCACTCTCAATTTGAAAAGTCCTTTCCATCCCTCCAAAGGGTTATGGAGAACATACAGAATAGTGAATTGGAGTACATGCTGCCTGGGCCTGGGCCTGGCTCTGCCCCTAAATAGCTGTGTTTACCTGGGGTACTTGTTTCAGTGTTTTTATCTGCCAGGTAGAGGCAACAGCAGAACCTACCTCATGGGGTTTTTGTGTCACTAAATGGGTTCATGGAATATATTATTATCTCGTGGGAAGCAGAGCTGTGCTGAGTCAAACCCAAACTCAGTGCCTTGGTTAGACAACCCTTTTGGGGGGCAGAAGGACAAGAAGAGCATTGGCCATCGCCTGCTGGAGGTGGAGCGTGCAGTCAGGCCTGTTCCAGCCTCTCTCTTCTGCCCGAGTGCCCCACCCCTTGGCATTGATCAGAAAGGACATTGGGGCAGAAGATTTGTCGTTTGTATGAGGCCTCCATGTTCTGAGAGTTGGTGATGGCGATGGGCCCATTGTCTCTGTTTCCAGACAGTTCCAGACAGGACCAAGCATGGCTGTGTCAGGAAAGCATGGAGTGAGACAAAGCTGCTATTTTAAGGCAGCTGCAGGAGCTTGGAGGGCGTGCCTGTGTTCTCCTGTCACAGGCTTGTCAGAGTTGCTGGAGTGAGCCTGGAAGTCAGGGCAGAGGGGGCAGGACAAGGAGAGGAGGGGCCCTCGGCTGACTCACAGACAGACCTGGGAAAGCCAGGGTCCCAGAGGAAACCAGACGCAGCAGGGGGAGCTTCAACAGGGGCATCTGTATGGGGCAGAGAAAATGTTTATAATCACAGGCTGTGCAAATGGCCATAGAGATCCTTTCAGCAAACGCCCCCATTTTACAGGTGACAAAACTGAGGTGAGAGACGCAAGTGTGGTGGAGGGGCAGAGGCTTCTTTTCTTTGTAAATCGGTGAAGCATTTTGATTTAAATAATCACCATATTAAATAGTTAAATAAGGTATGGCACATTAATACTATAGTCCTTTGTCATATTTAAAAAAACAAAAAAGATCTGTGTGAACCAACTTAGATTTCTAAGACTTGTTAAGAGAAAAAGAAGTTGTAAGAGAACATGCACAGCATGTACTTATTTAAAAACAGAGGCAAAGCAAGATTTCCTATTTCAGTAGGTCCAGGTATGGCTATCAAGGCTTTGAGAAAGTTCTGGAAGGATGTTAGCCAAATGGAGTAGGATGGTCAACCTTCAGAGGGGACTGGATGGGGAGTGTGGGGCAGGAGACCTTCACTTCATCAGGATTGTTCCAATTGTTAAGAGAACCTTTTCATGTGTTACTTTTGTCATTAAAACACAGGATACATAATATATATATTTTAATTGTTTTCCAAAGGCTTGTTTGGCCTTGAGGCTGGATTTGTCCAGAAAGCATTTCTCTCCTGGGTATCAAACCCTTTGAAACCTGGCCTCTCCTCTCTGAAGCCTCACCCTGCTCCCGCTCCCCCACACACACTGGATTTTATAAAATACAGAAAAATGATAAAAATGCTAATTAAAAGACATTCACTCAACTCCTTCTGCCTGAAGGAAGGCCGTGAGAAGATGCTTTTTCTCATGATGCCTCAGGCTTCCAGGAAATTCCCGAGCCCTGGGGGCAAGGCCTGTGGGGGTGAACCACCTCCCAGAGAGGCAATCAGAGGTAGGGATGGAGCCCCTGCGTCCCTCTTCAGAGCGTGGGGTGCTTCCCCTTCGTCACTTCCCACTCTTTGTCTTGAGATAAGCAGTCAGCACCCTGGACACGCTCTTCCCAGAAAAACGCACAGTTTTCATTATTTAACAATGTTTGCATATTTGCTATTTTTTCAAAATTAATTTTTAGGAGCATGAATAAAATAAGAATACATTCTCCATGATGGGAAAGGGAGTTCAGGAAGAAAAGCAAGCACCATAGATGAGGCTAAAGTCACTTTGAACAGCCCCTCTCTCCAGGGGTAACCACTGTTAACAGTTTGGTGCAGATCATTCCAAACCTCTTCCTAGGTGTTTATATGGAGTTACTTGGACTCATAGAACTCTGTGACGTTGGTGTGTTTGGAGGATGGTTAAACATGACCGCAGCCAGTTGTATGCATGGGGTAATGACAGTTTGCGGTTGCTGGGCTGTGAACTCCGCGTGGTGATTCCATCTTTTCCTGTTCCTCATGGTTTCCCCCTGCCTGGTGCATGGCAGGTGTCTGCGAGGTCCCCTCTCTGCCTGGCTTCCATCTCCAGGCATGGCCTCGTGACTGGCACTCTGTTGCGGTGTCAGACGCCTGAACGAGCCTCTGTTCCCAACAGTGCCTCAGACGGGAGGCTTGGGGGTATGACCGAGAGGGGAGTGGCCAATCAGAGGCACTCCTGGGAGGGACAGCCCTAGAGATCAGAGCCTTGTTGGGTGGCCATGTGGCCCCAGAGAGAAGAGAAGCGGGAGGAGAAGGTTTTGTGGAAATCCAGAGGGGAGAGGGCAGGGCTGGGACTCCTCAGAACTTCCCTTGGGAAGAAATGGCGAGCTGTGATGTGGGAGTGGGCCCTTGAGGGTCCTCAGTGGGGAGCCCCATGTTGGGGGCTTGGGTCACAGCCACTGGGAGGCTGCTGATGCCCTCCCCAACAGAAGTCTATCAGACATCCCAACCATGTGGAGAAAGTAGACCTGGTGACCAGTTTGGAAGGGAAAAGACCCCATCTTTAGATATGAATAGGCCTCTTGACCAAACGAGATAGGAAAACCCACTTCCCACGCTTCTGTGGAATTATGCTCAGATTTGCATGGGCCCCAGTCTGGGCTCAACACTTCCTGACTCTGGGCACTTCATGTTTCCTACCTGGCAGTAGCAGGCTGTGTCCTGGGCACACTGTAGGATCTTAGCCAGCCTCAGCTCACCTGCTCTTCAAGGGCCCTACCACATGTAAGATGGTGGTATTGAGTTCTGGAATAAACTTCATTGATACATATGTGTTGATCATCTGCGTGTGTCTTAGTCCGTTTTCGCGCTCCTATAAAGAAAAACATGAAACTGGGTAATTTATAAAGAAAAGAGGTTTAATTGGCTCATGGTTCTGCAGGCTGTACAGAAAGCATGGCTGGGGGGAGGCCTGAGGAAACTTATAATCATGGCAGAAGGTGAAGAGGAAGGAGGTGCATCATCCTAGGGCCGGAGCAGGAAGAAGAGAGGGAAGGGGAGGTGCCACACACTTGTAAACAACCAGATCTCATGAGAACTCACTCACTATCATGAGAACAGCAAGGGGGAATCCACCGGCATGATCCAATCACCTCACACCAGGCCCCTCCTCCAACACTGGGGATTACAGTTTAACATGAGATTTGGGCGGGGGCACAAATCCCAACCATATCAGTCAGTATCAGGGTTCTTTGGTTGCAAGTGACAGAGTAAAAGCTCATGTGCTCTGCTGTCCAGGGCAGCATCCTCTAGGACTTCTCAGTTTCTCTCCATTTCAGGGGTTGGCTTCTTCAGTGAGGCCCCTGTGGTTGGGCTGACCTTCCCTCTGGTCCCAAGACAGCTGCCAGCAGCACCCAGAGCTACATCTTCCTTCATTCACATTGAGTGGGAAGAACAGGCCCCTCTCTGCCCATTCCCAGCAAAGCCTTGAGTTTCCTTCTGATGGGTTATCTAGGGTCACAGGCCCTCTCTGGAGCGGGTCAGCTCAGCTGGGGCATAGGCACTTGAGGTGGCCAGGCCAGTCACAAGTCCACCGTGGAGTGGGGTCAGTCAGTTTCCTTGACTGCCTCAAGGACAGTGGGCAGCAAAAGCCCTGCGCCCCTGAGGCAACAGGAACATGGAGCCTGCCTTCTCCCTGTGCCTGTGAGGTTGGAAGATGAAGCGGGTGTCAGATCATAGGTGAGGATGGAGGTTCCTGTGTCCACACGCACCCCAGAGTCGGGCTACCTGACCTGGGAGGAGAGGTGCAACTACCCCAGTGCTTTAAATATCACCCTGTGGTGGCCGGGCGTGGTGGCTCACGGCTGTATTCCAATCACTTTGGGAGGCCAAGGCGGGTGGATCACCTGAGGTCGGGAGTTTGAGACCAGCCTGGCCAACATGGTGAAACCCCGTCTCTACTAAAAATAAAAAAACTTAGCGGGGCATGGGGGCGGGCGCCTGTAATCCCAGCTACTTGGGAGGCTGAGACAGGAGAATCACTTGAACCTGGGAGGCGGGGGTTGCAGTGAGCCGAGATTGCACCACTGCACTCCAGCCTGGGCAAACAGAGCAAGACTCCATCTCAACAACAAACAACAACGAAAAAGATAAAAATAAAAATCATCCCACGGGGGATCACTGCTTTTAGAACCTAGATTTCCCAAGAGAGAATATCAAAATCTATCATTTTATGAGCAAGGAAACACGAAAGTTATGACTTGTCCAGGTCACACTGCAGCTCAGGGCCAGAGCTGATGGCAGAATTCAGGGGTTTTGACTCCCAGGGGAGTGCTCAGCTTAGGGGAGTGCTCAGCTTAGGGGAGTGATCAGCCAGGCATGTGATTCATTGCAAGAGGCAGGGGTAAATAAATGCTCCTAAGTGGAGGTGGGTGAAGTGTGGGCCATGGCAGGGGGTCACTCCTGCAATGTCTCTTCTGTGTCCTGGGGTGGGTGGTGGGGGCTACCAAGGAACTAGCTAGGTCCTCGCTAGTCGAGCGTGACTCTAGGCCCTGGCCTGATAGAGTGGGCAATCCCAGAAGCTCTCCTGAAATGTGTGGCGTGTCTCCCTGCTGATGTGGAGCCAGAGAGATCTGCCACTTGCTAGCTGTGTGACTTTAGGCAAGTTACCTCACCTCTCTGTTGCCTCCTCAGGTGTGTAATGAGACCAACCACCCTGCTTCTCTAGGGGGGTGGGGGGAAGGAATGAGACAAGACATGTGAAGTGTCCAACACGGTGGCTGTCCTTGGTCAGTACCCAGGAACTGTGCGTGGCTCCCCACAGGGGCACAGACGGTCCCTCCTTGGGCACGTGTGTTTCCTCGGGTAGCTCCTGGCTTAGTCTCAGGACTGGGCCTGAGGGTGCCTGGGAAGGAATGGGTGTTCTGCCTGGCATCTGCAGGTGAGCAGGAATTGCTTCTAGAATGCCAGGCCAGCTTGGGCATGCTGCTCCTGAGGCCTGGCTGCCCACTGGCCACTCACACTCTGGGGAGGCTCTTTTCCTGCCCTGCTTCTGGGGTTCCAAGGGGAGGCCTCGGGTCATCTGCTGGGAGCAGCTGCAGGATGAAGACAGGGTGACTCACCTGCAGACAGGGAGGCCAAGTCGAGGGATCAAAACAGGACAGAGAGACTTCTTTTCTTCCCTAGGGACTATGAGAAGATCGGAAAGGGACCCACACATCATCAGTTATTCATGAAGTCTGCAGGAACCCGTGCAAAAAGCCCAGCTGGGGAGCAGGGTGGGGTGATGGTGAGAAGCCCTACTGGACAGGTTCCCTCCCCGAGCTAAGCAAAAGCGTTGAGGTGACACATGTCACCCATTCCTAGAGGATCTGCACTGAAGGCGGGGCAAGCAGGACCTGCTGTACTCAGCATAGGGCCTTTCTTCCCACAGCTGCATCCTGCAGTGGTGACACTCTTGCATATAAGGGGGTGGTTAGCCACACTGTATGAATAAGAACACTGAGATGCAGGGAGAAGTGACTTTTCCAAGGTCTCACTGCTATGAAATGGCCAAACTAGGGATGAATGAAAGGCATGTGCTCATCTGAAGGGGAGTCAGTATTTGCTGGGCATCCACTGCTGCTCTGTGTGCTGTGGGTACTGCTGTGGGTATTGCTCTGTGTGCTG
>NW_026652281.1:149666399-149738266 GCF_009828535.3 Hylobates moloch
GCAGAAAAACCCCTGTAGCAGGGACGGGCTGCTAGTTTACATGTGGTGGCCAGGAAGGGCCTCTCTGAAGAGGTGACATTTGAGTTGAGGCCTGAATTAAGCAAGGGACTGAACTTTAAAGGTCCAGGAAGAACATTCTAGGCAGGATCACAGCAAGTGCAAAGGCCCGGAGGCTGGAGACTGCTTGGTGTGTTCAAAGTGCGGCAAGGAGGCTGGTCTGGTGTAGGGCATGCAGAGTGGTAGGAGATGGGATTAGATTGGGGCTTGGGACCAGAGGTGGGTGCCCTTGGAGGCCACAGTAACAAAAGAGACTTTGAGAGGAATATGAGATGCTGAGGCTGCAGAGTGCCCGAGATGGCCTCCTTCCCTTCCAGGTCAGATCATTCCAGATTTCCTGGTCTCCTTCCCTCCTGAAGAACCACTGGAGGAACCAGGACTCCCAGCCTGTGGAAGGAAAGGGTGAGGGGCCCACAAGTCTGTCTTCACACACCTAAAGAGCTGCTGCCACCGCTCTCTGCCTCATCCCTGCCATTTCTTTCTCTTTTATTTTTTTGAGACTGAGTTTCTTTCTATTGCCCAGACTGGAGTGCAGTGGTGCAATCTCAGCTCACTGCAACCTCTGCCTCCTGGGTTCAAGCGATTCTCCTGCCTCAGCCTCCCGAGGAGCAGGGATTACAGGTGCGTGCCACCACGCCCAGCTAATTTTTGTATTTTTAGTAGAGATGGGGGTTCACCCTGTTGGCCAGGATGGTCTCAAACTCCTGACCTCAGGTGATCCACCCGCCTTGGCCTCCCAAAGTGCTGGGATTACAGGCATGAGCCATCGCGCCTGACCTCCTGTCATTCCTTCAGCGTGATGCCCTGTGCCTGGCCTGAGAAATACGCACATGATCTTGTTTACTGTATGCCCCTCCACAACCCTGGGAGGAGGCACACATACTGTCATCCTACGTGACAGATGAGAAGACTGAGGCTCAGCCAGTACAGGCTTACTCAAGGCCACACAGCTGGAAGTGGAGCAGACCTGTGCTCAGATGTTGAGACAATGCTCTTAGCCCAGGGCAGGTCTTTGAGGACTCTCACATGTCTGCAGCTGGGACTCCCTCCAGACCATGAGCCTTTCAACCCCTCCCTGAAGAGGCAGTGGTGTGCTTTATCCCTGGATGCTTGTGTCTCCAGCTTCCCTTCTTCTGCAGTCCGATGCTGTACCCCTGAGCTATACCCCCGCGCCTTCCCTTCTTCTGGCTTCTGGGTCTTCCAGGAACCTTGGACACCCTGTGAAGCCATTAGCACTATCAGCCTCTAATAGGGAACTACGAGCCCTGCTGACCAGGGAGTCTCTGGTGAGAAATTGCATTCTAGCGCCTTCTTGACTCCTTACTAGATGAGCACCTATGAGAATGGAAAAGCGGATTCTTTAAAGTGAGAATGAAGTCGGAGCCATTAAGAACTAGATGTCAGCCAGCTATTGTGGCTGAAGTCTGTAATCCCAGCTACTTGGAGGCTGGGGTGGGAGGATCACTGGAGCCCAGGAGCTCAAAGCTGCAGTGCATTATGATTGTGCCATTGCACTCCAGCCTGGGCAATAGAGTGACACCTCTCTCTAAGAAAAAAAAAGAAAAAAAGGTAGATATCAAAAGTCTTAAAATGTTCCCTTATCCCTTGTGCCACTCAGCAATTCTACCTCTTAAAATCTATCCAGAGAAACCACAAGATGTGTGCAAAGATAAATGTCCATGCAGTGGGAACACAGTGTAGCCAAACCAGTCATTTGTGACCCCTGTCCATTCCAACTGAGCCCAGAGCATACCAGTTGCTACATATTTTGAAAGTCATCCCTGCATATAAGGATATTCATTGTATCCATAATGTCAATAGAGGGGAACTGGAAACAACCTAAATGCACAATGAGGAGATTGGATAAATAAATTATGGTGCATCCATTGATAGATTACTGAGTAGCAGTTGCTGAGGCAGGCAGATTGCTTGAGCTCAGGAGTTTGAGACCAGCCTGGGCAACGTGGTTAAACCCCCTCTCCACAGAAAAATTTAAAAATTAGCCAGGCTTGGTGGTGGGTGCCTATAGTCCCAGCTACTTGGGAGGCGGAGGTGGGAGGGTCACTTGAGCCTGGAAGGCAGAGGTTGCAGTGAGCCGAGATAGTGCCACTGCGCTCCAGCCTGGGTGATGAGGTCAAAAACCAAGACCAGACCAAAACAAAACAAAACAAATGATGCTTCTGAGGAATATACATATTGGCAAATGAAGAAGGGTTACAAAACAGCATGTTCCCAATCTGAAGAAACAATGTAAAGTTTTCTGATCCTGGCAATATGACAAACTGAGTTGACACTTCTCCTTCCTTGCCATAACTGATGGAAACAGCTAGAAGTGCTGGATAAAAGTATTAAAAACATGTAGCTGAACTGAAAGTAAGTAAAGGGAAGCCCCCGTTGGGACAGTCGGAGATGTGGCTCTGACGTGCTGTGGTAGAAGTGAGATGCCTGAAGGAAGCAAAGACCTCAGCAAGGCATATTTCCTGACCAAACATTTCAGAGCATGTCAATGCCTGTGCAGGTTGTCCAGACTGGGAATGTTCATGAGATTGGCTGCTTCCTCAGCTTTGGTCCCTGAAGGAGAACACAGGTTACAGAGTTCTCAACTGATCCCTGTGGACATGGAGTATAAGTAAGAAATAAATCTTGGTTGCTGTGTTAAGCCACTGAGAGCTTGGGCTTGTTTATTAAAACAGCAGAACCTCACCTATTGTACTAGCCTATTTTCATACTGCTATGAAGAAATACCTGAGACTGGGTAATTTATAAAGAAAAAGAGGTGTAATGGACTCACAGCTCCACATGGCTGGGGAGGCCTCACAATCATGGTGGAAGGCGAAGGAGGAGCAAAGTCACGTCTTACATGGGGTGGCAGGCAAGAGAGCGTGTGCAGGGGAACTGCCCTTTATAAAACCATCAGATCTTGTGAGACTTATTCACTATCACGAGAACAGCATGGGAAAAACCCATCCCCATGATTCAATTACCTCCCACTGGGTCCCTCCCATGACATGTGGGGATTATGGGAGCTACAATTCAAGAGGAGATTTGGGTGGGGACACAGCCAGACCATATCACCTATCCTGACTGCCACAGCCCTCTATGCAAAGAAGGGCTAGAGAAACCCCATCCAAGATGTTATCTTAACTTTGGGCTCTGAATGGGAATTAAAAAATATACTTTGAGAATTTGAAATCACAGACCTGCACCATGTGAGTAAATGGAGTTTGAATATTCACTACCCAACTATTACAGGAAGCCCGAACCAAAAAAATACTGTAAAAATTGGTCTTAACTAGTGAAAGCTCAGGACACCAGCAGGAGCAAATGGAAAGATGATTTTCAAAAACATTGCCCAACCTAGCGTGCATGAAAGTCTCATAGAAGTCACAGCCTGGGGAAAAGATGAGGTCACAATAAAAAATAATAAACTACACAAAGAAAATGATCACCTTAAGGGACAGTCAGAAAATAGAACAAATTAAAAGGATGTGTATCTCAATACCATGAGATAATAGTGCAATCAGAGGCTCAAACATACATGCTTTTAAAATAATTTAAGATGGTTACTTTAAAAATACAGAGCAACCATGAAAGAAAAAACAAGGCACTTGAAAAACACAGCTACCTGCATAGAAAAAAGACTGGAAGGAAATACATTCTAATTCTAACCTTATCTTTCGGTGATGAGAAAACCAGTGATTTGAATGTTTTTCTGTATTGTTCAAAATTTCTACTATGACTCTAAGTCACGTTTGTTTCAGTTCGCATTAAAATCTTTGTTTAACCATGCAGGTGCTACAAATATACAGTTAAAAGAAGGTAATACAGGCCAGGTGCAGTGGCTCACACCTGTAATCCCAGCAATCTGGGAGGCTGAAGTGGGAGGATCACTTGAGTCCAGGAGTTCAAGACCAGCCTGGGCAACATAGGGAGCGCTTGTTTGTTTCAGTTTGCATTGAAATCTTTGTTTAACCATGCAGATGCTACAAATATACAATTAAAAGAAGATAATACAAGCCAGGTGCAGTGGCTCACACCTGTAATCCCAGCACTTTGGGAGGCTGAGGTGGGAGGATCATTTGAGTCCAGGAGTTCAAGACCAGCCTGGGCAACACAGGGAGATCTTGTCTCTACAAACAATAGAAAAACTAGCCTAGTGCAGTGGCCTATGTCTGTAATCCCAGCTATTCAGGAGGCTGAGGTGGGAGGATGGCTTGAGCCCAGGAGGTGGAAGCTGAAGTGAGCCATGATTGTGCCACTGCTGGACACCTAAGCCAGGGCTGAGTTTCAAAATAGGGGTTCTAGTTTGCTTCAAGGTCTGGCCACTTCTTAGCTTTGGGAGCTCAGACAAGTCAGTTTGCTCCTTGGACCTCAGTTTCTGTGTCTAAAATCCAATGGAAATCTGCTTTGCTGCCTCACAGGGAGGCTGGGAGGGTCCAAAGAAAAAAGGTTTGTAAATGGGACAAGATGGGATACGGGTGTGTACTGGCAGAGAAAAAGGAGAAGGGCTGGGTGCAGTGGCTCATGCCTGTAATCCCAGCACTTTGGGAGGCCAAGGAGGATGGATCACCTGAGATCAGGAGTTTGACACCAGCCTGGCCAACATGGCAAAACTAAAAATGGTCTCTACTAAAAATACAAAAGTTATCCGGGTCTGGCGGCAGGTGCCTGTAATCCCAGCTACTTGGGAGGCTGAGGCAGGAGAATTGGTTGAACCCAGGAGGTAGAGGTTGCAGTGAGCTGAGATCGCACCACTGCACTCCATCCTGAGTGACATGAGTGAGACTCTGTCTCAAAAAAAAAAAAAAAAAAAAAAAAAAAGAAGGAGAAGGACATGCACCATCCGGACAACAGGAGTAAGATAGAGAGGTGGACACACCACCTATTCCCCCCAGGCTGATGAGTACCAACATTCTAATGACAGGATCCATTTTTGGGCTCTGATCTTGTGCCAGGCTCTGGAGGAGGTGCTGGGGCCACAGGAGCAACAGAAGTGACATAGCTCTGGGCTACATGGAGCTTAGGAGTAGGGACTGCAGTTTAGATAATCAAAGTGGTGTTCTGAAGGGGACACTTGTTTTCGGAGCAGTAACAGGGACCTGAGCCAGTCTGAAGTCAGGAAGGACTTCCTGGAGGAGGTGACCCTAAGCTGAGAGCCAAGCATGAGGGAGGTCACAGGCAGTAGAGGACAAGCACTCTGAGCAGAGAGGGCCCAGCTGGGGAAGCCAGTGCAGGCTGGAAAACCACGTGCTAACATTGCCAGAGGGATCACAGCCCCATGGAAAGCAAGGCACTGCTGCCTAGGGACGTTCTCTTCTTCGGGCCTCTGGAGGAGCCAGTAAAATAGGGGATCTTGCCCTCCTGGAGCTCTGGGACTCAGAGAGTTTAAGTGCTTCGCCTAAGGGCATTCAGCCTACAAGATAGTCAAGGGAAGGTTCAGATTTAGGGGAAGGTGTCTTGAGAATATACCCCAAGGACAATGAGGATACAGTTGGAGGGCTGAGGTGGATTTGTTCCTTCAGGCAATGGGGAGCCAAAGATGTTTTAGGGTATAGCAGGTTCCCAGCACCCATGAGAGCCATTTAGCTCCAGTGTCAGAAGGCTCTGGACAGTTGCTGGGGACAATGTGCCATGGTCTGCCACGCCAAATGCCACGTTTAGTTATGGTCAGCAGTAAACCTCAGCCCTCTTTCAAGGCGGTAAGTGATGGTAGGGATGGCATCTGAGTGTAATTGGAGGTTGTTGCTGTGGCTGCTCTGCCCTTTGGAGGAGGAAGGCCAACTTCTTCCCGTGAGTAGCCTGTTCTGGGAGGGACTAGGGTGGGAGAGGGGAGCTAACATTTCCATTTCTGAGCACCAACCAGGAGTCAGGAAGGGGTGGGAAGTGCACCCAGGGCAGGTCAGGTCAGCAGGTCAGTGAAATCAGGTCTTTAAACACCTGTTTAACACTCTTTTGCAGCTGCAAAGCCTGACTTTTGGCTTCACTGTATTTATTTTCATGGTTACCTGTTATTTATGGTGAATATGCCTGGTCTTCTTTTTATGGTAGTGATAGGAAGTTTCATTTCAATACATTTTCAATACATATATTTGAATAATAAATCTTAGTCTATTTAAAGAAGAAAAAGTCATTAGTAAATAACACAGGGGAGCTGAAAACTGTGGCCTGCAATGCAGGAATAGTGGAGATCCAGGAAGCCTTACCTCCTGTGTTCTTCATGGCAGCTCTGAAGCAAGGACTGTCATCCCCATTTTATAGCTGGAAAAGCTGAGTCCCCAAGAAAGTAACTTGCCCTCTGCCCCAAGCCAAGTCTGGAAGCTAAGTATCTTCCCCCCTCACCCTCCCACCTTCACCAGTGAATGAGCTTCCAGACACTCCTTGGCAGTTCAGAAGTCTCCTGATGCCAGGGGTTCTAATCTAGGCCCTGGTGCCACCATGACAAACTATGGCTTTGTACAGTTGTCTCTTTGTCCTTGGTTACTGATATGGTTTGGCTGTGTCTCCATCCAAATCTCATTTTGAATTGTAAATCCCATAATTCCCATGTGTCGTGGGAGGGACCTGGTGAGGGGTGCTTGAATCACGGGGGTGGGTCTTTCCTGTGTTGTTCTAGTGATACTGAATAAGTCTCACAAGATCAGATGGTTTTATAAAGGGGAGTTCCCCTTCACATGCTCTCTTGCCTGCCACCATATAAGATGTGACTGCTCCTCATTCGCCCTCCACCATGATTGTGAGGCCTCCCCAGCCATGTGGAGCGTGAGTCAATTAAACCTTTTTCCTTTATAAATTACCCATTCTCGGGTATGTCTTTATTAGCAGCGTGAGAACAGACTAATACAGTTACTCATCTTAAAATGGGAATAACGTGTATCTCAGAGGACTGTTAAAAGGATTTAATGATATGATATCTGTTATTTTCCCCAATTTAAAATGAGACAATAGAATCCCAGAACCCTGAAGCCACTTGGCTAAGGTCACAGAGGTGGAAAAAGGAGGAGCTGGACACCAGTGTAGGTAGGTCCAAAAGGCTTCCACACTGCTGTTTTTATTGATCCCATGGCACTGCCTCCCTTCTACAGAAAGCTGCCTCGTGCCCAGGTTGGGAGCTTGAGAATGTCTCCAAAGCCCAGTGGATAGAAAAGAGACCTGAACAGCGTGCCCATGGGGAAGGGGCTTGGTTTTCTTCAGGCCAGAGCCTGTGGACGCTGCCAAGGTCCCCAGAAGCAGCAAGTCAGGAGTGCGGGAGGGCACTTTCCTGTGGGAAAATGTAGGGCGCTTCCAGTTATAGCCTGATAATTGGGCCCAGCGAGGTCTGAGCTCAGATGATGTCATTCATTCTCTGTGGTCTTTGGGGCTGAGGAAGCCTCTAGGGAAAGAGGAGGTGGGGGAGGAAGGGCTGGAGAACAGAGAACCTGGGAAGAATGACAGATAAAAACAGGAATCAGAGTTTTGGGCATGCATGGACTGTGGCCAAGGGAGCTTTAGAGCCGTTGTAGCAGGACAGCCCACGGCAGGAAGTGCTCATAGAATCAAGGGCAGATGGCCGGAGCCCAGTGCTGGCAGGCGGTGCTGGGGGTGAAGGAATGAAAGAGCCGGGATGCGTGAGTGAATGGTTGGCTTTAGTGCAATGCCGAGGAGTGGAGATCAGTTCCTGGAAGGCAGCTGTGTCCGGGGAAGGGGTGCGCAGACAACATTGGACAGAGTTTAAATCCCAGTAGAAATGTATCAGCTGTGTCACTTGGGCTAATATCTGACCTTTCTGAGCCTCCATGGAGCAGATGCTGTCAATTTCCAACCCGATACCCATTTCCCAAGTCATCCTTGCCTACAGAACCCTGATTCTACTCAGGGTGGTGATGCAGACAGCCTGGAGCCCTCTGTATTCCCAGCCTCCTTTATAGCCAGGGGTGGCTTGGCTGAGAGCCTCAGTCTCTTCATCTCGGAATGAAAATGATTATACCCCTTCTGCAGGGATTCTGGGAGGATTTAGGCTGGTACGTGCTGGGTGAGCATTGCTGAGAGCATGATCAACTTCTGCTGCTGATGGTGGGTCTGAATTTCTGTCTCCAGCATTCACATCTCCAAGTGCTCCTGACCCCTCTACCTCGGTTGTTCCCATTGCCTGAAATTCAACAAACCAATCTAAACCCTGCCCAGCCATCCCAGTGTGTCCGGAATTGGTGGGTTCTTGGTCTCACTGACTTCAAGAATGAAGCCGCGGACCCTCGCGGTGAGTGTTACAGTTCTAAAGGCGGCGTGTCCGGAGTTTGTTCCTTCTGATGTTCGGATGTGTTCGGAGTTTCTTCCTTCTGGTGGGTTTGTGGTCTCGCTGGCTCAAGAGTGAAGCTGCAGACCTTCGCAGTGAGTGTTACAGCTCTTAAGGCGGCACGTCTGGAGTTGTTCGTTCCTCCTGGTGGGCTCGTGGTCTCGCTGGCTTCAGGAGTGAAGCTGCAGACCTTCACAGTGAGTGTTACAGCTCATAAAAGCAGCATGGACCCAAAGAGTGAGCAGTAGCAAGATTTATTGCAAAGAGCGAAAGAACAAAGCTTCCACGGTGTGGAAGGGGACCCCAGCGGGTTGCCGCTGCTGGCTCAGGCAGCCTGCTTTTTATTCTCTTATCTGGCCCCACCCACGTCCTGCTGATTGGTAGAGCCGAGTGGTCTGTTTTGACAGGGCGCTGATTGGTGCATTTACCATCCCTGAGCTAGACATAAAGGTTCTCCACGTCCCCATCAGATCAGTTAGATACAGAGTATCAACACAAAGGTTCTCCAAGGCCCCACCAGAACAGCCAGACACAGAGTGTGGATTGGTGCATCCACAAACCGTGAGCTAGACACAGGGTGCTGATTGGTGTATTTACAATCCCTGAGCTAGACATAAAGGTTCTCCACATCTCCACCAGACTCAGGAGCCCAGCTGGCTTCACCCAGTGGATCCCGCACCGGGGCTGCAGGTGGAGCTGCCTGCCAGTCCCGTGCCGTGCGCTCGCACTCCTCAGCCCTTGGGTGGTTGATGGAACTGGGCGCTGTGGAGCAGGGGGTGGCGCTCGTCAGGGAGGCTCGGGCCGCACAGGAGCCCATGGAGCGGTTGGGAGGCTCAGGCATGGCGGGCTGCAGGTCCCAAGCCCTGCCCCGAGGGAAGGCAGCTAAGGCCCGGCGAGAAATCGAGCGCAGTGCCGGTGGGTCGGCACTACTGGGGGACCCAGTACACCCTCCACAGCCGCTGGCCTGCATGCTAAGCCCCTCATTGCCCTGGGCCGGCAGGGCGGGCCGGCTGCTCTGAGTGGGGTGGGGGGCCCGCCAAGCCCACGCCCACCCGGAACTCCAGCTGGCCTGCAAGCGCCGCGCGCAGCCCCGGTTCCGCTCGCGCCTCTCCCTCCACACCTCCCTGCAAGCTGAGGGAGCCGGCTCCTGCCTTGGCCAGCCCAGAAAGGGGCTCCCACAGTGCAGCGGTGGGGTGAAGGGCTCCTCAAGTGCCGCCAGAGTGGGAGCCCAGGCAGAGGAGGCGCCGAGAGCAAGCGAGGGCTGTGAGGACTGCCAGCACACTGTTACCTCTCACCAGCAACCCCATGTTCACCCCCAGCCCCCTGTCACCCCCCTCATCTCTGGAGCCAGTGGTGTGGACTTGAATCTCAGCCCACCACTTCTAGCTTTGCGTGGCTTTGCAATGACCTGACAGGGATGCTAACAGCACCTACCTCCTATGAGAGCAAGGGTGAAAATCAGCAATTCCTGTGAGGCCTATTCAGTGCCATGCCTAGCACATAGCGAGTGCTTGTGCACGCTGTGTTACTGTGGAGAGGAAGGCTGACTCCTTGGCCTGGCCCACCACAAGGGAGAGACCGGGTCCCTCAGCCCTCTCCAGCCGCAGCACTTGGCCCCCTCATCACGCCAGTTCCCTGCCTCTCTCACACCTCCAAGGCTTAGTGCTTGCTGGTCTGCCTGGAATGTTCCTCTATTCTTTTGCCCTTTCTTCTTTCTTCACTTGGCTAATTCTGCTTTATTTATTTATTTATTGAGACAGAGGCTCGCTCCATCACCCAGGCTGGAGTGCAGTGGTACAATCTCGGCTCACTGCAACCTCCGCCTCTCAGGTTCAAGCGATTCTCCTGCCTCAGCCTCCCGAGTAGCTGGGATTACAGGCACGCGCCACCACGCCTGGCTAATTTTTTGTATTTTTTTTAGTAGAGATGGGTTTTACTGTATTAGCCAGGAATCTCAATCTCCTGATCTCGTGATCCGCCCACCTTGGCTTCCCAAAGTGCTGGGATTACAGGCATGAGCCACTGTGCCCGACCTGCTTTATTTATTTTTAAAATAATTTAAAACAAGTCATTTTTGTCCCCTTCTCTGAGAAGCCGTCCCTCGCTCACCTCTTACTGGCTGGGATTCCACAGGCTTCTGTGTGCTGTCCAGTCAGAGGCATTCTATCAGTGTTGCCACGGTCTGTGGTCTGAGTTTCTGCGTTTCTGTCCCTCTCAGCCCCTCCTCTGAGCTCTTCAAGGGCTCATACCCTGACCTCATCATCTCTGTCCCTCCAGGGCCTGGCTCAGGGCACCCTGTGTAACTGCTCTCATGCCTCCTCAAACACAGAAACACCCCACAGTAGCGCAGTGAACAATATGGCAGCTACTACCACTCAATTGTATTGACTGCATCCGTTTCCATGCTGTGTCCAGCCCTCTTCTCACCACTTTCCTGTGGGGTATGACTGCTGTGATGGTTTTGTCACTTTGGTTAGTCTACTGCACCCAGTGGTTTGGTCCACTGCTAGTCTAGATATTGCTGTGAAGCCAGGAGTTTGAGACTATAGTGAGCTATGATCGTGCCACTGGACTCCAGCCTGGGTGACAGAGTGAGACCTGATTAACATCTATAATCAGCTGACTTTAAATAAAAAATATTACCCTTGATAATGTGGGTAGGCCTCACCTAGTCAGTTGAAGGCCTTAAGAGCAAACACCAAGGTTTCCCGAAGAAGGAACAATTTTCCCTCAACTGTAGTAAGGAAATCCTCCCTGAGTTTCCAGCCTGCTGGGCCTCCCTACGGATTTTAGACTTACCAGCCCCCACAACCACATGAGCCAATTCCTTAAAATAAGTCTACATTTCTATCCATTACCTCCTATCAGTTCTGTTTCTCTGGAAAACCCTGACTAATACAACGGTCATTTCCATATTACAGATGGGGAAGCTGAGGTTCAGAGACATTTGGTCTCATGGCCAGTGTCATATGCCACTCAGTGGCAGGGCCAGGACTGGAACCCAGGCAGCGTCTCTAGGACCAGCATTACACATCACCTAGCTGATGCTGGGATCCAGGTCTTTTCACCTTCTTCAGGTATTTCCAGGTGCCTAGAGCCAGCTTCCTTAGCCAGGGAAGCTGATGAGTGAAGCAGCCCCTTTTCAAAGTGTACTCTTCTGTGCACTGTGTTTTCCAGAGAGACCTGGGGAAGCTTCTCTAGGTGTGAAAAGAAAAGAGAAGGGGAGGGCTGGGCACTGTGGCTCACGCCTGTAATTCCCGCACTTCAGGAGGCCAATGCAGGAGGATCCCTTGAGCCCAGAAGTTCAAGACCAGCCTGGGAGACAGCAAAACCTTGTCTCCACAAAAAAAATTTTTAAAAATTAGCCAGGTGTGGTGGCATATGCCTATTATAGTCCTGGCTATTGGGGAAACTGAGGTGGGAGGATCACTTGAAGCCAGGAGTTTGAGGTTATAGTGAGCTATGATCATGCCACTGCACTCCAGCCTGGGTGACAGAATGAGACCTTGTTTCTGCAGAGGCAGAGAGAGAAAGAGAGAGAGAGAGACAGAGAGAGAGAGAAGGGCAGGACCTGGGGACCTGGGAGTAAGTCCTTCTTTTCACTTCCTGTCTGTGTGACCTTGAGCAAGTACCTTTGCCTCTCTGAGCTTAGGTTCCTACAGCCTAAAATTACCTCCAGGCAGTGGGACAAAGTCAAGAGATTCTCTGTGTATTGATATAGAAAGACCTTTAAGATAAAACGTAGAGGGAAAAGAGCAAAGTGTAGGACAGTGTTTCCCTTTTGTACAAGTAAAGGGGGGACTTTTTTTTTTTGAGGCAGGGTCTTGCTCTGTTGCCCAGGCTGGAGTGCAGTGGCATGATCATTGGTCACTGTAGCCTCTACCTCTTGGGCTCAAGCAATCCTCTCACCTCAGACCCCTAAATAGTTGGGATTACAGGTGTGCGCCACCATGCCTGGCTGATTTTTAAATTTTGTGTAGCAACAAGGTCTCACTGTGTCACCCAGGCTGGCCTCAAACTCCTGGGCTCAAGCGATCCTCCTGTCTCTGCCTCCCAAAGTGCTAGAATTACAGATGTCAGCAACCATGCCCAGCCAGAAAAGGGGGATTTAAGAATATATTCTGGTATTTACATAAACAGACTCTCGGGGAATACACTAGAAACTAATAAAAATGATTCTTTAAACGAGGAGAATAGGAGCAGGATGAGACTTCTCACTGTGTTCCTTTAATTTTTGAAATGTGATTAAATTATGTAGTAGAAAATAAATATTAGTAGTTTTAAAAATGAGAATAATGAGAGTATCTCCTTCAAATTGTTGTATAGTTAAGCTTAAATGTAAAAATACATGTTAAATGCAAAGCACATAGTAGGTGCTTAAAAATGGGAGCTGGTCATCTTGCCACAGTGACCCTCCAGAGTGTTTCTCCAGGAAAGGGCAAGATGATCATAATGATGCTTTGATTTCCCGCTTGAACCCAATATGTGCTTTCTGCTGAGCTGGGTCCTGTGAGTGACAGAGGAAATAGTCCCCATAGGCCCTTGCTTTCAAGGCTTTAATAATCCATCTGGGGATCCCGGACTAACAGTCATGGGCTGTGCAGTGCTCACCATTCATTCACCAAAGATTTGAAGGAAAAGAAGGGTCGCTAATGGGCAAAGGGAGGGGCTTTATCAAATGGGAACAAACATTTGTTGAGCTGTACTGGGTGTTCCTACATACACTCCTCCTGTAATCCTCATATCAACTCTGGAAGGAGCAGTGATTGTGCCCATTTCACAGAGAAGGAAACTGAGGCCCAGAAACTTGAGCTGGTGTGTGCAAGAACACACAGCTAGGAATTGGCAGAGTCAGGCTCTGAGGCCATGGCTCTCCAGTTGCAGGTCTCCTTGTCTTCCCACTACACCACAATGCCCGGCCAGGCTCTAGAAGGATCTGGCAGGTTAAATGAAGCATGGGTAGGTGGAGGGATGGCAGCGTGGTGCAGCAGCTGAGAGTGATCCCAGGATCCCCTCTGAGGACCATTTAAACTTGCCAACAACCCTACTAGACAAGCAGAAGACATAGTGCTCTCTTCCCCATTCCCTCACGGATTCATTCATTCATTCATTCATTTCTCCATTTAGCCCATCATTGACATTTTAGTGAGAACTGGTCCTTCCCAGGCCTTATGCTAAGAACTACGGACATCAAAATGAGTGGGTCACAGTGTCTGCACCCAAGGAGCTTACAGTCTAGCAAGAGAGAAAGACCCGCAAACTGAGGTAGACAACTAAATGCTGGGATTGAAGATGAGCATAGAGCCTAGAGCCCAGAGGAGGTGAC
Source organism: Hylobates moloch (assembly GCF_009828535.3). Taxonomy (NCBI): domain Eukaryota; kingdom Metazoa; phylum Chordata; class Mammalia; order Primates; family Hylobatidae; genus Hylobates; species Hylobates moloch. The sequence goes on from NW_026652281.1 coordinate 149,680,052, forward strand.
ATTGCAGGGCAGGGGTGTCTCGGAACATGTATGGGCATTTTCCATGTGTGGAGTGGGGCTCAAAGGGACAGCACGTGGTAAGGACCAAGGGGAAGAAAGCACAGTGGGTTTGGATAACAGCTAGGGCTTGGAGTGATTGATGGAGTGCAGGTGTGGAGGGAAGAGGTTATGGATGGAGAGATGGTTTGGGAAGAGTCAGACCATGAGGCATTGTGACAGAGACTGGACACCATCTGGTAAGCCACAGAGTTAAGCAGGGCAGCGGAGTAGTCAGGCTGATCTGGACTTTGAAGCAACCACGCTGGGGGACCTGGGAGGAAGGGCGGGGACTGGAGAAAGAGGCCCTTCGTTCATCCTAGGGCACTCTCCAGTGCCTTGGGATCCTCCAGGATCTTGTTTGTGCTACTCCCCCCAACTTATTTGTGTGTGTGTGTGTGAGACAGAGTCTTGCACTGTCGGCCGGGCTGGAGGGCAGTGGCGCGATCTCGGCTCACTGCAACCTCCGCTTCCTGGGTTCAAGCGATTCTCCTGACTCAGCCTCTTGAATAGCTGGAATTACAGGTGCCCACCACCACGCCCAGCTAATTTTTTGTATTTTTAGTAGAGGCGGGGTTTCACCATGTTGGCCAGGATGGTCTTGAACTCCTGACCTCATGATTCGCCTGCCTCAACCTCCTAAAGTGCTGGGATTACAGGCATGAGCCATCATACCCGGCCACTCCCCTACTTTTGTATTGAAAAATTTTGAGATAATTGCAGATTCACAGTCATAAGAAATGACTCAGAGAGACTGCTTGTGCTTTGTGCCTATTTTGCCCCAATGGTCACATTTTGTAAAACGATTCCTTTGCTGCTTTTGAGGAGGAGGTAGTGGTGGGGGGTGGGGGGTGGGCACCAATATGTTGAAGGAGAAATGCCCAGAGAGCTCTGGTGAGAGTTGCCTCCTTCCCCATCACCCTCCTTCTCTCTGTGAGCCAAGATTGTTTCATAGGTGTATCATGGAACAAGTTTGGGAAGCTGGTATACGCAACTCACAAGTTCATCCTATCAACCCCTTACCAATCCCTTTGCCATCTTCTCACAGGAGCCCAGGCCACTTCCCTAGGGCACCACCCTTGACATGGCCCCATCCAACACACAGTGGATGTAGCTGAGAAGATCAACTGACCAACAGAGGGTCAAGTTCCCCTTACACCATCTCTTTGGTTGTGGAGCTGGCTGGTAGGTGCCTGCTCAGCCGGGAACTACATTTCCCAGTACTCCTTGCTTCCCACATGACTAGTTTTCAGCAATGCAGTGTGAGCAGAGGGATCCAGGTGCTGTCAGGATGAGGGGTTAAGTACTGGCTATGCCATCTTCTCTTTCTTCTCCCAGTCGGCTGTTTGGATGACGCCAGGACAACCTTAGGGCCACAAGATGGTGGAGGAGCCTCAAGATAGAAGTGGCCTGTGTCTCAGGGCAACCACTGGAGGAAAACCACCCATGAGAGCCATGAGCCAGGGACACAGCATTAGACTTTGTATGAGGGAGAAATAAACATACGTAAAGGCTTCAAATATACAAAAGAAGCAGAGAGCACACTAGAATAATTCATCCTAGCCATCTATCATTCTGTTTCCAGAAATTATCAACATTTTTCCAAGTCTTCTTTAATATACCGCTTGACTACTCTCCCCCGCGCTCTTTTTTTTTTTTTTGACAGTCTCGTTCTGTCACCAGGCTGGAGTGCAGTGGTACAATCTCGGCTCACTGCAACCTCCGCCTCTCAGGTTCAAGCGATTCTCCTGCCTCAGCCTCCCGAGTAGCTGGGATTACAGGCACGCACCACCACACCCAGCTAATTTTTGTAGTTTTATTAGAGAGAGGGTTTCACTATGTTGGCCAGGATGGTCTCGATCTCTTGACCTTATGATCTTCCCACCTTGGCCTCCCAAAGTGCTGGGATTACAGGCGTGAGCCATTGCGCCTGGCCTCTGACCCCATTTTAAATTGTTTGCTGGAGTCTTTTAAAGTAATTACCAGACATCATGCACAAGGGCAAACAAAATCAAAAGGTAAACACCCTTTATCATGCTAAGCCACTGAGACGAGGGGCTGTTCACCACAGCAGTTAGACAGCCTTGACTGATGTGGTGGACTCTGTACCCAGCTGTGGAATTGGACATAACGGACCTGTTCTCCTGGGCTGTGCAGTGTGCAGAGGAATGCGTCTGGGCCCAAAGCAGCAAGGCTGCCAAGCCTTCCAGCCCTCTGAGAAGGAGTTCTCTTTGTTCTTCTGGCCCAGCTGCACCCAGCCCCTACCGCCCACTTCTTCCTCCTTCCAGGCTGGGGCTGCCCAGAGGAGAAGCAGACGCAAGGTGGGATGAGAAACAGAGTGTTTTGCAGACCGAGTCTGGCTTGGGCTGGGCTGGGTGTGGCGGGGTGAGGCTGTGCTAGAACACAGAGAGCAGGCAGAAGGCATGGATATTGGAAAGTCAGGGCCTATAGCAGGGGCTGGAGCCAGGGGAACAAAACCTTTTTTTGCCTTTTGGCTTGACTTGTGTTCATGACCCTGAAGCTCAGAAGCTGGATGGAGCTTTGTGGTCAGAACCTCCAGAGAACTTGAGTCCATTGAAGAAATCATTACTGAGCACCAGTAGGGCAGCTCTGTGCTGTGGGCTGAATCCTGGCTTAGCTACTCTTCCCAGCCTTGTGACCTCAGATAGGCCCCTTCAACTCTCTGAGCCACAGGCTCTCTGTATTGAAAGTGAGGATGAGAATATCAATTTTACCTGGTCCTGGGGAAACTAGACTTGATGTGCAGAGAAAGCCTGACGCGCAGTAGGTTCTCAATGACTCATAGCCATTGCTATTGACCTCTGTTAACAACATGACACAAGTAGAGGAGTGCAAATTCGCATCCATCCACAGAATGGACCAGGGCCCCAGGATGCTGGGCCTCACCCTCTTGGGAGCTGTTTTCAGAGGAGGAGAAATAGAAAATGCAGGGAGCCAAAGGGCTTGCCCTGGGAGCGGCCAGGTCTAGTTTTGTATGTCAGAGGAGCAAGAGTGGGTGGAATCCTGCAGTTCAGGGACTCTTTCCTGGAAGGGGCTGGATTGGCAACAAAAGACTCCCTCCCTTGGAAAGTAGTCTCACAGCTGTCAGGAAAAAACAGCTGTGTGGCTTCCTTTCAAAGAGGTGAGACCTCAGTCCTATGGGGAAGCAGAGCAAGACATGATGGAAAACAGGAACTCCCAGGCCGGTTCTCTAGCAGGGGATGGACGTGGTTCAAAGCCCAGCTCTGCTGCTTGCTGTCTGTGTGACCTTGGGCAAGTCACTTCACCTCTCTGAGCCTTAGTAACATTATGTTTTAAATGGGATAATGATGCTCATCTCACAAGGCTATTGGGAGAAGAGGAAAATATATTAAATCGAAAATGCCTTGCTCAGTGCCTGGTACCCTGGAAGCACTTAATAAATTATCATTGTAAATCACTCGCCCCTAGGGCTTAAAATGAACTCCTGTTTCTTCTCTTAAGAGACTTCTAAATATGGGAGACTCCATCGTCTCTTGTTTTCCCTGCATCGACTCCCTGGATGGGCTTGTCCTCTTCCACAGCATTAAACACCGTTCCATGACATCTGCTCTGGAGATGGCATTTGAAACCAGACACCTTTGCCATTGCTGGTCCCAGATTCTTGATATTACCGTAAACGGCACCCCTGCCCCCAGCCCCTTCCCATTTTAGGAAAGGACCTCCATTCAGCTGTAAGATCTTTTTTTGTGTGTGTGAGTACATAGTAGATATATATATGTTGATGGGGTACAGGAGATGTTTTGATACAGGCATGCGATGTGAAATAACCACATCATGGGGAATGGGGTATCCATCCCCTCAAGTGTTTATCCTTTGAGTTACAATTCAATTACACTTTAACTTATTCTAAAATGTACAATTAAGTTACTATGGCTATAGTCATATTGTGCTATCAAACAGTAGGTCTTATTCATCCTTTCTATTTTTGTTGTACCCAGTTAAAAGATCTTGATTATTGTCTTTCCCCCAAGCCCCCAAGTCCAACCCACGAGGAGGTCCTGATGACTCCATCATCAGCATGTATCTCCCATCTCACCCATCCCCACCTCCACTGCCACCGCGACGGTCCACCCCGCCATGCTCCCGGTTCTCTGCTGCTCAGACCCCTCCCCACGCTCCCTGCTCTCATTCTCGCCCCTTCTACAGTCAGCTCGTCACACAGCAGCCTCACCTTTTTCTTTTAACTTTTAACAGAAATCCTAGACTTACAGAAAAATGGCAATAGTACAAAGCCTTCCCACACAGCCTTCCCTCTACTCCCTGCATTTGCTTGTCTCTTTCTATCTACAGGTGTATTTTTTCTAGAACATTAGAGTCAGTTGCAAACATGATGCCCCTTTGCCCCTAAATACTCTAGTGGGACATTTCGACACACAAAGACACCCACATGACTGCAGCACGGTGATGAAAAGCAGCGCTTGTGACGCGATCCTGGCAGCAGATCTGCAGCCCTGTTCACTGCTGCCTGTCTCCCAGAAGGAGCGTCTGGCTCACACATCACCTTCTGTCCTCCTGCCTCTTCAGTCTCCTTTACCTGGGAGCAGTACCTTCGTCTGTCTTCACCTGTCACGACCTTGGCATTTTGAGTACAGTCCAATTATTTTACAGCACATCCCTCAATTTGGACTTGTCTAATATTTCCTCACACAGTGAGCTTTTAAAAGATATAGGGGGTCAGGCGCAGCGGCTCACGCCTGTAATCCCAGGACTTTGGGAAGCCGAGGCAGGTGGATCACTTGAGGTCAGCAGTTCGACACCAGCTTAGCTAACATGGTGAAACCCTGCCTCTACTAAAAATACAAAAATTACCAGGCATGGTGGCACATGCCTGTAGTCCCAGCAACTCAGGAGGCTGAGGCAGGAGAATAGCTTGAGCTCAGGAGGTGGAGGTTGCAGTGAATTGAGCTCATGCCACTGCACTCTAGCCTGGGTGACAGAGCAAGACTTCATCTAAAAAAAAAAAAAAAGTAAAATAAATAAATAAATAAGGTATAGGAGATCTCCTCACCTGCCGGCTCTCAACCCTGCAATGGCTGGCTACCAAATCCTGAGAAAATGCCAACTCCCCACCAGGCCCTTCACCAGGAGGGCTTTGCCCAACTCTCTCCCTCTGCTCTCTCGACACCAACAATCAGACCTCTGTCCTCAGTACCCTGGCCCTGCCACTCCTCTCTGGGGACTGATGGGAGGTTTGAGGGGCTCCCTGTCTTCTCACTTTTCACTGACCATTGGCTCATATGCATGCCCCCTCTCTCCAAGAAAGTATCTTAACCCATTCCATGTGATATTGTAGAATTTGTCTTGAGCCCTGGTGTGTGACAGGGAAGACCCAGAAGGGACTCCTTTGCATGACACAGGTAGACCTGGCATGTCATGCCCTGGTGTTACTTTTTAGCTGTGTGGCCTTGGACAAGTTACTTAACATCTCTGATCCTCTATTTCCTCATCTGGAAAGAGGGAATAGGAAGAAGAATTGAGATAGTGAACGTAAAAGTACCTGACACATAACAGGTTTGTCTTCTCTCCAGATGGTGAAATTAGACCCATTACCTCTTCTGGAGAAACTGGAAGGGCTTGTAGTGGGTTGAATGGTGGCCACCCCAGAATATATGTCCCTGGAACCTGCTAATGAAACCTTAGTTGAAAAAGGCATCTTTGGGCCGGGCACGTGGCTCACACCTGTAATCCCAGCACTTTGCGAGGCCAAGGCCAGAGGATCACCTGAAGTCAGGAGTTCAAGACCAGCCTGGCCAACATGGCGAAATCCCATCTCTACTAAAAATACAAAAATCAGCTGGGCATGATGGTGGGTGCCTGTAATCCCAACTACTCGGGAGGCTGAGGCAGGAGAATGACTTGAACCTGGGAGGTTGCAATGAGCCGGGATTGCTCCACTGCACTCCAGCCTGGGTGACAGAGTAAGACTCTGTCTCAAAAAAAAAAAAAAAAAAAGGCGTCTTTGTCAATGTATTTAAGTTAAGGATCTTGAGATGAGATTATCTTGGGTTGTCCAGTGAACCCTGAATCCAGTGACAAGTGTCTTTAAAGGAGACACACAGAGGAGAAAAGACAGACACAAAGAGGAGAAGGTGATGTGAAGATGGGGGCAGAGATTGGAGGGACACAGCTACGAGCCAAGAAAACCAAGGATTGCTGGCAGCCACCAGAGGCTGGAGGAGAGGCCTGGGCTGAGACGGCCTCAGAACCTCCGGAGGGAGCCTGGTCCTGCCCACAGCTCAGTTTTGGAGTTCTGACCTCCAGAACTGTGAGAAAATAAATTTCTGTTGTTTGAAGCCACCGAGTTTGTGGTAACTTCTCATGGCAGACCTAGGAAACTAATACAGGAATGAACTTGGGCAAAACAACAGCAGGAAGGTCCTTGCCCAGTGGAGCCCTTCCTGGATGGCACTGTCCACACCCAGGGCTTCATTCCTTCTCCAAAGAGGCAGGAGTGGAGGGGGCCCTCAGGACTGAGAGTGGGAAATGGCCCAGTCCGAAGTCTTCTGAGCCAGAGGTCTCCCAACGCCCCCTCCTTCTCTCCCTGGAGCCTCCCTTTGAAAGGGCAAACATGAGAGAGTGGCTCAGTCCCTGGAGCATCACAGGCTGCTTGGATCCAGGCGGAGTGGAGTTGGGGAGATGGCTGTTTGCGGAGGTTGTTTGGGGATGCTGACTGCCAGCACCCAGGGGCCTTGGGGATCTTGGGGGCCAGTGGGATGTTATAGTTCCCCTGCCGTGGTGTTGGGAAGAGGGGGCCATTAATCTGTGGAAACAGGGTGGTCCTCCTGTAGCTCATTGCTTAGACAACATGGGATGAGATTCTGGGATCCTTTTGAGACAGTTCTGCTCATGATACCCATCTGTCTCCAGATCTTCACCATTTCCACCACATTACACACTCTCCCAGAGAACTCTTTCCCAGAGAACTCGGCATCCTTAGCTCGAATCTAACACTTGGCTGCATGGCTCAGGCCTGGGCTCAATAATTTCCTTGGCAGCTCCAAGAAGCAGGTGCAGGCAGCATGGAGCCCATGGCCACAGGTCCTTGGTGTAATCTGTTGCCCAGGCTTAGGTTTACTGTCATACTGAGATGACCCCAGAGTCTCTGCAGTCCTATAAAGAAAGGCTCCAAAGCTCTGTGTGAGTAGATCATAGGCGAGATAGGGCTTGAGACCCCACTTCCTTTGCAATGTTCACTATCTGAGCTTTCTTCCCCCTGGGAAAAGCCACTCGTCTCTTGGTACAAGTCAGCTGCGTCAGAAAGCGGGCTATGGCACCCACGCCAGCCTCAGATTCTCCCCACCGCACCCCTATCTCTATCAGGGCCAGCTCAGGGGCTGCTGATGAATTCCCTGAAAGGCTCACTCAGCGGTCAGGGAGAGGAAAGCTGCTCTGGGAATAGCAAACTCCAGGGAGCCAGGATCACAGGCACGTGGGGGAGGCAGCGGAGGTGGCTGTTTCACACTCTGTCACAATGGAGGTAGCAGTTTCCTTTTGAGGGACTGGAAATGTGACCTACTTCCTTGTAACAAGGATGCTGCGTCAGCACTTGGATGGAAAATGCAGGTGAAGGATGTGCTCCTCCCCAGACAGAACAAGAAAGAAAAAGGTCCGTGCCCTCGTTTTTGGCGTGCATTGTTCTCCCTGCCTGAAACACTCCTGCTCAGCTTTTCCATCTGCAAAACCCCTCTTTGTGCTTTGTAAGCCAGATGGAGGAATTTCCCTAGGGAAGCCTGCCGTGACCTGTCCATGCTCTGCTGCTCACGCTGGGGGCAAAGTCATAGCCTTTAGAGTTGGATACTGGGCTGTTTCGGCCGTCTGAGAAAGGGGCCATGTTTGCTCTGAATATGGCCCAGCCCCTAGCACTGTGGCCTGCACACAGCAGGTACTGAGTAATGTTTGCTTATCAGCTGTGGAAGGTGGGCAGGTGGATTAAACTCTCTGAGCCTTGGTGTTTTCATCTGACCACAAGACTTGTATATAATACCTGCCTTTATCAAACCCTTTATATTGATGCATTTAGGACATAGGGGCTATGGTTAGTCGCATTGTGCAAAAATGCAAAGTAACTTATCCAAGGTCTCAGAGCTGGTAAGTGATCAGTATACCTCCTCATACCTTGAGGACCAAATGTGTGTGTGTGTGTGTGTATGTTTGTGTGTGTGGGTGTGTGTATCTAATTCAGAGTAGTCAGTGCTTGGTACATGGTAACTGCTCAATAAATGGTAGTTGTTTTGTTTATTACTGCTGCTGTCCTACTACTGCTCCCAGCACCTCCCCAGGCACTGATCACACCATCTCATACAGTCTTGTCCAATTCTCCCTGAGACAGGAAATCTCTGTGCACAGGTCTGCCCAGAGTGGATGCTAATTACATGCTAAAGGCATGAATACAATGAATGAGGAGGTGACTTTAAACCCAATTTCAACTCCTAAGCTAAAAATGTAGTTCCCAGTGAGTATCAAAGCCACTTCTATAGAAGGTCATTGTCATTGCTAAGTAAAATTTCATTGTAATCATCTCTGCAGTGTGCAGATAATTTTTCACATTGGAAAATTCTTTCAAAACTGTAATGTCAGTTGATCCACCCAGATATGTGGTAGAGAAGGGCATTGTGCCTGTTTTGCAGATATAGTTGGCACCTGTTTTATGAAAGAGATGGTTAAGGGAACTTTTGCTAATTGATGTCCAGTTCATGCTCTACCACATCCTCTGTGCAATCTGGGGCAAGTCATTTCTCCATTCTGAGCCTTAGTTTCTACATCAACAAAATGTAAGTAATACTATGTACCCATGTCGACCTAAAGGAAGTAATTTAGGCAAAATTAATATAAGTAGAGAGTTTGTTTGGGTTAAATTTGAGGACTGCAACCTGGAAAACACTTCCAAGGTACCTTGGGAAGTGCTCCAGAGAATAAAGGAGAGGCCCCAGCTTTGAAAGAAGACAGGGTGAATCAGGAGAGGGGGTGATTACAAAAGATGTTTCTCAGGAATTCTCGTAGGTTAGCAGAAATAACATTGATTAGTAATTGGCTATATATTAGTATAGGCTATGAGTTATTATGTCCATGTGCAACATTGTTAGGTTAATTTATAGTTTCTTGGGGCGTTAGTGAGTCTAGAGTTCAAAAAACAAGTGGCCTCAGGAGATGATTACTTAGCTCAAGGGAGTGGGGTGGGATGTGACTGCTGTCTCATTCCAATGCCTCCCTGGGCCTGATAATTTAAAGGGAGCTCACATTCCTCATATAAAAAAGTTTCTTTACTTTCTCACCCAGTAGAACTGCTGTGAAGCTTGCATGAGACACTGTATAGGGGGGCCATTAATTAGGACCAAACCATCCAAAGAGGACAATGGGAAAAGCTATATGGAAAATAACATCTTAAATGTATCAAAGAGCCAATAAGAGAATAAAGAATTAGCTGACTAAAATCTAGTAAAAAATGAGAACCCAGAGAAGTAAACCTAGTATGCAAAGCTGTGTTTTCCCTAAGGATATTTACTAATCCAGAAGAAACAGCTATGGTCTTGGTGGCCTCAGGAAAAAATATAAGGCCCAGAGTCTACCAAAAGTGGGGCCTTTGATAACTGTTCTCTTTCCTCCCTTTTGGCTGGGATCCCAAATGGCTACCTCTGAAAGTTATGATGAAGCATAAGTAAATGAACTCCCACAGACTTATAGGTTCTAGTCATCTAGGTCATCCAGAAAACAACAAATCTTGAACTTAAATTAAGGTGGTTCCATGCTGGTAGAGTTTCCAGACCCTTGGTAAAAGCAAACAAAATTCCTTTCTGCAGAAAAATAGCACCATTTTAGGTAACAAATCATTCTTACAAATACTTTTTCAAATCAAATGTCTGGCACACAGTGAAAAATAGTCAGGTACTTAAGGAAATAAGAAACATGAGTGAGAACAACAGAAGCACACACACAAAGACTTTAGTTATTAGAATAGTTAGACACAGAATATAAGGAAAATGTGTACTATGCTTAAAGAAATACTGGGAGACAAAAAACTGTGAGAAACCATATTGTAAATTGAAAAAGCAAAATAAACTTTGAAAACTAAAAAATAAAAAATTAAGAACTCACAGTCTGTTTAATGGTACATTAGATATAGCTGAAGAGAAAATTAATTAACTGGAAGGCAGATCAGAAGAAAGTATCCAGAATGTATCCTGAGAGACAAAAATACTAATATATTTAAGAAAGAATGATAAAACACAGTGAGAACATCTAACTATCGTAATTGGAGTGGAGTTCTAGAAGGAAAGAGAAATATAAAGAGATGATGGCTGAGAATTTTCAAGTCTGTTGACAAATACCAATTTTAATATTCATGAATTCAAGAAGCCCAAGTAGGATACAAACAAAATCTATATCTAGGTATATCATAGTGAATCTGAAGAAAACCACAAAGAAAACAATCTTAAAAGAAGCTGGAGAAAAGGGATAGTATTTTCAAAGGAGTGATAGAACAGCTGACTTCTCAATAGCAATAATGGAAGTCAGAAAACAGCAAAGTAACGTCATTGATGTACTGGGGAAAAGTACCCCAAACCCCTAACTTAGTATACAGGGAAATATCCTGTAGAAATGGAAGTAAAATAAATGCAATTTTTGACCAAACACTCCCCAGATAATTGGTCACCAGTAGACACTTACTAAAGGTATTCTTCAGAAGGAAATAATCCCAGACAGAAGATCAGAAATGAAAGATGAGCAATAAAAGAAAAAATAGGTAAATTGGATTTCATAAAAATGAAAATATTTTGTGCTTCCAAGAACACTATATAAAAAAAGACAACCCACAGGATAGGAGAAAATATTTGCAAATCATATATCTTATAAAAATGTACATCTAAAACATATTAAAAATTCTTACAACTCAATAATAATAAAAAATAACCCAATTAAAAAATGAACAAAGGATCTGAATAGACATTTCTCCAAGGAAGATACATAAGTGGCCAATAAGCACATGAAAATACGTACAATTTTATCAGTCATCAGGCAAATACAAATCAAAACCATTCAGACACCTCTTCATATCCACTAGAATGGCTAAAATAAAGTAAAAGAACAACATGTTGGTGAAGATGTAGAGAAACTGGAATTTTCATACACTGCTAGTAGGAAAGTAAAATGGCACAGCTACTTTGGAAAAAGTTTGGCAATTCTTCAATAATTAAACATAGAATTACCATATGACTCAGCAATTCCACTCCTAGGTATATGCCCAAGAAATCAAAATATATGTTCTCCTAAAAACGTGTACACATATTTATAGCAGCATTATTCATAATAGCCAAAAGGTAGAAACAACCCATATATCCAGCAATAGATGAATGGCTAAAAATGTGGTATATCCATACAATGGAATATTGTTTGGCCATAAAAAGAAGGAAGGGGACTTCTAGTTTCCAGCCCATCATATAAGGAGCTTAGAAGTTGCCACCCTGTCTTAACAAGTGAAAAGCTGAACAAACTGAAAAATAACTTTTCTTGTATCTGTAAGAGAAGTGAGGTCACCAGGCAAACTACTGCCCCCAAACTGGAGAGACAGATAGGTGAAAATAGAGAATCACAACTTACCAGAGCAGAAACCATGAGTAGAAACCTCCGTGAGAGTCAGTGCCAGGACAGGAAAACCTGAACTGTAACTGTGAATTGCTGGAGGCTTAGTGTGGAGGCTTAGTTTGACAGTTAAAACTCCAAGGGGACCCAGTCATAGAGGGACCACCACACTTTTGTGAGTTTTATCTCCAGAAGCTCTACTAGGTCCTCACAGTGAAAAATCAGAGAGAAAATCCCCTCATGCTTCCAGCAGGGGAGGGGAAAATTAATCATTTTGAAATACCCCAGAGCAGGGGTCCCCAACCCCTGGGCTGTGGACCAGTACTCATCCAGGGACTGTTAGGAACTGGGCCATACAGCAGGAGGTGAGTGGCAGGTGACCAAGCATTATGGCCTGAGGTCTGTCACCTGTCAGATGGGTGGCGGCATTAGATTCTCATAAGAGTGTGAACTCTGTGGTGAACTGCTCATGCAAGGGATCTAGTTTGTGTGCTCCTCATGAGAATGAAGGCCTGATGATCTGCGGTGGAACAGTTTCATCCCCAAACTATCCCCTGCCCAACTCTGTCTGTGGAAAAATTGCCTTCCACGAAGTCTGTCCCAGGTGCCAAAAAGGTTGGGGACCACTGCCCCAGAGCATTATGTTCTTAACAAGGGATGCCTGCAGAAGAAACTATTTTACCAGACTCTAATCTGCTGGGATATATCAGAGCCTAAATGACCTGGAGAAAGAGAAATACCCAGTTCCAGCCAGCCTTAGTCATCCTGTCACACATAGGGGGAAAAAACAAAACTGAGAGGCACTAATGAAGTTCACAGTCCACAGGTACAGGTTCATTAAAAGACTGAGACCTAGGCCAGGCACCGTGGCTCATGCCTGTAATCACAGCAATTTGGAAGGCCAAGGTGGGTGGATCACCTGAGGTCAGGAGTTCAAAACCAGCCTGGCCAACATGGTGAAACCCTGTCTCTACTAAAAATACAAAATTAGCTGGGCGTGGTGGCACATGCCTGTAATCCCAGCTACTTGGGAGGCTGAGGCAGGAGAATTGCTTGAACCTGGGAGGTGGAAGTTGCAGTGAGCTGAGATCACACCACTGTACTCCAGCCTGGGTAACAAGAGTGAAAACAAAACAAAACAAAACAAAAAGACTGAGACTTAATTATAGAACTATAGAATGGTTCCCCTCCCCCACACCTTACCACTGCATTATTAAAGGGAGATTTACTGCAGTTACTTTTACCCAGTACATCACATCCACCTTTCAACAGGAAATTACAAGACATACTAAAAAGCAAAAACACATTTTGAAGAGACTGGACAAACATCAGGACAGGAGTCAGATAAGGCTGGAATGTTAGAATTATAAGACAAAGAATTTTTTTAAAAATATGATTATTATGCTAAGGGCTCTAATGAAAAAGGTAGAAGGCATATAATAACAAATGGATAATGTAAGCAGGATGGAAATTCTAAGAAAGAATAAAAAAAGAAATTCTAGGCATCAAAAACAGTGTAACAGAAATGAAGAATGGTTTTGATCTGCTTATTAGTAGACTGGATATGGCTGAGGAAAGAATCTCTGAACTGAAGGTATGACAGTAGAGACTTCCAAAACTAAAAAGCAAAGAGAAAAAAAAGACTGATCCCCACCCCCCACCACCCAGAGCACACTAACCAAGAACAGACTATGAAGAACTTACAAAAGGGTGTAACATACATGTAATGGGAATATCAGGAGAAGAGTCAGGAGCAGAAGCAATATTTGAAGCAACAATGACTAAAGAATTTCCCTCAAATTAATGCCAGACACTAAACAACAGATACATAAAGCTCACAGAACACCACGCAAGATAAATGTCAGAAAAACGGCACCTAGGATATAATATTCAATCTTCAGAAAACCAAAAATAAAGAAAAAAAATCTTAAAAAAAAAAAACAGGGAGGGGAAAATGCCTTACCCATAGAGAAGCAAAGATAAGAATTACACCTGACTTCTCAGAAACCATGCAAGCAAGAAGAGAGTGGAATGAAATATTTAAAGTGTTAAGAGAAAAAACCCATCAACCTAGAACTTTTTACCCTATGAAATTATTCTTCAAAAGTGAAAAAAATAAAACTTTCTCAAATAAAAATTGAGGGAATTTGTTGCCAGTAGACCTGCCTTGCAGGAAATGTTAAAAGAAGTTCTCCAGAGAGAAAGAAAACATGTAGGTTGGAAAGTGGATCTATGTAAAGAAAGGAAGAGCATCAGAGAATGAATAAGTGAAGGTAAAATGAAAAAAACTGGTTTTTCTTAGTCATAACTGATCTAAGAGATAACAGTTTGTCCAAAATAATAATAGCAACAATGTACTTATATATATATATGTATATATATATATATGCTTATGTATGATTATATATAAATGACATGAATGACAGCAATGGTATCAGTGACAGGAAGACAGAATCAGGAATATTTTATTACTATATAGTAATTGCACTATCCATGAGGCAGTATATTTTTATTTGAAAGTGGACATGGATTAGCTGTAAATGTATACTGCAAACTCTAGGGCAATCACTAAAAGAGGTAAACAAAAAGTATAATTGATATGCTAAGAAAGAAGAGAAAATGGAATTATATAAAATGCTCAGTTAAAATCACAAAAGGCAGAAAAAAGGTGGAAGACTAAAGTAGGAACAAAGAACAAGGGCAACAAATAGGAAACAGTAACAAACACAGTAGGTATAATTCAACTAGATCAATAATCACTTTAAACATAAAAATTGGTCTAAGTACACCAATTAAAAGACAGATTTCAGAGTGGACCAAAAACAAGACTTAAATATATATTGTCTATAAGAAAACCACTTTAAATATAAACACACACAGGTTAAAAGTAAAGGGATGGCAAAATATATATCATGCTCACACTTATCAAAAGAAAGTGGGAGTAGGTATTTTAATTTCAGACAGAGAAGACTTCAGAGCAAGGAAAATTATTAAGGATAAAGAAGGGTATTACATAATAAGAGGGCCAATAATCTAAGAAGATGGGAATGTTTAATGTGTATGCAACTAACAACACAGTGTTAAAATACATGAGACAAAAACTGATAGAGCTGCAAAGGGAAATAGATGAAACATTACTACAGTTGGAGATTTAAACACCAGAAATGGATAGATCCATCAGGTAGAAAATCAGTAAGGACATACTTGAATTCAATAGCACTATCAATCAACTGGATATAACAGACACCTACAGATTACTTCATCCAACAACTGCAGATTAAACCTTCTTCTCAAGATCACATGAAACATTCACCAAGATAGACCATATTCTGAGCCACAAAACACATTTGAACAAATTTGGAAGAATGGAAATCATACAATATCTTCTCTCAAACCACAGTGGAATTAAACTAGAAATGAATAACAAAAAGATAACTAAAAAATTTCCCCCAAAACTTGGAGATTAAACAACAAACTTCTAAATAACATATGGGTCAAAGAAAACTTCATGAGAAATTGATTATTTGATTGATTGACTGATTGATAAGGTCTTACTCTATCAGGTTGGAGTGCAGTGGCACCATCATGGTTCACTACAGCCTCGGCTTCCTGGGCTCCATTGATCCTTCTGCCTCAGCCTCCTGAGTAGCTGGGACTACAGGGGCACACCACCACACCTGGCTAATTTTTGTATTTTTTTTTTTGTAGAGGTGGGGTCTTTTCATGTTGCCCAGGCTGGCCTCAAGCTCCTGGGCTCAAGTGATATGCCCACTGTGGCCTCCCAAAATGCTGGGATTATAGGCATGAGCCACCATGCCTGGCTTTCATGAGAAATTTTAAAAATATTTTGGATGAAATGAAAATGAACATACAACTTATCAAACCTTGTGGAATACAGTAAAAGCAATGCTTGGAAGAAAATTTATCACATTGAATACATACACTAGAAAAGAAGACCTAAAATCAATGATGAAATCTTCCACCTTAAAAAACTTGAAAAGGAGCATATTAAATCCAAAGTGAGCAGAAGAAATAATAAAAATTATAATAGAAATCAATGAAATTAAAAACAAAATCAATAGAGAAAATCAAAATCAAAAGCTGGTTCTTTGAAAAGATCAATGAGGTTTATAGACCTCTGGCCAGGCTAACTAAGAAAGAAAGACAGAAGATACTTGTTAATATCAGAAATGTAGGAGGGGACATTACTCCAGATATCACGGACATTTAAAAGATAATAAAAGATATTATGAAAAACTATGACAACAAATTTGATAACCTAGATGAAATGACCAATTCTTTGAAAGATACAATCTACCACAACTTACATGAGCAAAAAAGGACAATCTGAATAGGACTATATCTGTTAATGAAATTCAATCAATTATTAATAACCTTGCAAAACAGAAAGCACCAAGTCCAGATGGGTTCACTGGTGAATTCTACCAAACATTTAAGGAATAAATTATACAATTATCTACCATCTTTTTCAGAAGATAAAACTAGACAGAATACTTCCTAACTCTCTCACTCACTCTATGTGGTCAGCATGACCTTAATACCAAAACCAGACAAAGACATTACAAGAAAACTACAGACTAGTATATCTCATGAACGTAAATGCAAAAATCGTCAATAAAACATTAGCAAATTGAATAAAAAATGTATAAAAATTAAATTTGTAGCCCACCACCAATGGAATTTACCCTAGGTATTCAAGGCTGGTTCAACATTCAAAAAAACAATTAATATAATCCACCAATCAACAGGCTAAAGAGGAATATCACATGATCATATCAATAGGTGCAGAAAAAGCATTTGACAAAATTCAACACCCATTCATGATAAAAACTCTCAAAAAACTAGGAATAAAGAGAAATTTACTGAACATTTACAAAAAAACCCTACAGCTAATATCATATGTAATGGTGAGAAACTAGACACTTTTCTTCTAAGATGAGGAACGAGGCAAGAGTATCCCCTCTCCTTTTCAATATCATACTGGAAGTCCTATCTAATTCAATAAGATAAAAAAGGAAATAAAAGGTATATGCACAGGGAAGGAAGAATAAAATTATCTTAGTTCATAGATGATGTGACCATTTATATAGAAAATCCTCCCTCCCAAAATTGGCAACAAAACTCCCGAAACTGATAAGCAATTATACCAAGGTTGCAAGATACAAAGTTAATACACAAAAGTCCATTGCTTTTTTATATTGAACAAAAAACAAGTGGAATTTGAAATTTTAAAAATTATTATATGCATTAGCACCAAGAAAAATGAAATGCTTAGATATAAATCTAACAAAATATGTACAGGATCTATATGAGAAAAATTAGAAAACTCTGATGAAAGATATCAAAGAAGTAAATAAAGGTAAAGATATTCCATGTTCATGGAAAAAAAGACATAATATTGTCAAGGTGTCAGTTCTCCCCAATTTGATCTATAGATTCAATGGAATCCCAGCCAAAATCCCAGCAAATTATTTTGTGGATATTGACAAATTGATTCTCAAGTTTATATGGAGAGGCAAAAGACCCAGAATAGCCAACTTGTTATTGAAAGAGAAGAACCCCATCAGAGAACTGAAACTATTTGACTTTAAGACTTGTGATAAAGCTACAGCAATCAATACAGTGTGATATTGGTGAAAGATTAGGCAAATAGGTCAATGAAACAGGTTAGAGAGCCCAGAAATAGACCCACATAAAAAGTGTCAACTGATATTTGACAAAGGAGCAAAGGCAATGCACTGGAGCCAAGATAGTCTTTTCCATAAATTGTGCTGGAACAACTGAACATCCACATGCTACAAAATGAATTTAGACGTAAGTCTTACATCTGCCACAAAAACTAATTCAAAAGGATCATAGATGTAAATATAAAACACAAAACTACAAAAGTCCTAGAGGATAATATAGAAGAAAAACCTAGGTGACTTTGGGTATGGCAATGACTTTTAGGTACAACACCAAAAACATAATTCATGAGAGAAATAATAAGTTGAACTGTATTAAAATTAAAAGCTTCTACTCTCCAAAAGATAATGCCAAGAGAATGAGAAGACAAGCCACAGACTAGAAGAAAAT
The DNA here is from genome assembly GCF_009828535.3 of Hylobates moloch. NCBI lineage: Eukaryota > Metazoa > Chordata > Mammalia > Primates > Hylobatidae > Hylobates > Hylobates moloch. The sequence goes on from NW_026652281.1 coordinate 149,697,803, forward strand.
ATTTGCAAAACACATCTGATAAATGACTTATTCAAAATATACAAAGAACTCTTGAAACTCAAGAATAAAAAATAAACAACCCAATTTAAAAATGGGCAAAAGACCTGAACAGACATTTCAACATAGAAGATATATAGATAGCAAGTAAGCATATGAAAAGGTGCTCCACATCATGTCATTACAAAAATGCAAATTAAGACAATAATACTACCACTACATACCTAACAGAATGGCCAAAATGCAAAACACTGACAATACCAAATGCTGATGAGGATGTAGAACAATAGGAACTCTCATTCATTACTGGTGGGAAAATGAAATGGTACGGCCATTTTTGGAAGACAATGTGGCAGTTTCTCACAGAACTAAATACACTTTTACCATACAATTCAGAAATCACACATCTTGGTACATCCTCAAATGAATTGAAAAGTTATATCCACCCAAAACCTGCACATAGAAGTTTATGGTAGCTCCTATACATGGAAGTTTGGTAGTTTTATTCATAATTGCTAAAACTAGGAAGCAACCAAGATGTCTTTTGGGAGGTGAATGGATATATAAACTGCTATATGTCGAGACAGTGGGATACTTACTAAACACTAAAAAGAATTGAGCTATCAAGTCACTAAAAGACATGAAAGAAACTTAAATGCATATTACCAAGTAAAAGAAACCAATCTGAAAAGGCTATATATTGTATGGCTCCAACTACACGACATTCTGAAAAAGACAAGGTTATGGAGTACATAAAAAGATTAGTGACTGCCAAGGGCCTGTGTGGAGGGATGGATGAATAGCAGAGCACAAAGGACTTTTTTAGGGCAGTTGAAACTACTATATATACTACAATGATGGATATATGTCATTTTACATTTGTCAAAACCTATAGAATGTACAACTTCAAGAGTGAATCCTAATGTAGACTATGAACTTTGGGTGATAATTATGTGCTAACGTAGGTTCATAAATTGTAACAAATACACCATGGTGGCGTGGGATGTCACTAGGAGGGGAAATTTTGCATGACTGAGAACAGGCAGTGTACAGAAATCTGGGAAGAATTTCTATACTTTGTGCTCCACTTTTCTGTGAACTCAAAACTGCTCTAAAAATAAAGTTTATTATTTTTTAAAAAAGAAATGAAGTATTGATACTTGCTACAACATGAATGTACCTTGAAATGGTTTTGCTAAGTGAAAGAAGTCCATCATCAGAGTTCACATATTATATGATTCCATTCATATGATAGTCCAGAGTAGGGAAATCTATGGAAACAGAAGGGAGTGGTGGAGAATAGGGGGTAAGAGCTAATGGGTACAAAGGTTTTTTTTTTTTTTTTTGAGGTGATTAAATGTACTAAAATTGGCTGTAGTGATGGCTGCACACTAAAATCTACTGAACTGTACACTTTAAGTGGGTGAATTTTATGGTATGTAAATGACAACTCAATAAGTTGTTTTAAAAAGGTAAACATAACCTCAACACTAGCAAAACAAAAAGGAAATGAAAGAAGGAATGAACAGCAAAGAAAGTGGTAAATTTAAATGAACACCAACGGAGCCTTAAAAATATATGTAGAATTAAAATGCACAGCAACTATAATACAAAAGTTAGGAGGGGGACAAATGGTGTTAACATGTTCTAAAGTCTTTCTATTTGTGAGGAAGATAAATATACAAATCAATTAGACACTGATGAGTCAAGGATGCATGGGTAAGCACTAAGAAGTAAATGACTTCCAAATTAGAAGAGAAAAAAAACCCAAAGAAGTCAACACATAAGAGAAAATGAAACAGTTATAGGCAGAAAAAAGAACTATTAGCAATTATATTAAATGTAAATGGACTAAATTATTCTCTTAAAAGATTAACACTGTCAGACTCAGGGGGAAATAACAAAACCTAACTATATGCTATTTATAAGGGTCACATCTAAAACATAAGAATACAGAATGGTTAAAAATAAAAAGATAGAAAATGAAATACTATAGAAGTGCTGAGCAAGGGAAAAGTGATGTAGCTGTGTTAAATTCATATAAAATAGGCTTTAAGAACACACAAGTGTTCATGGCATAATTTGTAATACCCAAATATGAAACCATCCAAATATTCATTGAGAGTACAATGGATAAATTGTAGTATATTCATACAATGCAAATGAATGAACTACAACTACTCACAGCCTTGGTTCTTAAAAATATAATGTTGAGCAAAATAGAGTAAGGCACAAAAGAATACATACAGTATGAATCCATTTTTAAAAGCATTAAAAAAACAGGCAAAACTAGCAATTTTATTTAGGGAGGAATAACTAGGTGTCTATGGAGTCCCCATTCAGCCTGTCCACATTAAGGGTTCTTCCTGCAGAAATACAAGGAGATTTTTGGCAGGCTCTATATCCGGATGGGCTCTGCCCATGGTAATGAAGGGCCAGGGCAAGGAGGGGAAATTTAGAGGCCAGGATGAGCCTAACAACCACATAAAAATTGAGGCTTCTTTGACCACTTCTTGCTAAGGGCAGAGAAGGTTCCAAGGGAAGGGATGATAAGGGTGGAGCCACAGAGGAGAGAACAGAGCCCTTCTTATCTTCCTGGCCTGTACTGTCTGGCCCCAAGGTGCCAGTACTGGCTGCCTTCTTGGGCCACCTTTTGGGCTGGTGTGGCCATATTTAGTATCACACGACTCTTATTCCCAGCTGACTCATCCACTGCAAGCTTGGGATCCTGGACTCCACAGCATGTAGAATTAAAGGTGCTTAGGCCAATTTCCCCTCTAGTGTATTGAACAAGGGAGGTCTCAATACCCGAATTGCAGGGGCAATTAGGATCATATAATCTCAGGCTATTTCTATAGTTAGGTTGGCTCAGAGTGGGGTTTCAGTAGGAATGGGGTTTTCCAACAGTGGCTTCAGCTCAGTCCCCCAAAGCTGATCTTTTCCCTTATCTCCTGTGTCTGATTTGGCCACATCTGCAGCTGGTTGGGGAGTCTGCATAAGTGAGTGCTTCCACTCAGACCATCTGATGCGTCAAGTGGCAAAAGTAGGAACTGCTGGTGACATTTTACTTGACCTAGTGATTCTTTTTTTTTTTGAGTTGGAGTCTTGCTCTGTCGCCCAGGCTGGAGTGCAGTGGCGCCATCTCGGCTCACTGCAAGCTTCGCCTGCCGGGTTCACGCCATTCTCCTGCCTCAGCGTCTCCGAGAGGCTGGGACTACAGGCACCCGCCACCATGCCCGGCTAATTTTTTGTATTTTTAGTAGAGACGGGGTTTCACTGTGGTCTGGATCTCCTGACCTCGTGATCCGCCCGCCTCGGCCTCCCAAAGTGCTGGGATTACAAGCGTGAGCCACCGCGCCCGGCCGACCTAGTGATTCTTACAGGGTGAAAGTGATGCATGGCTTCCCTCCCTCCTGCCCTCCTGCATTATCTCCTTTCTTCCTGCCCTCTCTTCTTTTTTTACTCTTGATTAGCATTAGGATCTTAGTTGCATATTTGCAACTGTTATTACAGAAATCAATCTGGACTCACTTGTGCAAAAAAAGGGTTTATGGCAAGGATCCTGGCTTAGTAGCTTGTAGAAGGACTGAGGGAGAGGCTGGTGGGCCAAGGACACACAGACGTCATCCTCAGATCTGATTAGAACACTGCTACTGCTGTCCTGGCTGCCACTGGCCACTGGTCCACTGGACTTGCAACTCCATTCTGCTTCAGCCCAGTACTCAAGGTCCCAGATGCCACCAACTTTGTGATGAAATAGGAAGGATTTCTGCTTCTCTCTGTCCCGCATACGTGTTTGTGTCCCAGATGGAGTCACTGGACAGGCTGGCTGAATTTCAGGGGCCAGGAAACATATGTCTGGCCTGTTCGGCTTCCGTAGAGAGAGGTGGGGCTCAATAGGACTTACACAGTGGCTGTTTCTTCAAACCCAGCAAGGGGCTCTGATGTTGGGCACACAAAAAAGTAATGAGCACAGACTGCAGTGTGGTACTCCCAGTGCTGGGCACCGAGGGTGAGAGGAGAGTCAGGCACAGCCCCTGCCACCAGGTGGGATACAGATGCATGATAAATTGCAACATGGGGATCAAAGGGCCACCAAGTTAGCACAAAGGACAGGGAATCCAGCCTCAGTTTCCCCATCTGTAAAATGAGAGTAGTAGTCATAGTGCTTGTCTCATATGGCTGTTGTGAGGAATAAAAATAGTATATGTAAAGTACCTTCTATTGCATGGGCATGTGTGGGGCACTGGACTAATGGCAGGTGTTGGCATTAAAGAGGCAGTTCAGCACAGTGGTCGGGAATGTTGTCATTCTCGCTTTGGGGCCCGATGGCCTTTCTTCAGATACAGAATAGTGAAGTGGTAAAGACCATAGGCTCTGGAGCCAGATTGAAACCTAGTTCTCACTCATACTAGTTAGGGGGCTTTGGCTGACTTAAGTGGCCACACCTCAGTTTCTCTATCTGTAACCTGGGAGTGGTCATGATATCTCACACAGCTGCTGTGAGGATTACACAAGTAACAGCTTTAAAAGGTCTCTGAGGCCGGGCGCGGTAGCTCACGCCTGTAATCCCAGCACTTTGGGAGGCAGAGGCCAGTGGACCACGAGGTCAGGAGTTCAAGACCAGCCTGACCAATATGGTGAAACCCCATCTCCACTAAAAATAGAAAAATTAGCCAGGTGTGGTGCTGCACGCCTATAGTCCCAGCTACTTGGGAGGCTGAGGCAGGAGAATCGCTTGAACCTGGGAAGTGGAGGTTGCAGTGAGCCAAGATCGTGCCACTGCACTCCAGCCTGGGCAACAGAACGAGACTCCTTTCCAAAAAAAAAAGTCTCTGAATAGTGCCTGACATGTGGTTACAATCTTAAATAAATGCTAGTAATTTTTATTTTTCAGAGACCTATTGTGGGCACAAAGCCCTGACAAACTCCAGACAGCCCTGTTTTGGATGGAGACAACAATCGCACATGACAACTAAAGAGGAGTAAGGCATGGAGCTAGTGAAGGCTGAGCGTGCTGTTCTGACTCTGCATCAGCAGCCTCAAGCCTCTGGGGCACAGCCCATGTGTGTCTGGAGCCTCCCTGATGCTGCCAGCTCCCACCAAGTTCCTACTGATCCCTACGAGCCTGTTCCACACCCAAGCCTGCCATCTTGGTTTGGTCTTATCACAATTTTCACAGCGCACCTGTCTTGCTCAGGATTTTGAACTCCACCAAAGACTTGAGGGGCAATAGATTCAAGTGCCATCTGGCCCTCTGCCATCTTGCTCAGTCCGGTTCCCCAGACCGCCCCGGGCTCTTTCCTTGTTAGTTGCAGGGCAATGTGGTCTAATCTTTCTTTCCCAGTCTTTTCTTGGGAGCAGCCTTGTCATCTAGTCTGCCTTCCCCTTACTCTAGGACAGTGGTTCTCAATCAGGGATGATCTTGTATTCCAGGGGACATTTGGCAGTGTCCAGAAACGTTTTTTATTGTCACAATGGGGGCTGGAGTTAGGGAAGTGCCACTGGTATTTGCAGGTAGAAATTGGGGATGCTGCTAAACATCCTATAATATGCACAGGGCAGTCTCCTACGAGGAAGAATTTTCCAATCCCAAGGCTAAGAAGCCCCTTTCTAGGAACTGTGCTGAATGAAATGGTCTGTATCTTGTTACAGTACAAAAGTATAAAGAGGAAAGCAAAAATGCCCCCCAATCATACTATCCAGAGACAACTAGTCTTCATTTTGGTATCATCCCTCCAATCTGCATATTTACGTGTATAATTTATAGATGTGTATAATTTGACAGAAACATGCTCATACTATATGTGCCGTTTTGCAACCCATTTTTTTTTCACTCAACAACATATGATGGGTATCTTCCCACTGTCAACAAAAGTAAATTCGCAACATCTTTTTTAGAAGGCTGCATGGCATTCCACAGTAGGGATGTAACACTTTATTTAGACAATCCCTTATTGATGGATATTTAGATCATTTCCAGTATTTTGCTGTTATAAACAACACTGTGATGAATATCCTTGTATATACATCTTAGTGCACTTGTCTGAGTAAATCCTTAAGATAAATTCTAAGAGTGGAATTGCTGGCCAAAGAAAACATGCCCTTTTTGGACTTTTGATGCTCAATGCAGAACTGCCACTTTAAGGCATATTAACTTACACAACTCCAGCAGGGCACTGGAGTACCTATCTCTCTGCTCCTTCTTCCACACTGGATATTATAAATAGTCTTAATCTGCAAAAGCAATTGTTTAAAGCATTAGCAGGGAAGAGCCAGGAATGCTCAAAGCTAAGTGTCTGTGTTTCTCTTTGGCTGTTGAAATCCTGGGATTTGAGGTATCCCTTCTGGAGCCTGATTTTATTTTTTCTCCCTGAGCCCCGCTCCCTTTGTGGACTCCTCAGCCAGGCCAGGGCAGATAAGAGGAATTTGGTGAACAGACTGGGGGCCCCACTTGGGGCTGCTGCTTCCTGGTCCTGTGGTCCTCTCTGCATGGCTGAGAACTCTCCTCTCCTCCTCGGTGGCTGCTCTGCTCCCTGGTAGTGAAGGAATCAGGGGTGTGTTCCCGCTGGGGCCACCTCTGTCTATGGCCTTAACCATCTCTATCTATGGGACCATCTCTATCTATGGGACCATCTCTATCTATGGGGCCATCTCTATCTATGGGGCTATCTCTATCAATGGCCTTAACCTGAAGCCTACCCTGTTCCTTGTGCTCAGCGGGGCTGCTCCCTGTTCCTGGTGAAGTCTTACATAATACTAGCTCATATGGACACAGTGGTTTCAAGCTTACAGTGTGTGGGGTTTCTTTTATTCCTGGTTTCCATGATTCCTCCCAAGAGCCACACGAAGTGGTTATGATTCTTGCCCTTATTTTTCTCAATACAGTAACTGAGGCTCAGAGAGAGGAAATGCTTGGCCTAGTCCCACCGCAGGTGAGCAGTAGGGCAGGTGGGATTTAAATTTACACCTTCTGTTTTAAAATGTACCCAGGATTTGTTTAAATTAGGTATGGTAAGACCCACAACTGTCACGAAGGACGAAGTGTTTATACTTACACAACTTCCAGCAGGGCACCGGAGTACCTATCTCTCCGCCCCTTCCTCCACACTGGATATTATAAATTGTCTTAATCTGCAAAAGCAATTGTTTAAAGCATTCTAGGTCCCTCGAAACAGGAGGCATCGCACGCCATGCAAGGCCACATGGAGAAGCGCCAAGGTTCAGCAGGAGGTAGAAGGAGTGAGGGAAGGGGTTGTCCAAAAGTCTTGATTGTGGTTTCCATGGGAAAAAATGGGTGAGACAGGTTAAGCAGGTTTAGGACTGGCCGGTTTGAATAATTTCAGTGGGTTCCAGGGTGTAGGGACTGCCCCTCGTAGTCTGATACTTGGCCCTGGATTGATTAGGGCAGGAGGATATGAGAAGCGGGGGCTTGATATGAGAAGAGTTTGACAGGTAGTTGGAAAAAAAATAAAGCCCAGTTGGGCTAAATTGATTGATATGCATATGGAAGGGACACTTGTAAGGAAGGCACACTTGTTTGCTATTTCTAAAAACTGGCTAGCCCTGGGAAGGGCAATCTCTCCCCACTCAGTGGGGCCACAGATGCCAGAGCATCAAGCATACAGAAAATAAGAAAATACACACCTCCCAACTCTGTGGTGCTGGGCTGAACCTGTCTCAGCTCAGCCTGTGCACTTTTCTGCTCCCCACACCCATTCTGTGTGTCTGGGACAGCTTTCCTAGAGAGAAACCTTCTCTCCAAATGACCTCCACATATCGAGAGTCTCCTGGGGTGTAATGCATCAGTGTGCTATTTTGCTTCATCCTGGTAATGACTCTGGAAGGAAGCAGTCATTATTCCTGTTTTTCCAGTGAGTTCTGAAGAGGGGAAGTGGTTGGATCCAGGGCACGCAACTGAGCTGGACCAGGTGTCCTCACTCCATGGCTTCTGCTCAAAGAGAAGGAGCTTGCAACGAATGCTTTTTTCATATGGTATAGAAAAGAGGGGAAGGTATTTAAGAAAGTTCCCCTGCACATTTATCACACCTGCTGGTAGATGAGCTGGTTTTAGCTGATGGAACTTCTTGCTGTTTGGCTTTGAGGTTCTCACAAACAAAAGCCTGTAGAGAGGCTGCTTGGTTTGTCCCTGGTCTTGTCCACTCCTCCAGCCCTGTCCCCCCTCAAGCCCATGCCTGATATCTTCCCTTTCTCCTAAACTTATCTGTCCAATGTTCTGCCATTTCAGGAGCTTGTGTCAGTAGGAGCCAACTGATGTGAGGTTGTTTGCAAGGAACAGAAACCAAACTCAAATGGGATTACGCCAAAAAGACAGATATTGACTCCTCATAGCCAGTCTGAGGAAAGGTCGGGAATGGAGCTGGCCTTAGGGCCTCATGTGCCACTCGCTACTCCCAACTTTGCCCTTCTCTCTTGCTCTGGCTCTAGCTCTGGGCTCTGTGGCTTCACATCCTTCCAGGTCCATGGCCCAAGGGACAAGAAGAGTTTCTCCTGCAAATCTTGTCAGAAAAAAAAATCCCAGAGAGGATCTCTGATTGGCCCACTTTGGGTCACATGTCCTTCTCTGGACCAGTCGGTGGCCAGGGGAATGGAATGCTATGATTGGTCTAGACTGAATCACATGCTGCCTTTATGGGAAACAGGGCTAAGATTTGTTACCAGGAGAAGAAGTTCCTGGGGGAATATTTTGGACAATAGAAGACAATATGCTTTTGACTGTCTTATCAAGTAACATATTCACACTTTCTCAAGGGACTTCTGAGGATAGAATGCCCTAATGCAAGGAGATGGAATGGTGGGAATTTCAGGCACTATGACAGGAATTTAATGGAAATATTTTTGGCTTAGGAGAAACTAGGCTTCTAAGCTTGAAAATGACTCCATCTTTTTTTTTTTTTTTTTTTTTTTTTTTTGCCAGCAGTGCCCCACCAGCAAATTCCCAGAGTGAAAACTAGTATGTATATACTGTATTTTAGAATAGTGTGGGAGTTTATGTTTCTGAAATTAGAATGCATCTTATAATTGAAGTGCATATTTAATGTGTTACCAGGCAATAGACTGTATTAGTTAAAAATGAGAGATCTTTCATTGGATGAATTTAGTTCAAATCTTGGTTCTACCAGTTCCAAGCTGTAGAAAAGTTAAATCAAATGACTTAACTTTGCAGCAACCTCCATTTTGTGTATGCAAAATGGTGCTGGTAATAATATCTACCTCACCTACTTATTGTGAGGAATAAATTAAAAAACAGATATGATTGAGCATAGTGCCAGACACACAGAAAAGCCTCAGCAAATATTAGCTATTATTTTATTTATCTAATATTTGTAAACCTGTAAGCTAAAATTGTAAATGTATAAGCTAAAATCAAATTAATGGTTTAGAGTAAGGGTTCTTGATTGGAAGCTGCAGAAATTGACTTTTAAAGAGAAAAGGGACTTTTAGAAGGCATATCGGGGCTCATAGAATTGATGAGAGGCTGTAGACTCAGGCTTGATAAGTGGGCAGAAGAAAATAGATCTAGGGGGGATCAAGAATCAGGAAACACAATAGCAGTCAATCAGAAACCACTCTAGATATTTCAAACAGTAGGTATTTAATACAGGGAATTCATTACAAAGATGTTGGAAGGGCTGACAAGCAAGAGAGAGAAGACTCACAAGGAAGAATAAGGCTGTTTTCTACAGGACAGGAAGCTGCCACCACTCCCTGGGCTGGAGCCTGAGAGCCCACATGCCCCACTGAGCTGCTGGAGGTGCCACTGCTTCTGCTGTTAAAACCTCCTTACTGTAGCTGGGTAGGAATCCCAGGGCCATACTCCTGCAGATGCAGCTACATCGATGCTACTGGAAGTCCCCTACAGTTATGCTCAGTTGTTTGCTGCTGCTGCTGAAAGCCATTGCCAGAAACCTGAAAGAAACGGCTTCTCCCTTCTTCTACCTTCTAACTTCCTGTGAATGTGTCCCATTGGCAGACCCTAATAAAAGGTCATTGCAAGGAAAACTGGGAGAGAAAGTTTGCAGACTCCCAACCGTGATGGTACAGAGGAGGTAGCATGGGGGAGTGAGGAGGTGAGAGGCACGGACACCACTTAGTTTTTGTCCTTATCCGGAATAGGGTGGCCTAGGCACTTTTGTCCTGACCATGGGTGTCCCTCTGGCACTTGGCACTTTGAATGCCAAGCTCTACGTAGGAGCACTTCACACACCCTGGTCAACAGGGAGTGGTGAGAGGGAGAGTAGATCCCCATTTCGATTTGGGGGAGGCTTGGGGGCCCTGAATCTTCCAGGAGCATACACAGTGTCAGGGGTTCACAAACTGAGGTGGTGGGCAGGGTGCTGAGAAGCCTCCAAAAGGACAAATATTCAACTTGATGAAGTACCTCACAATCAACAGAGACTTAATGAAAACACTAGGGATGGTGCTGCCATTTTTACCAGAAGGACAAAGTAGTGACCAGGCATTGGGTGAATGTCAAGAGGCAGAAGATGGCTAGTGACCCCCTAAGAGAGTGGCGAGGGTTAGAACTGACAGTACACAAGTCCTTCAAACCTTCATCTGGCTTCACTGTATGTGCAGAGTGCTGAAGGAGGGGCCAGAGGAGCTGGGTCTGCTGATGCCCACTCCAGAGGCAGGCTCAGGGCAGGCCCATTAGCACCACAGCAGGAGCCAACAGCGAGCCCTCAGTGGGCACCAGGCCAATGCTTGCCACGTACTCCTCAGGTAATCCTTGCAGAACACGTCAAGCACACACTATTAGCATCTCATTTTACAGAAGTGGAAACTGAGGCACAGAGCCGTAAGATAAGTTATCTACAATCACACAACCGTTAAGAGCAGAAGCCAGAAGTCACCTATAGAATCTGGAATCTGTTTGATTCCGGAGCCTGTTTACTGATTTTAAGGGCTGAGAAGTAACTCCTTTAGGATTTTCTAACCTATAGGTGGAGAAACGTGGACATCTTGGTGGGGGTGGGGAAATTCAGCCTACTGATCCCCAAAATGTGTTCGAGTCCTTTATTCATTCAAGTGATAAGAAGTGAAACTGAAAATTTCAGAGGAAGCTCCATGACACAATAAATATCAGAAACTGAATTACATGTTGAGATGAGTTCCCCTGGGCACTTGTGAAATGATTTATCCAGCCTCTGGTGACCTGACTCCAGCCCCTCACTCATGTGGAGGCTGTAAAAAGGGAGGGAATGAAGCTTGGGAGAGGAGCTGGGGCCTGGAGCCCCACCCTATCCCAAAATGCTTTTTCTTTTACTTCAGGTCAGGAGAGAGGAATTTCAATAGATCACTTGGAGGGCTTCATCCCTGTCCCTTGCAGTCAGGGGATACAGTAGTGGGCAGTGTCTGGCTGTCGCTTGGAAAATCTACAAGATAAGACCATCTTAGTGATTTCACTGACTGCCCCAACAACAGACGTGAAAGAGAGGTTGTGGCCGCATTGGGATTGGCCATCTTCTCGAGTTCCTTGGGGAAGGCATACATGGACATTTCCCATGGATTAGATGAGGGCCACAGGGCAAAAGGGCTGGAATGAGACCATCTGAGGTCTGTCCAAAAGGCCCCCTCCCCAGGAGAAGGTGAGCTCTTAGCAGATGGAAGCTGGAGGGGGCAGCTGATTCCGAAAGCCTATTGATAGAGGAAGCAATGAGACTCAAGAGATGACATCACACACATTGAGGGCCTAGCACTGGGGGGGGTCTCTGAAGAACTCACAAAAGCACCCACAAGAGTCAGCTTTATGCTTGTGAGCAGAGGACAGTATAAGGCAGTCCCCATCAAGTGGAACCTCTCCTGCCCCCTTTTACCTCCCCTGCATTCTCCCTGCCATCCCCATCCAAGTGCAGAACAGTCACAGCAGCTGGCAAGTGAGAAGAGGGGGTGAGTGGGAAGGAAGAAACTGGCCTACCTTACCTTCTTCACAGAAGGCAGGCAGTCTTCCTGCAGCAAGAGGTGGCTTTCATCCAAGCATCCTGTAAGCATTTCCAGGGCACCTGGTTGACACCAGGCCCTGCTTGGGCATGAAGGCAGTAGGGTCATGGGTGAAAGTGAAACGAAGCTGTGACTCCAGCAGACCCCTGCCATCTAGAAGCTTCCATTCTAGCCTAAGAGGCTGGCATAGAAAAGGTACTTACAGAATGGTGCGATGCATAATAAACAAGGCTCATCTTCACTGAGTACCTACTCTATGTGCTAGGCACTTTGCCTGAATGCTCACTCAATCTTCCTAACAACCTCGAAATGAGTACTGTTGTGCCCATTTTACAAATGAAAAACTTGGAGCTCAAAGAGGTTATGTGGATTTGAACTCAGTGCTATCTGACTCCAAATGTGTGGTTTTGTTTGTTTGTTTTGTTTTTTTGAGGCAGAGTCTCGCTCTTTCACCCAGGCTGGACTACAGTGGTGCAATCTCAGCTCACTGCAACCTCTGCCTCCCTGGGTTCAAGTAATTCTCCTTCCTCAGCCTCCCAAGTAGCTATGATTACAGGTGCCCTCCACCACGCCTAGCTAATTTTTTGTAGTTTTAGTAGAGACAGGGTTTTGCCATGTTGGCCAGGCTGGTCTTGAACTCCTGACCTCAGGTGATCCACCCACCTTAGCCTCCCAAAGCGCTGGGATTACAGGCGTGAGCCACCGCGCCCCGTCCAAATGGCATGTTTTTAACCACTCTGCTATAACAGTGCACAGAGGAAGCACCCAGGGTGGGTGGGGTGTGGAAGAATGGGGTTTGGGAGGATGTGCTTATAAGAGAGAGAAGTGCATTCCAGAAAAGTGAATCAGCATTTTCAAACGCTGTGTATTTGTGTGGGTGCAAGACACTGTTTGTGTAGCTGCTAATTAGCATTGATTGAGCACTTAACTGCATTTCAGACACTTTCCTTGTATTTAATCCTCACAGCTTGCTGTGTATTCTCACCGGCATTTTTTATAAAGGAGGGATCTTAGGCTCGGGGAGTTGTAGCCCAGAGACCCACAGACAGTAGAGCAGAGAAACCAGAACTAGCACTCAGGTCTGTTTTAGACTAGCCGTGTTCTCTTCACTACACCAGCCATGTGGCTGGAAATAGCATCAATAGGAAAGAAAGGACAGGGATAGTCGACTTTTGAGGGGTGTTCTGGCTGCCCCATCCAACCCCTTTTTTGGAACTAGCCCTGTAATTTCTCTTTTAGGAAACCATAGCTCCCCAATCGTCCATCTTCTTGCTTTGAGTAGGACCCACCCTACTCCCTGCCAGTCAATATACTGACTACCCTGGCCACAGGATTGATCCGTTCAGAGATGGGCACGTGATCCCAGCTGGTCCAATCACAGGGAGCTCGGGGGCTTGAAAAGGTGCTTCTGGGCGGAGGCTTTCTTCCTGCCTGCCCTGAACTGGGAGGGCTGGGCATGAGGTTCTTTCTTCTTCTTCTTTTTAGTTTGCAAGCATTTATTTTATTCTATTCACACTGTACTGTTATTATACAACCTGCAAAAAGTACAAAAGACTAATCCGTGTTTACATGCCGGGTCAGAGCCAAGTTGCAAAAAAGGAAGACAGCACAGATAGATACAAAAAGAGCTCAGGTGTCCCGTACAAGCCACAAGCCTCACTGTCACGTGAAGTATCTAAGCTGTAAATATCGCCACAGGAGAATCTCTGGTCTTTGCAGCAACCACACAGAGGTAGGGGTGGGAGGAGGACTACGCTACAGCCCAACTGGTGTGAAGAGTCGGGGAGGGGGAGCCCAGGAGTGGGGGCAGAATCCTGGGCCCTAACATGGGCATCTGGTGGGCGGCAGGGCCCCTGACTGAACTGGGCAGGCAGAGCCACTGTGGGGATACCACGTGTTCTCTTTAAGCCGACAGACCATGCTATAAATGAAACTAGAGAGAGTCAGGCACTACTTGTACTTTCTCTAATAACCGCCCACCAGACTCACAGACACAGTGTGTCCCAGTTGGGTCATCAGGCAACTGCACTTCATGTCACGGTAATAAATAGGAGGCTGATATTACAGTAAAAAATTCAGTGTGGACATTTCTGTGGGATGGCACAGTGCTTATCGCTCTGAATAATGAGGCATTCCTTTCAGTATCTCGAAATGCCAAGTTCCCTCCAGCCTGGGGCTTTGGCACACCCAATTTTTGCCTGGACTGTTTGTTCTTGCACCATGTCTTCACCCAGATCCCATTATCCAGATCCCGCATGAATTCTGCTTTTCCCTGGAGCCTCCCTGGACCCCTGAGGCTTGGCTGGCAGCCCCTGCCCCTGGGCTCCTATTGTTCCTGGCTACCAAGCAGAGGTCAGCCTGCCTTGTAGCCAGGTTGTGAGCTTTTTAAGAGTAGGGACACCTTTCCTAGTGGTCTCTCCTCTGTCTTCGGTGCCTAGCCTAAGTGCCTGACACATGCTTGTTACCTGATTACATAAACAGAGGGCAGAAATTGTGTCTGATTCATCTCTGGGTGGGCATCACCCAGGGCTGGCTTCATGGGCTTGTGACCAGTGCCACCACATAAGGCCCTAGAAAGATGGGGCCTTGGTCACCACGTGTGATGTCACCATCATTGTCTTGAAATTTTTAATAATTTTTTTTGAATTTGTGTTTTGTAAGTGAAGTCTGATGGGACCCCTGAGCATGCTTTAGGGACTTGGAGCCTCAGCTCTCGCACAGTCCTGCCTTCCATCACTTCCGCAGGGTGGATCAGATACCCATCCCTCCACCTCCACCCCCTGCCCCTGCCCTATGACTGCTGCTGTCCTCCACCCAGCAGGCACGCAGAGGATTAGGGGTAGGCATGCACACTTGGTGGCATCTTTCGGTGGGGCATGGCCCGGGGTTAAGCACCACAGTGCATCTGGTGGGTGGCCAGCTGGAGGCTGTGTCTCAACAAGGTCCAGCCTTTTGCCCACCCCTGATCCAGGCCCCCAGGGCATGCTGGCCCAGAGCGTTAAAGATTCCCAAGGATCCCTGTCTGCGGTGGGTTGGAGAACAGGCTGTGGGAAGAGGCAGGCTTGGCTCAGCTTCCCCAGACCCCGCCCTAGCCAGGGCAGGTCTTGTCAGTCCAGTCACTGGCTGAGGGTGAACCCAGCTGCCCTCCGACTCAAACAAGCATGCGTGTCCCATGTTGCAGGGTAAGGCCCCAGGCACTTTCGAACTTCTGTCCTCTCCCTGCTAGTATCCCCCATACCAGAGAGAGTATCCCTGTATCGAGGAATGCTCCAGCAGCTGGCTCTGTGTCAGGTGTGTGTGTGTGTGTGTGTATGTATGTATGGGCGTGTGTGTGTGTGTGTGTGTGTTCCTTTCCTCCTCTTTTCAGCCTTCTTGTGTCTGGCTTGTTTGTCTCTTGTGGCCACTTAAGGCACCCCCATAGGGTTGAGCCACATAGTACAAACTGTAATTTCAGTGATTTTGATAATGCATTAAATGCTCACTCTTTTGCATTTAAAACTGGAATTTCACAATATAAAGCTGAACAGTAAATTCATGCCAGTAATAAAAAATTTTATGTTTTCTTTACTTGGAACATCAAATAGCAAATGAATAGCATCATAAGAAGTCAAGAGAAAGCCCATGGAAGAAAGAAGAAACTTTAATAGCGCTTTTTGCATGATCTTTGAACAAGGAGCTCTAAATTGTCATTTTGCACTGGCTCTGTCCCAGCTCATGTTTGTTGAGTGAAAGAATAAATAAATAAATGCATACATACATATTTATTAAAACGTGGAACGCACTGATTATCTTCCATTTCCTAACACCACTGTATGTAATCAGGATTGCAGGCATGTTATGAAATACTAGAATAGCTGAATATTAAAATTATTCTGGAATCATATATGCTTATTGTTGGGGTTATTTGTGACATCTCCAAAGTCATCACAGTTTTCTCGGCATCAACGTCCTCATCTCACCCCAGTCCTAGTTCTAGTCTTAGTGGAATAGATTGTATCAGACTAATCCTCTGACAGACAACAATGATCAACTGTGGATGAAATTTTAAAACAACTATTTAAAAATGCCAGAGAGCAAACAAAAGCAGACAAGTTAGAGGGACTTCAACCCATGAAATCAATAAATGTACTGACTGAGACTCATGCACACGCACATTACAGAGGGACAGAAGCTCTACGAGAGGAGGACCCTTGTCCATTTTGTTGATGGCACATAGTAGATGTTCAATAAATTTTTGTTGTCAAATAAATGTTTTGTTTGGCCAACCTCATTTATTGTTTTTTCAGTTTTACTGAGGGATGATTTATGTAAAATAAAATTCACACTTTTTGATTGTACCATTTTATGGGTTTCACAAATGTATACAGTTGTGTATCTGCCACTATGATCAAGATATAGAGTATTTCCATTGCCATAGAAAGTTCCTTTATGCCCCTTTGCAGTTTATCCCTTCCCCAGCCCCAGCACCTGGCAATCACTGACCTGATTTCTATAGCTTTGCCTTTTCCAGGAAGTTGAATAAACGGAATCACACTAAATGCAGCCTTTTGTGTCTTGCTTCTTTCTTTTTTAAAAAAAAAATTATTATTTTTTGAGACAGAGTCTCGCCGTGTCACCCAGGCTGGAGTGCAGTGGTGTGATCTCGGCTCACCGCAACCTCTGCCTCATGAGTTCAAGCAATTCTCGTGCCTCAACCACCTCAGCAGCTGGAATTACAGACGTGCGTCACCACACCTGGCTAATCTTTGTATTTTTAGTAGAGACGGGTTTTCTCCGTGTTGCCCAGGCTGATCTCAAACTCCTGGCCTCAAGTGATCCACCCGCCTTGGCCTCCTAAAATGCTGGGGTTTCAGGCATGAGCCACTGTGCCTGGCTTGTGCCTGGCTTATTTCTTTCACTTGTATAATTCCTTTGAGATCCATCCATGTTGTTTCTATGTATTAATAAATTATTTCTATTATGGCTGAGCCGTATTCCACTGTGTGGATATAACTCAAATTGTGGATTTTTGGGTTGTTTCTAGTTTTAGCAGTGATGGATTAAGCTACTATATTTGCATGTGGGTTTTTGTGTGAACAGATTTTCTTTTCTAGGAGTGGCATAGCTGGGTCATATGGGTAAGTGGATACTTAACTTGGTAAGACACTGCCAAACTGCTTTCAAAACGGCTGTACCAGCCATGTAATGAGAGTTCCAGTTGCTCCACATCCTCACCAACACTTAGCATTGTCAGCATTTAAAGAATTTTTTAGCCATTCTAATAGTATGTAGTGTAATCTCATTGTGGTTTTAATTGCATTTACCTAATGATTAATGATGTCAAGCATTTTTCATGTTCTTATCTACATCTTTTTTGATGAAGTTATGCGTTCAACTCCTTTGCCAATTTTAAAAATTGGATTGTTTATTTTCTTATTACTGAGCTGTGAGAGCACTTTATATATTTGGGATACAAGTGTTTTATCAAATCTGTATTTTGCAAATATTTTCTCCAGCCTGACTTGTCTTTTCATTCCCTTAATAATGTGTTTTTTGTTTTTTGGGGGTTTTCTGTTTTTTTTTCTTTTTTTTTTTTGAGACCAGGTCCCACTCTGTCGCCCAGGCTCACTGCAGCCTTGACCTCCCGGGCTCTCGCAATTCTCCCACCTCAGCCTCCTGAGTAGTTGGAACTAAGGCACTCGCCACCACACCCGGCTAATTTTTTGTAGAAACGGGGTTTCACCAGGTTGCTCAGGCAGGTCTCAAACTCCTGGGCCCAAGTGGTCCATCAGCCTTGGCCTCCCAGAGTGCTGGAATTACAGGCACCTTAATAACATCTTTTGAAGAGCAAAATTTTAAAATTTGATAAAGTCCTATTTATCATTTTTTTTCTTTTCTAGTTTGTGCTTTTTGTGCCCTAAGAAATCTTTGCCTAACTCAAAGTCACAGATTGTTCTCCTGTGTTTTCAAGAAGTTTTAGAGTTTTAGGTTTTATATATTTAGGTCTATGATTAATTTCCAGTTTTTTTTAATATATAGTATGAGATAGGGGTTAAGGTACATTTTTTTTTTTTTTTGCATTTGTCCGTGTAGCTGTTTCAATATCATTTGCTGAAACGACTATTCTTTCTCCATTGAATTGCCTTTGGACCTTTGTCAAAAATAAATTGGCCAGCCAAACGTGGTGGCTCACATCTATAATCTCAGCACTTTGGGAGGCCGAGGCAGGTGGATCATCTGAGGTCAGGAGTTTGAGACATGCCTGGCCAACATGGTGAAACCCTGTCTCTACTAAAAATACAAACATTAGCCAGGCGTGGTGGCATGTGCCTGTAGTCCCAGATACTCGGGAGGCCGAGGCAGGAGAATTGCTTGAACCTGGGAGGCAGAGGTTGCAGTGAGCCGAGATCGTGCCACTGCACTCCAGCCTGGGTGACAGAGCGAGATTCCATCTCGAAAAACAAAACAAAACAACAGAAAAAACAATTGGCCATATATATCTATGGATCTGCTTCTGGATTCTAATCTGTTCCACTGATCTATGGGTTCATCGTTTTGCTAGTCCCACGTTATCTTGATTACTGCAGCTTTATAAGAAGTCCTAAAATCAAGTAACACAGTCCTCCAATTTTGTTCTTCTTTTTCAAAATTGTTTTGGCTATTCTAGTTCCTTGGCCTTTCTATATGAATCTCAATTTATCAATTTCTATCAAAAAAGGCCGATTTGGATTTTAAATGCTATCGTATTGAATTTTTGGATCAATTCAAGGAGAGCTGACATCTCAAGTATATTGAGTCTTCCAATCCAGAACACAGTATATTTCTCTGTTTAGGTCTTCTTTGATATCTCTCAGTGATTTATAGTTAGATAGTTTTCAGTATGTAGATCTTGCACATATTTTATTAGATTTATCTCTAAGTATTTCATGTGTTTTTGATACTTTGCAAATTGAACTTTAAAAAATTTTTCAAATTCCAATCATTCATTTTTGGAGTATAGAAGTTAAATCGATTTTTATGTATTGACTTTGTATGCTGTGACCTTGCTAAATTCACCTGTTAGTTCAAGTTGCTTTTTCATGGATACTTTGGAATTTTCCACAGAGCAACTGTGGCACTGCAAATCAGGATGCTGAACCCTTATATTTCTATATATCCTCATATTTGCAGGACTGTCATCATAAACTGTAGCTGTGGAGAGCACGGCTTTGCAATCAGACATGGGTTGGATTTTGGTCCTTCCATTTCCCAGCTGTGTGACTATGGCCTAGTTATTTGGCCTCTCTGAGCCTCCATCCCATCACTTGTAAAACGGGAAAAAAATCACCCCCTCTAAGATTACATTAGAGAATCGTTAGTTTTCAGAAGTGGAATTGCAGGTTAGCCAGGCAGTTACAATTTAAGGCTCTTGGTATCTATTGCCAAAATGTTTGAATTGGAGTGCAACTCTTCACCAACCCCAGTAACATTGCCACTGCTATAGTCTGAAGGTTTGTGTCCCCCAAAACTCATACGTTGAACTCATAACCCCCTAAGAGGATGGTATTGGGAAGTGGAGCCTTTGGGAGGTGATGAGATGATGAGGGTGGGGCCCTCATGAATACGATTAGTGTCCCTATAAAAGAAGCCCTAGAGAGCTCCCTTGCCCCTTCTGCCATGTGATGACACAGGGAAAAGACAGCCATCTATGATCCAGGAACCCTCATAAAACACTGAATCTCATAAAACGCAAACCTTCAGACTATAGCAGTGGCAATGTTGCTGGGGTTGGTGAAGAGTTGCACTCCAATTCAAGCATTTTGCAATAGGTACCAAGAGCCTTAAATTGTGACTGCCTGCTAACCTGCAATCCCACTTCTGAAAACTAAAGATTCTCTAATGGTAATCTTAGAGATGAGTGATTTTTTTCCATTTTACAAGTGATGAGATGGAGGCTCAGAGGGGCTGAATAACTAGGCCACAGTCACACAGCTGGGAAATGGAAGGACCAGAATCCAACTCACCTTGATTTTGGACTTCCCAGCCTCCTCAACTGAGAGAAATAAATTTCTGTTGTTTATAAACCACCCAGTCTACGATATTTTGTTACAGCAGCCCAAATGGACTAAGACATACATTTATAATTATGTATGCTTTAAAAGATTTGGAGAATAATCTATACATATATCAAAACATCATGTTGTACACTATAAGTATATACATTTTTTATCTGTCAACTTAAAAATTAATTAACCAATTAATTTTAAAAAGAGAGAGAGACTCGGAGAGACATTCTTACCCTGTTTGCTCATAATTGTCAGCCAACTGATCTTATATTTCCTGTCTGTTGTTTCTGGCCCATAGATGGCCATCACTGTTGGTTTATATATGTTATTCTTTGATATTTGAAGTGTTTTCCTTTTCAAACTGGAAATTTGATCACCACAAGAGCAAAAAGAATTGACCTTCAGGGGGCACTTCCTCCGCGCCAGGCTGCGCTTCTCAGATATTAATTAATCCCCATGACAACCCTATGGAATCTCTTTTTACCTCTATTTTGCAGGTGAGAAGCTTGAGGTGAGAAGTCACTTGCTCGAGGGCACAGCTAGAGGGTAGCAGAGCTAGGATTTTTGCCCCCTCCCGCCCCCCACCTCATTCAGTAAACCTAGAGTCTGAGCAAACTGGCCAGGGCTGAGACCAATTCCTGTCCTCATGAACTGGGTACCCATGAGCTAAGCTCTCAGCCCCTCTGACCCAGCTGGCCCTCTGCTCACAAAATTTTGATGAGTCTTCTGTGTCAGGCTCTCTGCTAAGTTCTAAGCCTCAGTTTCCTCATCTATACAATGGGCCAAATGGTTATGTCTGTGGCAACTGCCTGTTGTGAAGACTGGACAAGATGCGGGGGCCGCAAAGGTTTGTTGATGAGCTTATGAAGGTTGGATTCTCGGAAGTTCCTGGCCATGAGTGGGGACCTTTGAGACATGATCAGGCTCCTTGACCTTGGTCTGTGCCTGGCTTGTCTCTCCACCTTCTCTTAGTATAAAAATGCCAGCTCTGTTCTTTTCAGTTCTCACCTTGGGAGAAAAGAAAAGTAGTCTAAGTTTCTCTTCCTTGTCCTGAACTGGGAGGGCAGGAGGGCTACCTCAAGCAAGAGGCCGTAGTCAGGAGAACCAGGTTCTCATCCTTGCCCCACCCTTCAAAATCAGCCTGGCTTTAATCAAGTGACTGCCTTTCTCTGAACTTCCGTTTCCTCTGCCACAAACTAAGGAAGATTCTTCTGTCCCCGCCACCAGGGCTGAGTGAGTTAAATGAGATAATGAGTGGGAACACTCATTGTAAACTACAGGCTAAATGTGTTTTTATCATGGGTCTGCTTTGTGTCTCAGGGGCTACGTGTGGTCGGAAGACAACGTGCTCTCGTCTGGTTTGGCTCTGGGCTCTGTTACTTACCAGCTGGGAGCCTGGCTTTCCCCTTCCATAGTGCGGGGATAATATTGGGGTAGTCTGCTCATGGGGCTTTCTGCCTCCTGTGTTCATGATAGGATTACACGTGCTGGCCTCCCTGTGATTGAGTGGGGCCACAGGACTCACTGTGGCGGATGAGCAGTGAGCAAAAGTGACATGTGTCACTTCCAGGGGGAACATTTAACTGCTTTAATTGAATCTTCCCTTTGTGTGTTTTGGTAAATCTGCCCATAAATGGGGCCTCAATCTGGGCCTCTGAGTGAAACCCCGTAGGTAAAATATGCATCGTCAGCAAAAATGTAAATAAGCAAATAAATGCAAGCTTTAAACTCTGAAGCTATTAAAATTGTGGAGGGTTACTGGTTATCACAGCATAGCTGTGCCTATCCTGGCTGAGACAATCTCTCCTTCCCAAGGTGGCTGTGAAACTTCAATGCGAGGATACATGTAACACTCTTGGTTAAAAACCTGACAGGTAATAAGCGCCCATTGAATGGGAACGGTAATTATTACTGTGGTAAGAATACAGCAAGAAATGGTTGAATTCAAATCCCAGCTTTGCTGTTAGCCCTCTGGGTGAACTTGGACCGAGAACTTAACTCTATACAATTTGGGGCTCAGTGGGGGGATCACAGGAGCTGAGCTGAGAGCCAGCATTGCCTTGTAGTTTTAGAGCCCTGGGGCCAGACTGCCTGGCTTCAAATCCTGCTGTGACCATTCATTAGCTGCTACATGACCTTGGGCAAGTCACTTAATCTCTTTGTACCCCAGTGTCCTCATCTATAAAATGGTGATAATAGAAGTACCTACTTTAAAGGGCTATGGGGAGAATTAAATAGGTTAACGAATGCAAAATGCTCAAAAGATTTCCTGACACATGGAAGCACTCCAGAAATTTGAGAGCTTATTTATTGTTGTCCATTGGACAATATGGAACAGTGTTTGGGAGCCCTGGCTGGATCCCAAACCTGTGTTTCATCAGCTGTGTGATCTTGGGGCTGTCATATTACTTCTCTGAGTCTCACTTTCCTCATTCATGGAACAAGGGTAGTAATACCTACTCGTAGCCGTTTTGTGAGGGTTAAGTGAGATAATGTATGGCACTGGTTATGTATGCAGTGCCTGGCCCTGCAAGAGCTCAATCAGTACCAGCTGTGATGATTAACACAGGAATGAACACCCAGCACCTAGTAGGTGCCTGGTCAATATTTGTCCCTCCACCATCCCTCATCTTGGACCATCTCTCCAAGGGAAAAACAAGGCTCACCCAGGCAAAGCAACAGCCTCCTGACTCAGGTGTGCTGGTGACCATGCTGGGGCAGAACTCCGTTCTCTGCACTCCCACATCCCCCACCCCAGCTGGAGAGGCCACCATCCTGCTGGTGCCCCGGCAGACTCGCTGCTGCCCACCTGTGCTTTGCAGTGGGATGGTGAGTGGCAGCTGGACTCCGAAGGCCAGGTGGCAGAGGGGCGGGTCTCTCCCCTGGGCATTGCAGCCGCTCTAGTTACCCTCTTGGATTTCCTCACTCTCCAGGCTGCATGCTGGGTGGACCTTTAGGGGCTGGTGAAGTGTTCAGCATCTTCCCTGTACCTTGCTGTTTCTGAGGACCAGGGGTGCTGCTGTAGCTGGGCCCTTTACCAGGGCCACCATGCAGCGAACAGGTCCCCAGAGAACCTCTGGCGAGACCCTGTCCCTGCGGAGTGAGCTGAAGGCCAGGAGCTGCCAGCGGCTGCAAGGTAGGGAAAGCCTCCCAGGCCCAGCAGAGGGCTGTCCCCAACACACGTGCCTGGGTGCTCCCACCTTGGGGGAAGACTTGGGGGGAATGAGAGGGATGACTTGTTTCTCTCAACCTACCCAAAAGTGCACATGGATCGAACCCTGACTTGGACCTTGCCTGACACTGAGGCTTGAGTCCAGCTCAGGGCACAGCTACAAACCCAGGGCCCCTGCAAACCCAGGGTCCCCACAAACCCAGAGCCCCTGCAAACTCAGGGCAGAAGAATGAGGGATGCTGAGGAGAAAGGGCTGTTGGAACCTTCAAAATCCTCTTAAAAATTTCCTTATTGGGGTATAATAGTTGTGCGTATTTTGGGGGTTCATGTGATATTTTGATACACTCATACAATATGTAATGATCACATCAGGGTATTAAGGATAGCCATCATCTCCAACATTGATCTTTTCTTTGTGTTGGAACATTATAACTCTTCCTTTCTAGCTACAAAAATTCTCTTTTTAAAAATAGTGTGCACCAAACTAGATCTGTGCAGCACAACAAAAATGTATTGAGCACTGTATTAGTCAGCTCCGGCTGTCACCACCAATTACCACGGACAGGGTGGCTTAAACAACAGAAATGTATTTTTTCACAGTTCTGAAGGCTGGAAGTCTCAGGTCAAGGTCTGGGCTGGGTTCTGGTGAGGGCTCCCTTCCTGGCTTGCAGATGGCCACCTTCTGGCTATGTCCTCACTTGGACTCTTCTCTCTGCATGCGTGGAGGGAGGGCAGTGAGCTCTCTAGTATCTCTGCTGATGAAGACACTAATCCTATTGGATCAGGACCCCACCCCCGTGACCTCATTCAACCTTACCTACTTACTAAAGGCCCTGTCTGCAAATACACTCACCACGGGGGTTAAGGCTTCAGCATGAGTTTGGGGGAGGGGCATAGGCATTCAGTCAGTAACAAGCACATATTTAAGTCATGTGCCAGCAACAAGACATGCGAAGTTCTCATTAGCATGGAGCTTATGCTCCTGAGGGGTGTGTGTGTAGGTGTGTGCACACGTGCACACAGCATGCATGTGCAGACCATTACCAGCCAGATAAATAAGCACATGAGTTCTTGGGCAAGCTGTGGCCAGGCCTC
Organism: Hylobates moloch; assembly: GCF_009828535.3. NCBI lineage: Eukaryota > Metazoa > Chordata > Mammalia > Primates > Hylobatidae > Hylobates > Hylobates moloch. The sequence continues at coordinate 149,722,052 of NW_026652281.1, forward strand.
TGGTTTGCAGTGCCTGAGTGGAGTGGTGAACAATGCAATGTCTTGAGCTGGAAGGACCAGGTTCACTCATCTCCTGGGTCTGTCACTTCAAAGCTGTGTGTCCTTGGGCTTTCCTTCTCTTTATGTTGGCTTCCTTATCTGTGAAGTAAGATTAGCAATACCCACCACAGAAGGCTGTTGACATGACTGAGAATACTGGCTAGTAAATGCTCGGTACAGGATTTGGAAGGTGGGTTATGAATAATAGATGGTTGTTATCATCATGAACAAGGAGATTACCTCTAATTGAGGTGGAGGCTTTGAGCTAGAGGCAAACTAACCTTTGAGGTCATATGTTAGAAGGTCTTAGCTACAGAGTGGAGTATATCAGGGAGAATAGGCACTATTTGGGTCTGAAACGTGATGCTCTTCTTGGGTACATATCACTCATTCATTCACTCATTCATCATATTTTCATCAAATTTACCCACTATCCCCACAAAGCCATTTACCCACTACCCTCCCAAAGCCACCAAAATCAGCTGAGACCTTGTCACACTGATCTGGCTCAGATTCTTACAGGTCAGGCAGGGGCTGAGAAGTTTTATTAGTGCAGCTGGCTGCCCACCAGATGCAGACAGATGGAACCTACTTGACACCCATAGCATTGTCCTTGGCAACGCCAGGAGGCTCTGAAGAGGATGCCAACTGCCTGATGGGGCGACTGAGCCCACTGTGAATTCAGGGTTAGCACGCAGATGTCTGGGCAGGAGAAGAATTGTCATGCCTTCCAACCCAAACTCTTTAAATATCCATTCAACATATTGAGCAGACTGTCTTCCCTGTGCCGTGGAAGGCAGGGCCCTTCTGGTGGCTGCTATAGCCTCTCCTGTACTGCGGTTGGCATTTGGGCTCCAGCTCCCACTTGGACACCCAGCCACAAAACAAAGCCCCATTGTTCACCTGCTGTCCCTGGTCCCTTCAGAAAGCCTCTCTATGGTTAAAGAGGCTCACATCTTGAGGACCTATGCTGGGTGGGGTCTAACCTCCAACCAGAGGAGTTTGTAGAAGGATCCCTCCCAACCCTTCCAGTCCCTGCCTGAGAGGAAGTCTGTGCTCCCCTGTCCCCATCTCATCACATCCCCAGGGCTGCCTGAGCACCCCTTGGAGACCAGCACCTCAGGGCCCAGCCTCTCAACCTTTCCTACCTGACCTGGGGCCCCTGAGCATTTGCAGGGCAGCCTGGTGCCTGGGAGGAGTGGTTGGGCTTGATGGACCTGCAAGTTCCTTTCTTCTCGGCTGTTCTGAGGTTCTAAACACCCACCCTCTGCCCTTTCCTGGGCTTCTTGGTGGGAATTCAGGGAGGCACCAGGCTTGAGCCTGCCCCTGGGAAAAGCACAGCATCGTGTGCCCTTAGCCCACGGGGAACTGTCCCTGTTTCAATTTTCATCATCTGTAACATGAGGATGACCACAACAGCTCCTGCCTTCCAGAGCTGTGCTGAGGATTAAATGAGCTAATTCATGTGCAGGGCATAGACTAGTCCTGGCACATGGGGCCAGGACGTAGAACTAACACAGCTGTTAGCTCTACGCCTGGTCTGGGATTGAGCCCATCCAGGAACCAGTGGTGGAGCAAGACGGGGGCGGTAATATTCCAAATCCTATTGCCGACTGCATTTTCACCTTCGGATTGAGATCTTCCAGCCAACGTGCTGGGAGGGTTTTGGGATCAACACAGTATACAATGGCTAGAGTTCAATCCTTTCAGAGCTTGAGAGTCTGGGTCACGCAGATGCATCCATCTACAAGTATTTGTTGGCATACCTACTACATGTCAGGCACTGATTTCAGCACTGGGAATACAGCAATGAAAAAAATTACTGCTCTTGAAAAGCTTACAACCTAGTAGGGAGGCAAATAGCCAATAAACCTATCTCAGAGGGTGACGACGATTAAAAACAAAAGTAAAGCAGAATGGGGGAACAGAGAGGGAACAGAGAGGGATAGGGGCTACAGGAGGCTTTATTTTTTACAGAGAGGCCTAGGAAGTCCTCACTGCAGTGATGTCACTTGAGTAGAGGCTGGAGTGATAGAGGCACTGAGCCATGAGGGCACTGGGGGGAAGTGCATTCTGGGCAGAGGGGACTGCCAGTCCTGTGGCAGGAGTGTATCTGGCACAGATGAGGCACAGCAAAGAGGCTGGCATGACCCGAGCAGAGTGAGCGAGGGCAAGGGGGCAGGATTTGAAGTCAGAGAGGCGTGGGATTCAGATTGTAGAGGGCTTTGAGGGCTGTTGTAAGGTTCTAGCTTTTACTCTGAGATGGAGGGCTTCTGGGTGGGGGATGAGCAGAGGAGAGACAGGACCCAAAGTACATTTTAAGTAGGCTGAAAAATGCACCCCTAAGACGTCTACAGCCAATCTCCAGACCGTGAATATGGCTAAAAGAACTTTGCAGACGTGATGAAGGTCAAAGTCCCTGAGATGGGGAGATTACCCACTGATGTAACCACAGGTGTCCTTATTAGAGGGAAGCAAAGGAGATGCTGGTCCAGAGGAGGAGGGGAGGTGATGGCAGAAGCAAGATGTGGAGAGATGTGAGCTGAGGCAGGTGGTCTCCAGAAGCTAGACAGAGCAAGGACCAGATTCTCTCTAGAGCCACTGGAAGGAACCAACTCTGCTGATGTCTTGACCTTATTCAGTGAATCTGCTTTTGGGCTTTGAGCCTCCAGAGCTGTCAGAGAATAAATGTGTGTTGTTTTAGACCATCGAGTTTGTGTTAATTTGTTACAGCAGCCACAAGAAACTAATACAGACCCCTGTAGCTCCTCTGCAGAGAACTAAAAGTTGTCTTGGGAAGAAGCAGAAAGACCAGTTGGGAGGCTTTTCAATCATCCCCCAGAAAGGCAAGGGGGCTTGGGCAGCATGTCAGGTGTGAAAAGGTGATGGCAAGTAGCTGGATTCTGGCTCCATGTTGAAGGTAGAGCTGAGGAGAATTAGATACAGTGTGGCCAAGGAAAATCAAAGATGGTCTCAAGATTTTTGGCCAGAGTAACTGGCAGAGCAGGCACCGTTTCCTGAGATGGGGAGGGGCAAAAGAGGGGCAGGCTTGGAGGGGGTGGGGGCAAAATCAAGAAATCAACCTTGTGCGTATGAAGTGTGAGTCCAGGAGATCATCAAATATGTGAGTCCATTTCTGGGGCGAGGTCCAGGATAGTGACATAAATGTGAGTGTCTTCAATCCAAGTTCTCGCTGTCTGCCTGAGACAAGGGTGTGCTTTTCACTGAAGATGGGCTTTGGGCAGTGGTCCTAAAGAGCTGCGTTTATCTGATGACTGCCCTGCTCCAGGCCCTTTGCACATGATGTCATCTGTCCCCACCAAGTCTTCGAGGCACTGTTATCACAATCCCCATGCTACAGGTGCAGACACGGAGGCTCAGCAATGCGACGTGAACTACGTGAACTGCCCACAGTCATCAGGGAGGAAGGGGCAGAGCTGGGATTTGAACCCAGGTCTGCAGGGACACCAGGGAACCTTCAAGGGTTAAGCTGGAGACTGGCCGCTTAAATTCCTGCCCCTGCAGCCTGGGAAGGTGAATGCCATTATTTCAAACTGTGTCGGCAGCATGATATCCCCTGCAAAGGGAGCCAGGCTTGGAGTGTTTGTCAGGAACCACCGGGAGGAAAAGAGAAGTTGCATGGCCAAAAAACCTTGAACTTGCTGAAGGCCTGATATTTCTGTAATTTTGCCTTAGGCATCCCAAAAATTGATCACTCAGGGGAAACTGAGGCAGCACATCAGCCTTGTGCTCCTCGAAAGCTGGGCCCAGGTCAGCTCCATTTCTGCCTTCCTCCTGGCACTTAACGTGCAGTCCCTTACCTGCAAGAGGTGAAGGGCTTGATTCTATGGAGCCGCTTGTACTATATTTGGGAAGGGGAGTTGGTCCTCCAGCCCTTCTCTTCTTTGTCCCCTGGTACCCTCACTCTCTGGGCCTTGCCAGCTGTAAGGCTGCTGCACACACCGGACCTCTGATGCCCTCACACCTGAGCAGGGTAAGCCAACAGCGTGTGTGAGTAGCTTCAGAGAGAGTGTGGTGAGTGGGAAGTACGATGAGAACTTCGCTATCCAGATCCTGTGTCTTGTACAGATGGATGAGCCACGGCTATCCACCGAGGATGCCTGTCATCTCCTCCAAGAGCTGAGCTGCCGCCCAGCCTCTGACAGCTAGAAAGAGCCTTTTGTTTCTTCTGTGCCTGGAGGAAGGCCTTGTATTGTCTGTTTGTTCAGCGAATAGGCTCTGCCTGATTGTGGGCCATTAATAAATGCATCTGTTTGGATTTCACAAGTATATTTGAATTCCCAAGTCTTCCACGGCATACCAGGAAGCAAACACAGCTGACACTTTCAGAACAAATACCCCAGCGGGACATGTGCAGGATTAAACTGGAAACCGCCAGAATGGAAGTATGCAGAGAAAGCACCTGGCACATAGTGAGGACCTGCTGTGTGTTGGGTGAGGTGGGCAGAGCTGGGCCGTGGACTCAGACAGATCGGGGTTCCAAACCTGTATCTGCCATTGACCAGCTGTGTGACTGTGCAAGGGACTGGCCTGCCAGAAACTCAGTTTCTTTGTGTGCCGCTGAGAATTTCAACCCCTAATTGCATGGATTGTGTGGTATAACGTGTAGAGTGGCTACACCGTTGCCTCATTTATTCCTAACTCTCTAAGGCAGGTATTAGGCATCCCCACTTTGCAGATGATAACACTGAGTCTCAGAGAAGAAATCAATTGCCCCAAGTCCTATAGCCAGGAATGCTCTGTTGGGTTACAAAGTCACGCTGACTGCTAGTCTCTGCCTTGGACTAGCCAGTTAGCTCTTCAGTCCTCGTAAAACTACGCAGGGATTGGAGCAGTGGCATGATCTTGTCCAGGCCTTCTTATGGACCAGGCTTGTGGCTGCTGGTGGGCTGTGTTAGGGACTGCGTGGACTCTTCCAAAGGGCAGCTTTGGGCCTGATGGCAGCTCAGCCAGGTGTTTCAACACGGCCTGTCTGCTCTCAGCTTCTTGGTCGCAGTTTGAATTGCTCGGTTCCCCCGATACTGGGCGCCTGCTGGGGGCTTCTCACCTGCCTCTGGGGCGGCCCATCCTGGTAGATGTGGATTTCCATGTATGGACTCAACACGGCTCTTCCCAGACCCTGCGTTGACTTTGCACAAGGATTTTTTTTTTTTTTCCTCTCTTGTAGCTTCCTGGGAGATGGCCTGTTTGATTTCTACAGGAGCTGTCACTGTAATTAACCTTCATTGAGTTCTGCATGGAGGCTGACTCAGGCTTTGCCAGGAAGGAAGAGTGAAGTAGTGAAGTGTCTTATTTCTGCCTGTCACTTGCTGAATGATTAACTTACAGGAGGGGATTTCGCCCCTGCCCCCGGCCGCCTGCAAGCCTGAGTTTCCTCCTCTGTGAAATGAGCACAAGGAAACTCAAAGGAGCCAATGAGATAACATTAACTTCATGTTTGCTAGGAGGACGGAGATGGCCTGCACACAGGCTGACACGGTGAGGGGCACATCCGTGGGTGAGCGCAAACCCCATGAGGGCAGGGCCCGGGTCAGCCTTGCTCTCGGCTGTGTCCACAGTGCCCAGGACACTTCTGAGCTCCTAATGGGGCTGGGGAACGTGTGTTGAATGAATACTTATTGCCGTCACCTGTCTCTAGGGGCTTCCACTTAGAGCTTCATAGTCTCAGGAGAGTGCTAGGAGAGACGGCAGCTGGAACAGTTCACAGGCAGAGATGCCTGCGAGGAGGAAAGTGTAATTAAATCGCTGTTTAAGGAGCAGCTCATCCACATGCTGGGAGCATCCCTGCCTGGGTATGGGTGCACACGGCGGGGAGTGGGGCAGAGGCCTGGTGCCCCCTGCATGCCAGGTGCTGTGCGAGGCAATTCATGCACCTTAACTCATCGAATGCTTTCAAGCATTCCTCACAGGTGGGAGGTCATCCCGTTTTGCTGATTAAAAAATTGAGGTTCAGGACGGGAAGTGACTGGTCCAAGGTCACATGGCAAAGAGGAGGGGGGCCAGGAAGCCCGATTAAGTCCCTGGAGAGTGGTTCTTTATGTTTCTGCCCATTAGCCTCTCCTCCCTTTGGGGAAACACCTTCCTCTGCTCCATGACCCAGGCTTGGCCACTCAGAGGGCCACCCCTCTGGAGGCTGGGGCAGAGGGCTCTATCCGCTGGGGAGGCTGAGCTGGCACAGTGAGGTCTTGGGTGCTGCTGCCGGCCATCTTGCCCCTGTGGGGAGGGCCTCCTGAGACTAGAGCCCCACAGAGAGCAGAGCCACACGCAGAGAGGCCCTTCCCGACAGCACGGTAGGGCCCCTGAGGCCAGCTCTGCCCTTGGCCTTTTCAGTCCTGGGAGCCAATAAAGGCCCATTTGGGCTACAGCTATCTGGAGTTGGACTTCTGCCACTTGCAACCAAAACAGTCCTGGCTTGTGTCATCTGGGGTGGGAGACCGGATAAGCTCTGTGAACTGAAAAACGTGGAGGGCATGGCCTCATGTGCTGGACTGGAGAGGGGCTTCCTTGGTGGGAAAGGATTTCAACTGTGCATCCAAGATCTAGGGGAATCCAACCAACACAAGTGGTGCTGGCTTTGGTTCTCTCTCTCTCGTTGGGGCAGAATCTGATTGTCATGGACAGTTGGGTGAGAGTCTTTTCCTTGACTGACTGTTAAGCCCACCAAGATAACACCCTATGAGTAGACCCTATGAGTAGACTCACTCAGAGATTTGGGAGAAAAAATTACATCTTCTCAGCATGAGCTGAGGACTCCATCAACCTGCCGGCTTCCTCCCGCCTCTGCCTGCCTGGCACTGCCTTGCTCTTTGAGAAGAGACTGGGAAAGCTGACTTCCCTTTGACTGGGCCCCAGAGTCCCCAGCAGGAAGATCTGATATCTGGGGAGACCGCCCCCACTCCCAGCCCTTCCTTCCCAGGGTCCCCAGCCAAGAGCAGGGAGAGTGAGTAACAGCTTGGAACACCTCGGCTGATACCAGGGCTCACTCCCACCCGGCAGAGCTTGCTCCCTGGAGCCCAGGAAATGCCAGGGCAGCATTCTTGGCCAGCAACCTTCCCCTCTACCCCTCCAGGCTTCGCTCATTCTTCAGCCCCTCCTTCCCCGTCACTCAGAGGCCAGAGCAGCGGTTCTCAGAGTGTAGTCCCTGCACCAGCGGCATCAGTGCCATCCACATGCTTGTCAGAAATGCAACATTCCAGCCCCCATGCCAGACCCACTGTAATAATTTGCTAGGGCTGCCATAACAAAGTCCCGTAGTTTGGGTGGCTTAAACAATAGGGACTTCTTTTTCTCTTCGTTCTGGAGGTTAAAAGTATGAGACCAAGGTGCTGCCCAGGTTGGTTTCTTTCTTTCTTTCTTTTCTTTTCTTTTTTTTTTTGAGACAGAATCTTGCTCTGTCACCAGGCTGGAGTGTAGTGGCACGATCTTGGCTCACTACAACCTCCACCTCCCGGGTTCAAGTGATTCCCTTGCCTCAGCCTCCCGAGTAGCTGGGACTACAGGCGTGTGCCACCATGCCTGGCTAATTTTTTTTTTTGTATTTTAGTAGAGATGGGGTTTCACCATATTGGTCAGGATGGTCTGGATATCCTGACCTCGTGATCCACCCATCTTGGCCTTCCAGAGTGCTGGGATTACAGGCGTGAGCCACCACACCTAGCCCAGGTTGGTTTCTTCGGAGGCCTCTCTGCTTGGCCTGCAGATGGCCACCTTCCTGCTGTGTCTCAGGTGGTCATCCCTCTGTGTCTTGTGGCTCACTGTGTCCTGATCTCCTCTTCTTATAAGAACACCAGTCATATTGGATTAGGGCCCACCCAAGTGACTTCATTTTACCTCATTTACTTCTTTAAAGGCCCTATGTCCAAATACAATCACATTCTGAGGTACTGGAGGTTAGGGCTTCAACATGTGAATTTTTTTGTGGGGGATGCAATTCAGCCCATGACACCTACTGAACCAGAAACCCTGGGGTGGGACCTGGCAGTCTGTGTTGTAAGGAACCCCTGGTGATTCTGCTGCCTGATCAAGTGTGAAAACCACTGGGCTAGAGTTTAGATCACCCATGAGGTACCAAGCCCTGTGCTAGTCGCCTAATCAGTCAACAAATGGTGTTAGCTCCTGATTAATGGGTGCTGGGTCACACATAAAACTGCCCCCAGCCTGGTCCTCCTGGAGGGCACACACAGTCTGGACGGGGGACAGATGCAACAATTGATTTAAAAGATTGATTACGAGAGAGACCAGGGCTGGAAGATACTCAGGGTGCCCTGGAGCAGAGGAGCCTTCTTGGAAGAAGCGAGGTGACTGCCCGGATCCGAAGGAAGAATGATGGTTACCAAGGTTGGAAGCAGTGGCTTCAGACAGGTGCCCCAGCCTAGGGATAGCATAGACCAGGAGCCTCGAATGTGACCATGGGCACCCCAGGGAATGTGCAAGGTAATTCCTTGGGGTACAGGAAGAAATCACTAAATTTTTTAAAATCTTGATAAACAATAAAAGGATCAAAATGAAGATCTACCAGTGAGGGTCAGTGGTTCTCACACTGGGTTCCTTGGGACCCTGGAATTCTGTGGAGATGCCCCAGGGGGAGTGGTAGACTGAGCATTTTCATTTTCATTTGCCTTATATGTCTATTTTTTATCTTGCCTTTCATTCATTTCAACTATTGAAGTATGCTTTAAACGTATGCAATATGTTAGCATGGAAGTACAGGTAGATACTTTTGAAGATAAAAAGTATACCAGTATTGGGGGTGTGCTGAAAATAATTCTATGAATGTGGTGCTTGCCAACAAAATGTGGAGACCACTGCTGTATATATACAAAGGCGGGGAGGCTAGAAAGAACCAGGAAGGCTGGTGTGGCTGGAATCCAGAAAGGAGTGGGGCAGTACATTGATATGAGGCTGGAGGGGTATCTTAAGGGGCAGTGGGGAGCCACCGAAGGTACTTGAGCAGGAGAGGGGCTCCATATCAGATTTGTCATTTTATTTTTATTTTTTTATTTTTGAGATGGAGTTTTGCTCTTGTTGCCCAGGCTGGAGTGCAAGGGCACGATCTTGGCTGACAACAATCTCCACCTTCCGGGTTCAAGTGATTCTCCTGCCTCAGCCTGCTGAGTAGCTGGGATTACAGGTGCACACCACCACACCTGGCTAATTTTCTGTATTTTTAGTACAGACGGGGTTTCACCATGTTGGCCAGGCTGGTCTCGAACTCCTGACCTCAGGTGGTCCACCGGCCTCGGCCTCCCAAAATGCTGGGATTACAGGCGTGAGCCACCGCGCCCAGCCAGCTTTGTGTTTTAAAAACAACAGTCTGGCTTCTCTGGGGAGGATGATGTGAAGCAGGCAAGAGCAATTCCAACTTAGAACCTCTGTGCTCTTGGGGGTGGCAGGCTGGAGGGGTGGGAAAAGGATGTGTTCTGCAGCCCCTCGGCCTCGTTTCCAATTCCCTCTCTACTTCTTCTAGTTGTGTGACCTCATTTACAGTGTCCAACCTCTCTCAGTGCTTTGTTTCTTCACCCTAAAAACAGGAGTCACCACAGGGCTGTAGTGAGGATGAAGCCACATCATGCAAATCAAGGACTGAAAACAGAGCCCAGCACAGAGAAAGCGCTCTGTGTGTGTTCGCTGTTTTTACTGTTGTTATTGTTGCCTCCGCAATTTGCCTGGGCCCTCCTCTGAGGCGGGAGACTTATCTGTCCACCCTGAGCCCTCAGCAGCCCAGGCTGCTTCTGGTAATGCTACCAACTCACTGTGTGCCTTGGGGCAAGTACCATCTCTATTTGGAGCCTCAGTTTCTCCTTATGCAAAATGAGGACCAAAATGAGGATCCACCAGTGAGGATCAGTGGCTCTCATGCTGCGTCCCTTGGGGCCCTGGAATTCTGTGGAGATGCCCCAGGGGGAGTGGCGGACTGAGCATTTTCATTTTCATTTGTCTTATATGTTTGGATCATGTAAAAAATTTCATTTGAACGAAGAAATCTGTTGCATCTAACAACCTTTTAAAAGCTTGAATACAAATGGATGAGATGTTCCATAAAGGTCTTCCAGGCCCAGAGTTGATGAATCTTGTTGCAAAATCATAATGGGCTAGCAGCTTAAGTTGCCCGTTATAAATGTCTCCCTGGCACAGAATTCGAGTTTCTCACGTATAATCCCTGCCCCCATTAGGCCCTGTTATTCCTGTGCACAAGGATGTATAATGTCTCTCCCTCGTCGGCTGCCAGCTAGCCCTCAAGATTTATGTGTGGCTCCTGTTTTTCCTCATGCAAATGCTGCCTGTCGGTTCCTTCCATCTTTCCTAATAAGTCATCTTCCTCACCCTTGGTAATCTCTCTCACTTTTCCCTGGACCGCCTCCAGCGGTCCTTCGTTTATGCAGACAGCAGATGCCAGTCGGCAGCACCCAGGGACTCCGTATGAAAGGGGCCCCAGTTCAGTGGGGATATTTGAGCCGAGCTTCGAGCTGCAGGTCTCGAACTTCGGTGAACATCAGAATCTCCTGGCAATGCAGTTTTCTAGGCTTCGGGTCTTCGGACCAGAGGCTGCCATGGAGTCCAGGAATCTGAACACTTAGCGAGCCGCATGTGGGCTTCTGAGGCGGTGTTCTTGAGAGTGTTCTAGGGGTCTAGGCCTCAGTGTTCCAGAGACAATGTCTTTAGATTAAGTTGAAAACCACTCCCCCTTTCACTCACATCCCTCCTCCATTCACTCATCCAGCCAGTCGGCAAACCCTCACTGAGCACCCACCTGTAGCCAGCGTTGCACTGAGAATAGAAAGATAAGCCAGACCCCGACTCTCCCCTTGCCAAATGCATGGTACAATTTGGGTGCTTACAACTTTCTGTCTAATAGAACAAGGCATGAAAGCAGCAGGTTAAAGAGGAGATGACCCAGGCTCTGGAATGAGACGGGCTGCTCACTAACTTACTGGCTGTGATGGTTAATACTGAGTGTCAACTTGATTGGATTGAAGAATACAAAGTATTGATCCTGGGAGTGTCTGTGAGGGTGTTGCCAAAGGAGATTAACGTTGGAGTCAGCGGGCTGGGAAAGGCAGACCCACCCTTAATCTGGGTGGGCACCATCTAATCAGCTGCCAGAGCAGCTAGAATAGAAGCAGGCAAAACAATTGTGAAAAGAGAGACTGACCTAGCCTCCCAGCCTACATCTTTCTCCCATGCTGGATGCTTCCTGCCTTCGAACATCAGACTCCAAGTTCTCCAGTTTTGGAACTCAGACTGGCTCTCAGCCTGCAGATGGCCTATTGTGGGACCTTGTGATCACGTGAGTTAATACCTAATAAACTCCCCTTTTTATGTATATCTATTCCATTAGTTCTGTCCCTCTAGAGAACCCTGACTAATACAGCGACCCTAGGAAAACAGCTAAGCCTTCCTCTGCCACGCTATTATTACAATGGTAATAATAACGGAATGTGCTGCTGGGGGTTATCAGGAAGATTAAACAGGGTCACGGACGGGAAGCTCTTGGCTGATGCCTGGCACACAGCAGTTTTCAATAAACAGTGGTAATTCCATTTCAGGTGGAATTTGCTTTCTTTTTTTTTTTTTTTTGAGATGGTCACACTCTGTCGCCAGGCTGGAGTGAGGTGGCGCGATCTTGGCTCTCTGCAACCTCTGCCTCCTGGATTTTCCTGCCTCAGCCTCCCGAGTAGCTGGGACTACAGACGTGTGCCACCAAGCCCGGCTAATTTTTGTATTTTTAGTAGAGACGGGGTTTCAGGCTGATCTTGATCTCCTAACCTTGTGATCCACCTGCCTCAGCCTCCCAAAGTGCTGGATTACAGGTGTGAGCCACTGCGCCTGGCTGGAATTTGCTTTCGATATTTAGGATATTTAGCTTCCTCTTTAATCATCCAAGTCATCTCACTGTTAGAAAAAAATTTTCTATACTTTGCTTTTTGTATTTCTTTTCAGTTCAAGGGTCCCTTTTCCTAGGATGCCTTGGGCTGGGGCGTGACTAATCCTTCTCTAAACAAGTCTGTGGCCATGTCCTCTCTTGGGAGAGCGGCTGAGAACTCAGGCCCTGGTGCCAGGTGGGTTTGAATCTGGTTCCAGCTGTGTGGCCATGGGCAAGCCACTTCACCTCTCTGAGCCTAAGGACAGTATGTACAGCATGGTACTGTTGAGGTGTTATATACAGGGAGATCTACAAAGCTTATCTAGGCACACATTCAGCAGTCATAAACTATTAGCGACAATTCTTCATTCACTGAATAGATATTTGTTGAGCACCTACAATCTGCCACACGTTGGACTTTACACCAGAGACATAGCAGTTCATTCAAAAACAGACCCAACAATAAGTAAACAAAAACAGACATAGATATGTCAGGGTGCTGAGCACCATGAAGAAAAATAAAGCAGGGGAAGGGATGGGTGGGGGTATTTAACTGGGACGCTGCAGGAAGTCCTATTGCAAATGGGCTGTTTGAGCAGAGCCCTGATTGAAGGCGGGATGCCTCCTGACCAGGGTCTGGTGGCAGGAGAGACTGGGACTGCAGCCCCGCATTGGCAGCAGGTCTTCCACGATGGAGGGTTCCTCCCAGCTCCCCGCCTCCCTCCTCCTGCTTCTGCTCCCTTTTGGCAACCTCAAGGGGCTGAGAATGTCCTTGGCCACGCTGCTCCCTGGAGCCAGGGCTGTCTCCCCAAGAAGCAGTCCAGTCTTCCCTGTGGAGCTCATGACAGTATTCCCTGGGAACACAAGCCACGGAGAGGAGACACCCCAGGAGTTAACAAAGGCACTGAACTATTTAGCTTAATCTCTGACTTCTCTCTCTTGACCTCTCCTCCAACCAAGTAGATAAATGGCCTCGCTCTGTTCAGTGCTTGGCTCGGGTCACAATAAATCAGCTGGCTGTGTATGCGTGCACGCTCACTCTCCCAAGCTGAGGCCAGCCTTCCTGTGCTAAACCACCAGTATTTATTCCAGTCTGTCCTGTGTGTGTCCTGGAAACAGAACTAATTTGGGGTTGGGGTGTGTTTTCAGGTTCATGCTCTGCTCTTCTTATCCCCTAGAGTCTGACAGAGCTAAGCCAAGCCAGAGTTACGCTGACACACAAAAATGACCCAGGCTAAATCACAAACCCTGCAAAGGCTGCTGAGTTTCATCATCCCCATCCCAAAGGCAAGCCCCTCTTCCCTTGAGTAAAGATACCTAATGTGTGTCAGGGTATTCACCAGATGCAGACAGGAACCAAACCCCCTCCTGCCCTAGAAGAGTCTACAGGCCGGTGAGGAGGGCAGACAACTTTCACCCAGGACAAAAGTTACTAAGAGAATAAAGAGACATCACATTTTGCCAAGTACTCACTATGCACCAGGAGTTTTTCCAAGATCCCAGTTAGCAGTAACACATTTAAACCTCAGAGCAGCTCAACATGGTAGAGGTGTGTTCCCATCCACAACACTGCACTGACACCAGACAGCCTGGGAGGGCTGTGGGAGCCAGACTGGGTATGACTCTGTGGCCTGGGGTCAGATGTCTGCAGCTTCCCAGAGAAGAACACACTTGACTGAGCCTCGTTGGGGCGAAGAAGCACCTGACAAGTGGAAAATAATTCCAGGCAGAAGGACCAGTGTGGGCCACGAAAGGCACGTGTGGTCCTGTGGTGTACTCTCACCCACCCAGGTCCTATTATCGTGCCCATTTTCAGAGATCAGTGAGGTTGAGCAAGTTGCCCAGGGACACACAGGAGACACTGTTCAGATTTCCACTCCTGGTCACCAACCACTGGGTCTACTGCCTCCAGACAATGCAGGTCACATGGGCACATCATATGGGGCCTCCTGGAGGGCTCGTTCTCATCTCAGATGTCGGGAGGCGCGGCCCAGAACGGGCAGGGCCCCGAGATCTGTGCTCAGCGGCTTGGACTGGAGGCTGAGTAGACCAGCTGTAAGCAGGCTCTGGAGGCTATCGCCCCAGTAGCCCTAGTGGCTTAGCAGGAAGACCACAGCCTGCACCCGCCACTCACTTCCAGACCCCACACCAGGGGCCCCTGAAAGGGGACAGGATGTGCCTCTGGACTTGCAGACACCCACCCCCCAAGACAGTCCTCCAGGGGCCCATCAATCCCCACAGCCTTTCCTTCTTCCTCAGGGGCCTCCGCCCTCGAGAGGGACCTTTTCGTGAGAAAACAGAGCTGCCTTACCCCACCCAGTTCCCCTTCCACACTGGGAAAGCAGGGCTCAGACCGCAGGGAGGGATGGAGAAGGGAGAGCTTGGAGGCTGTTGGAATGAACTGGGCTGGGGGTGGGGGGCATTCCTGTAAAAGAGGACTCGAGGCCTCTAGGGGCTGGGGCAGGAGGCAGTCAGGCTGCTCGAGATTCTGGCCACTTGGCTCAGTCATGTTTCAGAGCCTCGGCGTCCTCACCTGTAACGTGGGGACAGTGGTCGTTCCTTGAGGCATGCCAGGAGGGGAGAATGAAGCGGAATATGGAAAGGGCCTGCCGCTGTTCCTGGTACAAGGAGTTTGGGTGGCGGGTCCCCGAGGACCTATTTATTGTTAGTATGAGCCATGACAGCAATCATCTAGCAATGCCTTCTGCGGCACGAGACCAGAATGGCAGACACGGTGGAGAAAGGCAGCCCTGGTTGTACTCAGACGCACGGGGCTGTTTTCCTTCTGCTGGTGGCTGCGGCTGGGGGTGGAGGGGGTGGGTGGGGGCTGAGCTCAGCTCTTAGCTGGAGATGTCTCAGCATCTGATGTGACACTGCTGTTGTTTTTGGCTTCACATCCAAGACTCTTTCGCGGCTAATTACTCACTGTCTTGGGAGACTGGCCCAGGAGCCTGAGAAAGGAGAGGGGAGAGAGAGTGCCGGTTTCTGTTTTGCAACCAGTTAAGGAGGCAGCAGTGCTGGGACCCATGGACCTGGCTGGAAGGAATAAAGTCTTTTGCATGCTCTCAGCTTTATTGAGCTATAATCTACGTACAATAAAATTCACAGTTTGGATAAACCTACTAAAAACCTACAAAATTCATAAAACCAAAAAATCACCACCCCCATCAAGATTTAGAATCTCTCCAATAACTTTTCCTCTTGCCCCGTCTGTCAATACCCACTCTGCCCTAACTAATCACCAATCTGCCTTCTGTCACTATGTGTTGGTTTCACCTTTTCTAAAATTTTATATAAATGAAATAATCTAGGATGGACTCTTTTGCATCAGACTACTTTCATGCGACAAAATGTTTCTAGATTCACCTACATTGTTGAGTGAATCACAGATCCATTCCTTTTTTTTTTTTTTTTTCTTTTGAGATGGAGTCTTGCTTTGTCGCCCAGTCTGGAGTGCAGTGGCGCGACCTCGCCTCACTGCAACCTCCGCCTCCCAGGTTCAAGCAGTTCTCCTGCCTTAGCCTCCCCAGTAGCTGGGATTATAGGGACCCACCACCACACCTGGCTAAGTTTTGTATTTTTAGTAGCTGAGACAACAGGTGTGTGCCACCACATGCAGTTAATTTTTGTATTCTTAGTAGAGACAGGGTTTCACCATATTGGCCAGGCTGGTCTCAAACTCCCAATCTTAAGTGATCCGCCCCCCTGGGCCTCCCAAAGTGCTGAGATAACAGGCATGAGCCATCACACCTGGCCGGGTCCATTCATTTTTAGTGCCAAGTTGTATTGCATTTATGTGGACATGACACAATTTGTCCGTTCATTTACTAATAACCATTTTAGGTTGTTTCCAGTCTTTGGGTGAACATACGCTCTCATTCCTCTTGAGCAAATACCGGGAGAGTAAATATCAGTGGAGTTATTGGTGCATATTATAAATGTATGTTTGGTTTTATAAGGAACTTCCAGATCTTTTCCCAAAGAGGTTGTACCATTTTACACTCCCATCAGCAATGTCTAAGAGTTCTAGTTACTCCATATCCTTGCCATCACTTGATATTGGAAATCTTTAAAATTTTAGCCATGTGGTTAGTAGGGGTTAGTAGGTATCTTACTGTGGTTTCAATTTGCATTTCTCTGGTGATTAATAATGTTAAGTATCTTTTCACAGGCTTGCATCTCATATAGGATTTTGAAAATGAAATGTGGGGAGTCCTGAACCAAGGCCTTGACACTCCCTTGAGAAGACCTTGGAAATTTGGGAGGGGATTAGAGGATCATATGCCATTATC
>NW_026652281.1:149743266-149760962 GCF_009828535.3 Hylobates moloch
TACTGTAAAATCACAAGAAAACATGAATATAATGTACTCTGGATATATTCATCTCTATACCAATGCATTCATAATTTTCAATAATTTTTTCTGGACTAAGGGGCCATGGAGACAAATGGCCTAGGGCCCACACATGTCATAAAGGAGCCCTGCCCATTGGAAGGTGTGGGCAAACCATGGGGGAACATGGAAACTGAGGCTCAGACCTGCATGGCCCAAGGTCACACAGCGTCTTAGTGTTGGATTTGAACCCAGGGCAACCTGGCTCCTAAAATCTTTGATGGTTGTTTTTCTTCAGATGGCCTATCAAACCTACATGTTCCAGTCTTCTTTGAGGCCTCAGATTTCCTGACTGCAGTGATCAGGAGGCGGTAGACATCCCTTCCTCGCCACCCACACACGCACACAGGAGGCTGTCCCCCTCACACCACAGGCATCCGAATGGGGAGAGCTGGGAAGAGTTCTTCTGGAGCATATGGTCTACCCGGCTCACCACACAGCTGGGCCTCTGAGGCTCTACATGGGGAGGTGCTCTCGTGGTGCTGGGTGTGGGGTGGGATCGAGACTACCCATCACCCAGTGCTCCTTTCCACTCCCCACCACCTCGTTTACATTGAGTCTGAGTTAGACAAGAATCTGATGTTGTCCAGATGGAAAAGTCCCCCTGATTTTGGCTGAAAAGCTCCTTGTTGAGGGAACTATTCGAGGCAGGTGTACTACAGCCTAAACCCTGCTGGAAACACTCACCCGGGTGGGAGATCTGCTTTCTCTCCTGCCCCCCACCGCCCCGCCCTGTCCCACCTGTCTCTGTCAGAACAACAGGAGCCGGCCAATAGGCCAAGCCCCGTCAGTCCTGTTCCTCTGAGGGGAGGTGGTGGGTTAACTGTGTTCATTTAAGGGCAGGCTGTCATCCTGGGCAGTGACTGGGGAGGCTTCTCAGCGGCACCCTGGCCTGAAGACATCCCCCTCTTGAGTGCCTAAAATCCCACCATCTGGGCTCGATTCAAAGCAGAACGGTTGTTTACTGGGCATTTCCTTTAAAGGCAAAGAAGTGAATGACTGTCAAGATCATCCTTCCCCGTGGCCATGCGCCTGGGCAGTGTGGGGACTCTGAGGCTCTGGCTGGGAGTCTGGAGAGGGGGAGGGGATGTCATCACCGCTTTAGCCCTATATGGCCTTTTAGAGTCAACGACTTTGACCTGTCGTGTCCAGGGAGGCAGGAGAGCTTTGTAGTTAAGGATACAGGCTGACCTGGTCACAGTCCTCGCTGTGTAGCTCTGGGCCCCTCCCATCTGTCAAATGGAGATGAAAATTTTCTAGGAATATTTTGAAAATATTAAGCCAATACATTTTCTTCTCTCTTCCCTGTTAAAGGGAGGAAGGAAGGAGGGAAAGATGGAAGGAAGAAGGGAGGGATGGAAGGAAGGAGGGAAAGGAGGGAAGGAAGGACCTAGAGAGGGAGGGAAGAATGGAAGGAAGAAGGGAGGGACGGAAGGAAGGAGGGAAAGGAGGGGAAAAGGAAGGAGGAAGGGAGGGAGGGAAGGAGGGAGGATGAAAAGAAGAAGGGAGGGATGGAAAAAAGGAAGGAGGGAGGGTGGAAGGAAGAGAGAGAAGAAAGAAAAGATCCAGGAAGGAGGGAGAGAAAGAAGGAGGGAAAGAGGGAAGGAAGGAGGGAAGGAGGGAAGGAAGGAGGGAAGGAGGGAAGGAAGGAGGGAGGGAGGGAAAGGGAAGGGAAGAGGGGAAGAAAAAGATCCCCAGACATGGAGTTTGTCCCTGGCTCCTAGGGAGGAAGGAGGATTTACGAGAATGACCCAATTTAACAGGAAGCAGAGGGAGAAGCCCCCTCTGTTCCAAGCTGGTTGAACATTTGCGAGTGAGGGACATTTCCTAAACATTTGGGGTGAGAGATCAGGAGGGGTTTACTCACACAAACACAGACGCGGTACAGTGTTGGAGTCCCCTCCTGAAAGGGACTTTCAGCCAGCACTGCAGCCCTTTCGCCCTGGCCCTCGTACTCTCAGGCCTTCTCCCTGCATTTCTTTCTCTCTTTTCCCTGCCCATCTCTTTCCTTCTCCCTTTGCAGAGCCCAGCACCTCTGGGCTGTGTCTCCAGGCACAGTGTGTGTTCCTGCCTGGTGGCTGCCTCTGCACCTGCACCTTCAGAGTCTCACTCAGTGCACTGTGAGGTCACCTCGTGAGCCACACCACATCCCTGCCAGGAGGGCACCGCTGCTATCCACATCCTACAGATGAGGATGCCGGGGCTCAGAAAGGGGAAGTCAGTTCTTCCTGGCTACCTTCTTCTTGCCCAGGGGGCCAGGGTTCTGGGAAGGAAGCTTGGAGAACCCTAAGACTCAAGGGTTTCCATGAGAAGGGAGCCATCTTGAGTTCCTGCATGTCTCGCAGCTGAGAGGTAGCTCACTGTGGTGGAAAAGCAACTATCATTGAGCCAGGATTTACACTGAAGTTGGAGGTAACAGTCCCCCTGTGGCGGATCTCAGTTCATCTCAATTGAGTGAAACGCGTTGTCTTAATCATAAAGCTAGCGAGGAACAAAGCCAGAATCTGAAGTCACATCTGTGTAACATCAAAGTCTGTGCTCAACCTCAAACATGTGTTCAAATCGCAGCTCTTCCTCTTGTAGGCTGTGTGGCCTTGGACAAGTCACTTGACCTCTCTGTTCCTTAGATTTGCCAACTGTTAAATAGTGATAGTAATGTTTCTGAGGCTTATGCTTATCTAGAGGATTAAATGAGATAATGTCTAAAGTTGTGTCCCTGTGGGAATTCTGGGGGTTACCAGCCATGTCTCGGCTCCTATGAAGCGATAGTGATGAAAGCTGACATTTGACAGGCACCACTTCACTTTATCCTCACCACAACTCTATAAGGTGCTGTTATTCTCCCCATCTCCAGATGAGAGGACTGAGGCACAGAGAGGGAGGGTCATTTGCCCAGGGGTCACAGAAGCCACACCAGCCAGAGGCCTGGCTGTTCTGTGTGCTTAGCCCCATGCGAAGCTGTCTTCCTACATTAAAAAATAAATAAAATGTGAATGAAGTTAACCCTTTAAAAGATGCAGCATTAAAAGTAGAGGACTTCAGCCCTTTCCGAGAAACAGAGTCAGAGGCAGCCCAGCCATGCAGAGATGCTTGCTGTCTGCCAGGCTCCCTGCTAGGACCTGCTGTCTTGGAATTTCCAGCTGGGTGGGAGGGGGCGGGGCTGAGGACAGACAACATGCCGAGAGCCAGAGGCACGAGAATGGGGCCAGGACAGGGGGCTGGGGAGGGGTGTCGTATGAGGCCAGGGCAGGGAGGCATGGATTCTGCCAGGGTGAGGGACCAGCCATGTGCACGTTTTTGTTGGGGAAGGGGATGTTGAGGGTCACAGGAAACTGAGGTGAGGAAGGTAACAGGTCAGCCCAGTTGGTGGACAAAGAGGGTGGTCACCAGCAAAGGCACAGTAACCAGAGAGCTCATGGAGTGTTTAGGGAAGAGCTTGCTGGGGACACAGGCTGCTGGGGTAGGGGTGGTGGTGATAGCGGGTCAGAACGGAGGCTGGAGAGAGATCTTGAGCCCAGGAATCTGTTTTTAATCAGCACCAGTGCTTCCCATGGGCGTTGTCCAAGGATTACGCTTCGGGAATCACAGGCTACACCCAGACAACCTGTCCTGGGGCCGCTACTCCAGGGTTGGGAAGGAAAGATGGTGTAGCTCAGCCAGGAGTCAGGAAGGCCTGGGGGCCAGCCCTGCTATGGCATTGCTGGCTGTGTGCCCTTAGGCGAGTCATTTGCTCTCGGTGCCCCAGGCTTCTTGCAGGTAATATTACACTAATATTGAATTTCCAAGAAGGCCGTGAAGATTAGTTCTGAAAAAGATCTGCAAGTCACTGGCATGGTGCTGATTCATAGCAGGTGCAGGAAGCAGCCTTCCTTTCTTCCTCCTTCAGAAGGCGCTACTGTCCCCTCATGTGAGCAAAATCACAGTGACCATCTGAATTAGTCAGGTTGGTTCTACTGTCAGGGACAGAAGCCAACTCAAATTGGCTTAAAAGAAAACTGAAGAGGCTCCCGTCAAAGGGCCCAGCAGCAAAGGAAGCATGTGGGTGCCCGTCAGTCAACATTCTGTCTGTCTCTGCTTCTCTTTGCCGTCGGTCGGTCTTCTTTCTCCTCCTGTTGCTGTGTTGCCTCCAGGAGGCCAAGACTGAGGCTCTCAGAAGCCCCTGCTCAGCAACCCAGAAGAGGGAGAGCCGCTGTCTCCAGATATCTGTAGCTTAGTCCTAGGGAAGGCTCTGATTGGTTGTGCTTGGGTCATGTGCCTATTCCTTGGGCCAATCACGCTGGCTGGGGATGCAGTATTTTAAGTGGCCAGGCCTCTGGCCAGGGGAGTGCCATCTACGACCAGGAGAATAAGCAGCCCTCCCTGGCCAGAAAAAAGCCCAAGTGAAACAACTGAAAACCCAGAACCAGCTCAGATGCTTCTTCATTTCTGTGCATAACCTACCTTGCACAGCATCTTCCAAGCTGCCTCTGGATTATTTGTCTCCACATCCCCTTCCCCCAAATGCGAGTTTCTCCAGATAGGACCAGACCCCACATCTCCACAGCCCCGATGCCTGCTGTGGGGCTGGGCACAGAGCATGGGCTGACACGTCTTTACAGCCAGCGTCCAGTGTCCTCTCCACGGCCTCCATCTGAACCCACCCTCTGCTCTCCGCCTGCCTTGCCCTGCCTTCTTCTAGGCACTGCTCCCAGGACTGCTGTGTCCTCTGGCTGGTAGGCGGACGCCAGCCCTTCCTTCCTTCTGAGTCCTCGAGGTTGGGCTGGAAAGAGGCCGGCATCCCGGGTCACATGGTTACTTGGCTTCATGGTTGATCCTTCCCTCCTTCCTTCCATCTTTCCTTTCCTTCCTTCCTTCCATCTTTCCTTCCCTCCCTTCCTTCCATCTTTCCTTCCCTTTCTTCCTTCCTTCCATCTATCCTTCCCTCCCTCCCTTCTTTCCTTCCTTCCTTCCATCTATCCTTCCCTCCCTCCCTTCTTTCCTTCCTTCCTTCCATCTATCCTTCCCTCCCTCCCTTCTTTCCTTCCTTCCTTCCATCTTTCCTTCCCTCCCTTCCTTCCATCTTTCCTTCCCTTCCTTCCTTCCTTCCATCTATCCTTCCCTCCCTCCCTTCTTTCCTTCCTTCCTTCCATCTATCCTTCCCTCCCTCCCTTCCTTCCTTTCTTTTCTTCTCCCTCCCTCCCTTCCTTTCCTTCCTTCCTTCCTCTCCTTGCCCTCCCTCCCTCCCTTCCTTCCTCTCTTTCTTTTCTCCTCCCTGTCTCCCTTTCCCTTGCTTGTTCACTTGGAAGCTCAGTGGTCCTTCACAAAATGAGTGGACTATTTTATGTTCATCTCCAACTCTGGCCATGAAGTTGAGGAAGGGAGGGCTGCTGCTGTTTCTGTGTGGGTTAGGCTGACCCCGCTCACAGCCCCTTTTCCTCCTTGCGGCCTGAGTATCCTGAAGCCCAGTTGGCTACACCAGAGAAAAAGAGCTGCTACTTTTCTTCAAGATCAGTTCCCTGTAGATACCACTGGGGATTTGTTGTCCCCTCTCCCCTCCCCCAGTGGCTGATGCCTCCTTCCAAAGAGACGTTCTTTCTTTTCTTTTTCTCTTTCCTTTTTCTTTCCTTTTTTTGGGCACTGTTTAAAAGCGAGTAATATAAGTCTCAGATCCCCTCACATCATGTTAATGTTAAAGTATGACTAAAAATAAATTGTGGGTTGCCATAGGAACCCTGGCTGTTGCTAGGTTTAGTCTGTGGGGGATTGGGAGCCCTGCTTTTTCTGGCCCTGCTGGAAGGCGGCCTCTGTGGCTGCCAGAGCACCTGGGAGGGGCCCCCAGGGCACCACCCCAGCCCCCAAACCCCTTGAAAGGTGGCCTCACTGGGAGCACTGAGATCACCCTGGAAGGAGGACTGGGTCTCTGCAAAGCCTCTGAAAAGGAATTTCCAAGAAGGGGGTTGGAGAGGGAGAAAATAAAGGAAGGGAGGTAAAGGGAGAGAAGAAAGGGAGGGAGGGAGGATGGACATAGAGAGGGAAGGAAGGGAGAGGGCACAGGCTAGGCTGGGCCTGTCGTCCAGCCAGACCCCCTCCAGGTACTTTTGGACAGAGGTGCTGGTCCTCCACAACCTTCCTGCTGTGCAGATGTTGAAGCAGAGGCAGCGAGATGGGAGGTGACGTGCCCAGTGGCACACAGCTGGAAAGAGGCACAACTGGGCCCCAGATCACAGGCTTTCTGACCCAGCCTGGGCCACAGGGCCTTTTCTGTCTGCCCTTTCCCCC
Organism: Hylobates moloch; assembly: GCF_009828535.3. NCBI lineage: Eukaryota > Metazoa > Chordata > Mammalia > Primates > Hylobatidae > Hylobates > Hylobates moloch. The sequence goes on from NW_026652281.1 coordinate 149,749,585, forward strand.
AAGCGCTCTCTGCAGCTGGACCTCTGCTTATCCAGTGGGCCTTGGGCCACTCTGGCTCTGTCCATCCCTGCCCCGCGAGTGGACTTCTCAACCTCTGTCCCCTAATCGGGGCGCACTGAGGACACTGTATGCCAGTCCCTAGCTGTTGCCCATGCGCAGTGGGAAGTGCCTCTGTCCCTTCTCAGTCAGCCCTATTTGCAGCACAGCATGGGATCAAGAGGGCTGACTTGAGAATCAGGCAGACAGGAGTTCAAATCCATCCTCAGTGCTTGCTGCTGTGTGACTTTGAGCAGTCTCCCTGCCTCTCTGAACTTCAGTTTCCTCATCAGCATGGATTCCTCCCTCGAAGGGTTGCTGTGAGAACGTGTGAGAAGATGCCTGTGGGCCCTGGGCCTGGCACGTTTGAAGAGCTGGCTGCCGCTGTTATGTGGATGATCTCGCAGAGCTGCCCTGTGTTTGCAGCCACAGCACATGGCACTAGCCCCACAGGGGGTATGTCCCCCAGCCATGTGACCCAGGAGCGAATTAGGACACTTGAGCGTTGTGCAAGCAATGCCGAAGAGGTGGGGGACTCAGGCGCAGGTCCCAGGCCACGGCCCCCACGTGCATTCCTAGGACTGGCCAGAGAGTGCTGCCCAAGGGAGCCCCTTGCAAAGAAAGTAAATGGCAACCAGGGCTGAAAGAAGGCTGGCCATCATGCAGATGCCATTGTTACCAGACTTCCCTCCCTCCCTTCCACAGACATTTCCTGACTGGATCCTCAGTGCTGGACACAGTGCCAGGGCTCCAGAAAGTGAGAGGACCACTCTACTTAGTTGTCCATGACATGTGGAATAAACAGAACAAAGACACCATTAGAAGGGGATTCCAGACGCCCGAAAGCTCAGAGCACTCATCTCCAGTGACACCCAAAGGGCAGAGGGAAGCAGGGTTCTCCGTTGTGGGGACAGGCCTTGTATTTTGTCTGTCATAGGCTGGAGCTCAGGGGTTCACAGTCCCACTGACTTTATAGGACCTTGATGGTTCTGTCATCAGGATGCAGTAGGATCTCCTACCAGCAGGGCGGGGCGTATTAAAAAATGACTGTTGTGATCAAGACCACCCTGGCTAACATGGTGAAACCCCGTCTCTACTAAAAATACAAAAAATTAGCCGGGCGTGGTGGCGGGTGCCTGTAGTCCCAGCTACTCGGGAGGCTGAGGCAGGAGAATGGCATGAACCCGGGAGGCGGAGCTTGCAGTGAGCCAAGATCACGGCACTGCACTCCAGCCTGGGTGACAGAGCGAGACTCCGTCTCAAAAAAAAAAAAAAAGACTGTTGTCTGGGGGTGGCTTCTGAAAGCAGGAAGGCCTAAAAGAGGAGGAAGAGGGAGGCACAATGGCGAGGGAGCCAGGGTGGGCTTGGGTGGAGGTGGCAGCTTTCGGCTTGGCCATGCAGAGTCAGCCTACCCCATAATCCAGCTGCTGATGAAAGAATGGGGTGAGGGTCAGAGACTGAATGGGACTTAAGGGACCCAGGAGGAGTGGGAGAGGACTTTGAACTACAAGAGAAAAAGAACACAAAGGGGCCAGGCACGGTGGCTCACGCCTGTAATCCCAGCACTTTGGGAGGCCGAGGCAGGTGGATCACTTGAGATCAGGACTTCGAGACCAGCCTGACCAACATGGTGAAACCCCATCTCTACTAAAAGTACAAAATTAGCCAGACCTGGTGATGCATCCCTGTAGTCCCAGCTACTTGGGAAGCTGAGGCAGGAGAATCACTTGAACCTGGGAGGTGAAGGTTGCAGTGAGCCAAGATCACGCCATGGCACTCCAGCCTGGGCAACAGGAGTAAAACTCTGTCTAAAAAAAAAAAAAAAAAAGAACACAAAGGATGAGCAGTTCCCAGAAGGGTCAGCCTTCCTCGTTGCTGGGCTACCCTGCCCTTATCCACAGCTTGGCCCTGAGAGAGAGCTACAGAAAGGCAGGCTCTGTTCAGACGAGAAGAGTTTTTAAGGGGGAAGTTTGAACAAATATTGTGCTTGGTGCTTTGCAAATAATACCTCATTTTATCCACATAAATGTGCAATGAGTTATATTGTTATCCTCACTTTATAGATGGAGAATCTGAGGCTCAGAGAGGTTGAGTGACCTGCCTAAGGTCACGCAGCTATCCAAGAAGTCTCTAAACTGTACTCTTTTTATGACATCCATTCTTTGCGTTGCACAAGAAAGAGCTTGGCAAGGGGGTTAAGGAAAAGGGAAGGAGCATTTACTGATCACCTACCAGGAAAGCCAGGAGCTTTCCTGATTTAAGGGGTGTATCTTCACTCTACAGATGGGAAACGGAAGCCTCGAAGAGACAAAGGCATGGGACAAAGAGGCAGAGCTGTGACCTTTTCAACTGAACATCCCCAGCACAAAGTCCGGCACCAGGTGGGCAAGAGGGGATAGTGTATGTTTGTGGAGCCAAACTTGGGGGCCAGGGTAAGTCAGGTTCTTGGATTTACAGAGGGCCACAGCTGCCTTATCTATAGTGAGATGCTCATTTTGAGAAGAATTCAAAGCTCCTTCATGAAGTATGGTAGAGAGAAACGGAAAAATCCAGGAGCAGTTTTCCATAAATGTCAGTTTTCAAGTTCAACCATCACTAATCAGCCCTCCACTTGCATTGACACTTAACACTTACCTTTTTATTATCTCCTTTTAAAAAAAAACTTAATTAAATCCATCCTCATTCTGAACTCTATCTTGAAAGCATGTATATGACAGGCTAGTTATGTGATTTTTCTAATGTCTCTTAAAATTAATGCATACTTTTTTTTTTTTTTGAGATGGAGTCCCACTGTGTTGCCAAGCTGGAGTGCAGTGGCACGATCTTGGCTCACTGCAACCTCTGTCTCCCGGGTTCAACTGATTCTCCTGCCTCAGCCTCCCAAGTAACTGGGACTATAGGCGCCCACCACCACACCCAGCTAATTTTTGTGTTTTTAGTAGAGACAGATTTCACTATGTTGGTGAGGATGGTCTTGATCTCTTGACCTTGTGATCCGCCCACCTCGGCCTCCCGAAGTGCTGGGATTACAGGCATGAGACACTGCGCCAATGCATACATTTTAAATGTTTAAAGAAAAGCCTTCTCTTTGCCCCCTAAAATCCTCTCATGGCCCACACCTGGGAAGTGCTGTCCTAGAGGCCACCAAGGGTCCTTCAATCCCTGAAGTCTGGGACTGAGGCATAAATAGAGCTGGAGGGTGGGGTGTCCCAACCTGTGCAGACACAGGCAGGGCCTGGGATCCGAAGGCAGAAAGCTACCCGCAACACACCTGCTTTGGCTCTGTTGGTCCCAGGGTGATGGGGATTTGTTGAGAAATACACAGAGGATAATGGGGACACTCACATATGGCGGAGTCCTGCCTGTGGGGATGGGGTTAGCTTTGAGGGACCTCTGGGGGTGGTCAATGTCCCTTCTTCTGCCCCACTCGGGTGTGCTGAGCTCACCCTACTGGACTCTGGCTACCCCCCATTTTATTCCTCCCCTCCCCACTCTCTGCCCTTTTTTCTCATGGCTCCTGCCTCTTTGTGGCCCACTCATGGCTCATCACGGCCCCACCTCTCTCTACTCTGGAACTTCATGCCTTTGCTCCTGTTGCTTCCAGTTCGAGGCCTCCGCACCTCCAATTCCTCCAGCTCGAGGCCTCCACACCTCTAATTCTGGGTCTGCAGAGCAGGATCTGCACCAGTCAGCCCTTTCTTGCTGGAGTCAGTCCCCATCGTGGCCTGCGTGGAAGGGATGGAGAAGAAGTTATGCCAGCACACAGCTTCTGTGTCTGACATCCCCAGTACAGCTTCCCAAAGGAAACACTGGGGCCCGTGGCTACAGCCAGAACTTTGCCCTGCCTCCGTGGGCCAAAAGCCCTATCTGGGAGTTGTCAGAAACTTCTGGCAGACAGAACATGTGAAGGCAGACAGAGACCTTCGCAACCCTGCTGTCCTCCCAGCCAAGGGCCACCCAACCCAGAGGATATCATATACCATGAGAAGTGGCCACCCACAAGCAGGTCACCAAGGGGGAGCTCTGTCTAGCTGCCCTATGCCACACCACCCCCACTCACCTCCATCTTCACCTGCTGCCAAGTGAGGCTGGGGTACAGTGCCCGACTCTGAGCAGCGCCGTGTTACCAGTGCTCTTGGCACAGCTTGGCTGGCATCCAGACGCCTGCCTGGAAAATAGGAGGCCAGCCCTCCTCTCCCCTGGTGTGGGCAGCAGCCTGCTAGCTGGACCCCTGCTTTCAGGGCTTCCTCTCAGATGCCCCATCCCTAGAGCCCCCAGTGATCCTCCCAATCCACACCTTGTCATTCTCCCGCCTGACCCTTCTAGTAACTGCCTGGGAGCCCACAGACTCACAGCCATGTCATAGGGGCATGACAGCCAAAGGCCCCTGGGACCTGGGCTGCCTGGCTCTCTGGCTTCCTACCTGTACAAGCCTTGCCTCCCATATGACATGCCAGCAACACTGACCTGCTTAGCTTCTCACACACCCATGCCGTTCTAGCCTCAAGCCTTTATTTTTGTTGTGCCTTCTGCCTACTCCTCAGACACCTAGAATGGCCTTTCCACTTCCCTGTCCCTGCTTCCACCAACTCTTGCTTCTCTGTAAGACTTGTCATTGGTACCCCATATGGAAGGGGGGTCCTGTCATCCTCAGGAAGCCTCCGAGGCCTTTCATAGTGCTTCCCTATCACTCCCCACTGTGCTGTCTGCTGTGTCACCGTCTTCTAGGGACGCCCATCTCCCTAGCTGCTCCTGGAGAACAGGGGCTCTGTCTGCATCATCTGATTCCCAGGTGCCCAGGGCAGGGTGCAGAGTGCAGTTGGGTCCTAAGGTATTTTAACCCTAATCTTCTGCAAGGGGACAGCAAACATATCCTCTGCCTGGATGCGGAGTTTGGAGGGATTTTCTTTTAGGCACGGAAGTGGCGAGACACTTCCTTTGCCAAGCTCTCACTGGGTTGCCTTGAAGCCTGGGAATTTGTCTCAGGTCCTCTTAGAAGGTCTATGTAGTTTGGGGGTTTCTATTTTGGTAGTGATAGGATAAATAGATTCAAGGTTTAGAGACGCAGCCATTCCAAAGAGGCCACAAGATATAGCTAAACCTGGAGATTTGCATGCTGAGCCCGTGCCCATAAGGTCCAGGCTTGCTGATGAGGTCAGGGAAACCCAGCGAAGCCTCAGAAAGGGTGCTCAGAGTAGCTGAACCTCTCCATTTATATTTCTTGGGGTTTTTCTGTTTGTTTGTTGTTGTTGTTGTTGTTGTTGTTTGAGGCAGAGTCTGGCTCTGTTGCACAGGCTGCAGTGCAGTGGTGCGATCTCGGCTCACTGCAACCTCTGCCTCCTGGGCTCAAGCCATCCTTCCACCTCAGCCTCCCTCGTAGCTGGGATTATAGATGCACGCCACCATGCCCAGCTAACTTTTGTATTTTTTGTAGAGATGGGGTTTGACCATGTTGCCCAGGCTGGTCTCAAATTCCTAAGTTCAAGCAATTTGCCCATCTCGGCCTCCCAAAGTGCTGGGATTACAGGCATGAGCCACCTTGCCTGGCCCCAATTTGTATTTCACAAACACCATGATGGGAATTCCTGGTTCCTAACAACTTTTCTTAAAGTCCCTCTTTCCTCTTCCATCTGTTGCCTCCATACCTGCAGAGCCTCCAGGTCCATCCCCTCCCCTGTTCTTCCAAATCTGCATCATCAACATCCCCAAAGAACTGAGGATAGTAGATCCTTCCTAGGAGGGCAGGGGAAGAACCTGACTACCCCTTTCAGTGTGGAGCCCAGACAACAGATGGGACAAGGAACTCCAGTCTCCCAAGGAGGGGTTAACGCAGCGACTATTTGGAAAAGTCCCAAAAACCACAGAGACCACCCTAGGCCTGAAAGGAAGAGAGGAGGGAGCAACTGACCCAAACCTAGAGGTTGCTGGAAACCAAGGAAATAAAAGGTTGACCTCTCTCTCTCCTCTCTCCTTCCCTCCAGCCTCCAGCACTGCCCATTGGGCAACCCGACTGGAAGCTAAAAGGGAGAACAGTGTGGCATTGAGCGGGGTGGGGAGGGACAGGAGGTCTGGAGAGACAAAGACAAGACATCCAAGCCAGATGGTCTTTAGTGGCTGGGGAAGGGAAACGCTGGGACACTCAGATTGTCATTTTTGCTTGGCACAAGTGATGAAGGACAAACAAACACAACAAAACAGTTTTTGATAATAATAAATTTTTTTTATAAGAATGTATTCCCTTCTTTAAAAAGGAAGAGTAGCCAAGTCCAAGGACATGCCTCGGAAAGTTCTGGAAGATTATACCATGTGTCAGGCAGCTGATAGGAACCCAAAGGGGGGTTTTTGGAGCAAGCACAAGCCACCTACCTAGCATCGAGGAAACCCATTAACTGATGAGATGCTGCCTCATTTTCTTTCACTGACATATCCCAAGCTAAGGTCCCAACCTCCAGATTTGCAAAACGAAATGAAAATGATGAATGCAATCTACTGCAATTGTTTTCAAGCTTAATATTCTGCCTAGAACCCGTTCAGGGAAATGTACTATAATTGCATTTTAAACCACGAAGTAAAAGAAAGGGGCTGGGGCCAGACAGCCCGAGTATTGGAGGAGAAGCTCCATCCCGGAGACCAATTAGAGGCCAAGAAGGAGACCTGAGGGTGCAAGGGCTCAGGGGAGATTTTCAACAAGTGAGGTTAATGAGGGTAGATGGGAGAGGGAGCTTGGGGAAGGGTCTTACCCCAGAAGCCCTTCTAAGCCCTTCCAAAGGAACTGGAGGGACTGGAGAGAAACAGAGACTTTCTTACCCGGCACACAACAGGAACTTAAACCCAGTTCCAATGAGCAAATGAAATTAGGCAACAAAACTGATCAAATTTCTATTTCTCAAAATGTATTGTTTAAACTACTAATCCCATGAGATGCCTTTGGAAAAGAGGGTTTCGTGGTCAAATATCTTGCGGAAGAACCACATGTAAGTCACAAAGCTCATTAAGCCATTGAAGGTGCTGAGTGAAAATACATTGAACCAGACACCACAGTGTCCACATATAGAGCCAGGGCCCGTGGCGTGGATGGCTACTAACATCCAGCGGCATCACTCTGAGCAGAACTTCTGGGTGGTGCTCTTGGATTAAACCAGTGAGGAGGAGGCTCCCTGCGGAGGAGAGAGAACCAGGGCTGGGGTTGTTTTTTCCCCATGAACGAACACCAATAAAGTGTATCTTTTTTTTTTCTTGGAAGGGTGAGATGGTCACAGGTGGCCCAAATAAGGCTACATCCAACTCTCCCTCTTCACCTGCCAGGGACAAGTCCAAGATACTTGAAGTTCATTCATTCATTCATTCAGCAAACATTTGCTGAGCACCTACTGCGTGCCAGGAACTGTTCTAGGCACTGAATGCCTCAAGGCACAAGACAGACAAAATCCCAGCCACGGAGGATCTTACATTCCAGGAGAGTGCCATGTCCCCTCCTTCTCCCACAGCCCTGGAGTGTTCTGTGACACCCCTAAACCCATCCTGCCGCCATTGCTGATTGTGCCGGGGCGGGACACCTGATCCAGGGGGACCCAATCCAGACACTGGGCCAGGCCTATTCATTTCAGAGCTCAGACCTTGGAGCCCAGCAACCTGGGTTCAAACCCCAACTTCCTTACCCATTAACTAGTTGATCCTGGGCAAGTTAACCCCTCCTAGCTTCTGTGTCCTTGTTTATTATCTTCATAAGTAAGGATGACAATACAACTTGCCTTGTGAGGTTATTTTGAGAATTACATGAGAAAACTCACATAAAGACCTTGGACCAGTGGCTGGCACATCACTGGGGCTCCACAAGTTTGCTGTCGGGTTGTGATGGTCATTCTTGCTCCCACAGAGGAAGAGACTAGATTAGTTGGCTGGGCCTGGGGGACCTGTAAGGTTTGGGAAGGAAGACTGCCATTTGAGGACAGCCATTTAGGGACCCTCATGAGCAAACAGAGGGAGCTGATCTCCAAAGCAAATCAGAAAAAATGGTGATGATGGGAGAGAGGTGGGCCAAGGAGGGACAGAGCAAGCATCCCCTTTGCGTCTGACAGTTTGCTTCTTGCTTTGTGTCTGATGATTCTTCCTCTTGAGGCTTGGTGGTTCCCCTTGGGTTCCATGACCTTTCCCAGTCTCCCACTCATTTCAGTTATTTTGACTGGGTTTTCTGTTCCTTAGAGGCAAGTAGCCCCTGACCAAGTCAGGGTGTCCTGAAAACCCTGCTCAACAGAGTGACCTAATCAGGAAAAAGAAAAGTTGTTTACCACGAGCCCAAGCTGGAGAACAAACGGGCTTCCTCTGCCTGGGCTTCCCCTCACTCCGTGGGGCTCGGCATCCCACCTCCCAGCTCCTGGAGGAGGAAAAGGAAGGAGGCATTTGGAAAGTAGGAGAAAGGCCAACAAGTGGGACCCAGAAGCTCTCCCCACCCAACACTGCCAGGCCAGAGGGAAGACGTCCAAAGCTCATTAGCAAGTCCCAAGAGCCATTTCCTGTGATTCTTCAAGGCTGACTGGGTCACTCAGAGGAGCAGAAGACATCTGCTCTTTCTTCCCCTGCTGGAGATAGAGTCCCTATCCAGCTAAGAAGGATAGGCCTGGAAACATTCCAGAAAAGCCCTCCCTCTGTTCCCTCTTCCTGGAAGGAAAGCCAGGGACACTGTGCTCTCCACAGCCCCCCTGAATGACATTTCCACTGTGCTGGGAGGCCTGGGCAGCGCTGAGATTAGAGAAGGTGGGAGGACAGGCAGACCCCTGGGGCAGAGGTTGAGCATGCGGGATCGCTGGGGGAGAAGGCAGCAAGAGCAGCTGGAGGTGGGGAGTTGACAGGCAAGCCCCAAAATGGCTTGGAATAGATAATGGCCTCGAATGCTGTGTTGAGGAATGGGGGAGCCGCCGAAGGTCTTTAGGAGGGCATGGCAGGGTCTAACCTGAGTTTTAGGTAGATTGCTTTGGAAGCAGCACAAAGATCTGATCAATGACAAGGTGTGGCTTGGTCACAACGAATAAGAAGCTGGGTATGCAGCCGAGGGCATGGCATCTTCACACAGGGACCCTGACAAAGTTGATGGGGATAGAGCTGTTGACCTTCAGGTCCTTGCCTGCTTCCCCCATGCCAGCCACAGAGCTGAGGGCTGGGCCTGCACGTGAAGCCCAGCTGTGCTTCCAGCCTCGCTAGGGAGCTCCTTCATGACAGGCAGCTTTGGGCTAGAGTGAGAGATCCGTGGGGAGACAGGACAGAGACAAGACAATGTCACATGCTGCAGGCATATTTATTCACTCAACAAACATTCGCTGCACATCTGCACCGAGTCCTGAGCAGACACTTCCTGCTCTCCAGGGAGCACTCTTGATCAGGGCACTCTCCTCTTCCTCCTTCTCTTTTTCTTTTTTAAACCCTTGGCCCTTTCTGGTACATAAGTAAGACTTGCTCTTTATATTAATTTCCTGTGGCTGCCATAACAAATTATAAAAGCCAGGTGGCCTAGAGCAGGAATTAATCCTCTCGCCATTCTAGAGAACTTGGAAGTGTGAAATCAAGGAGTCGGCAGGGCTGTGCTCCCTCTGAAAGCCCCAGGAGAGAATCCTTCCTCCCCGCCCTCTTAGCTGTTAGTGTTGCTGACAAACCTTGGCATCCTTGGCTTGGTGACACATTGCTCCAGTCTCTGCCTCCATGGTCACACGGCGTTCTCCCTGTGTGTCCCTGTGTCTCTCCTCTTCTTACAAGGACACCAGTTATATTGGATTATGGCCCACCCTAATCAAGTATGATTTCCATCTTAACGCGATTACATGGGAAAAGATGACAATTTCCAAGTGGGGTCACACTCACAGGTATCAGAGGTTAGGACTTCCACCCGGCTTTTGAGCACGCAATTCTACCCACAACAACTTGGGTAGGAAATCGTAGGGAATTTGTAGGAAAAAACAGAGATAAACCAAAAAAAAAAGATAAAAATAAAATCGTTAAAAAGTCGCATTACCCAGAGATAACAACTCTACTCTTTTGGGATGTCTCCTACATGTTCTTCCCTCTCTACAAAAATATGTCATTATTTACGCAAAAATTCAGTTATCCTGTGCACACCATTGGGACCTGCTTATTTCACCTGGTAAAATACAGTGTATGTTCTCATTGTTTTTCAAGCCTGGATTAGATCTTCCCTATTACAATTGAGATGCACTACCTATGTGCCCTTCTTGATGCAGAAAATACGACTGATATCGTCTTAGCCTTGCTCACTTCCTTTCTTGTTAATGTCAATCTCATCACTTCCCTATAGGTCAGTATTATTGGCCCTGCTTTGCAGGTGAAGATATAGATTCAGAGGGGTTAAGTACTTGTCCCAGGTCACGAAGCCAATAAGCGTCACACTGGAGATCTGCACCCAGGACCATCGAAGGGCAGAGTTGTTTCTTTATGTTATTACGTGAAACTACCTCCTTCGATGGAGCTGCTTCTTGGGTATTATTCTATCAGGGGTGCTATTAAGATTCACCTTGCAGGTCTTGATGGATGTGAATGAAGGAGAATTTGCAGGTGAACAGGCAGGTGGAGGAGGTGTCATGCAAGGGCACAAAAGTAGGAACCAGCTCGTCCTGAGAAGGAAAACATGAGCTGTTTGCTATAGCAAACAGTGAGGCAGGGCGAGGCGGGAGGGGTCAGCTGGGTCCTGCAAGGAATCTAGGCGTTATCCTGAGAGCGATTGGAGCCCCTGGCACTGTCAGCAGGGAGAGAGCTTGCGTTTTGGAGAGTGCTTTCCGGCTGCAGGGTGGAGGATGGCTGGGAGAGGTTGACCAGGGCAGAGAGATTGAGGAGCCAGGGGGCGAGTAAGGGTGGGGACTGGGGATGGGGTGGGGTGCGGGTTGACCAGTTGTATGAGGAAAAGCGAGGCTGGGGAAGGCGGAGTAAGACCTGAGGCCCAGCAGCTGCTCTCTGGTGTCCAGAGGAAGTTGAGGTGTGGGCCTTGCCCTGGGCGGCTCCACTTCAGCCCTGCTGGCCAGATCGACGGCCCTCGTTCTCGTTCTTAGCAGGAGACCTCCTAGTTGGCATCAAGCTAAGCCTCAGGCCTCACTGGTTGGAAGCCCTGGCTCCACACCACAGAAGGCACAGAGATAAGTGGTGTGGCAGATGTACTGCAAACACAGGATTAAACACTTAGGGACTGACAGAAAGCTGCCCTCTGGAGGGTGGGGGATGGGGCCCAGGCCCTGCCTCCTGCGCAGGATGGCTGGGTGGTGGGGGCTGGAGGAAACAAGTCCCCTCTGGGGAGTGGAAGCAGGCTCACCCTTCTCTTTCTGGGGAGTGGAAGCAGGCTCACC
>NW_026652281.1:149760972-149935126 GCF_009828535.3 Hylobates moloch
AAGCAGGCTCACCCTTCTCTTTCTGGGGAGTGGAAGCAGGCTCACCCTTCTCTTTCTGGGGAGTGGAAGCAGGCTCACCTTTCACTTTCTGAGGAGTGGAAGCAGGCTCACCCCTCTCTTTGCCCCCCTGGCAACACACACACAGAGGACCTAGCCCATACTTCCATCATCCATCCCTCGGGCAAAAAGATGTGCTTGTTTCCTCCAGCCCCCGCCACCCAGCCTTCCTGAGGAGGAGGCGGGGCCTGGACCCCATCTCCCACCCTCTGGAGGGAGCTTGATGCACACATCAGTGGTGCAGTCCACTCTCAGGAGGCGGCACTCAGGTCCTCTGTGCAGGCCCTGGAAGTTTGGGCAGAGAATTCTGGGGTCCTGAGTGTCTGGAGGAAAGTCAGAAGTGGGGAGAAGGAGGGTTCTGGGCTCTGGGTCTCTGGCTTGGGCAGCTGAATAGACATAGGTGCTGCTCCCGGGTTTTGAAATCCCAGAAAAGGGAAGAGGCAGCTGGGTTGGGGTGATGATGAATTTAGAGCGAGCAGGTTGCCCTGAGGGGCTTGTGGTCAGAGGAGGCTGGATCGGGGAGAGAGCTTGCGTTTTGGAGAGTTTTGGAGAGTCCAGGCTTAGCTACAGACCCAGGAGGACCCCAGCTGCTGACCCCCAGCACCCCAGAGAGATGAAGGATTCCTTCCAAACTCCTGGGCCAGTTAGTTGTTCCTCCCTCCCAGGTGCCAACTATAGTTACAGAGCTCGAATCATGGGGAATGGTCAGCCCTGTCTCCTCTGGTCCCTCCCTTCCCTGGCCTGCTCTATGGAAGGTCTCTGGGGTTCTGAGCCTTCCAAGAAGAGGAAAAGACAAGATGTCTCAACTCTAAGGTCAGGGCACCTTTCTAAGGAGTATCTGGAGGTGGAAGAGTAGGCAAAGACATGAAAATATTAAACCTGGATAGGCCAGAGCATAAAGAGCTCTGGAATAGATAGGAAGGAAGCTGCCATTGATGGACTGACTGATTGATTGATTGATTGATTGATTGTAGTAAAGTGCATATAACATAAAAATTGCCCTCTCAACCATGTTAAAATGTACAGTTCGGTGGCATTAAAGACATGCACAATGTCGTACAATGCCCACTATCCAGTTCCAGAACTTTTCATCACCCCAAGTGGAAACCCCATAAGCTACCACTGATTCAGGAGAAACTATGCACCGTGCTGCATTCTTCACTCTTATTAGCTCAGCTAACCCTCCTCACAGCTTTGAGAGGAGTCTGTTTCGCAGATGAGGAGAATGAAGCTCAGGAAAGAACAATAAGTTGCTCGAAGCCATACAGGTGGTACATGCCCAAGACTGGATTTGTGTCCAGGTTTGTCCAACTCTAGAGCCCATTATGTCTGATGGGGGCAGTTGGAGTTTGCTGAGACTGGGGGGGTAAAGTCACCCAGCTGCTGCTGCTGTCCGCTGGGGTACAGCTGGGCTGATCTTTACCCACACCCCAGAAGATGGTAGAGGACCTAGCAAGGTGCTCTGCTATGCAGAGGGACTGTCTAGATGAACCAGGGACTCAGGCTGGAGATGGGGCTTAGCTGGGGGAGCAAGGGAGTGGGGCACAGTGCCAGGGCTTGTGACCTATTGAGGGCAACCCCAGTTAGGGGCTGGCAGTAGGGACCAGGGTCCTATCCCTAGGGAAGAGCGCTGATCCCAGCCGTGCAGTGGACAGCCAGCGTCAGAGAGGTCCTCCATGCCAGGCAAGGGGCTGCCAGGAGCACCAGCTGGAGGTGGGGCCTGACACCAGATCCCAAACCCTTCCCAGCAGCGGTCTGAGTCCAAGCAGGAAGTGCTCGTGGCCCTCAAATCTGTGTCTCCCGTGGACTCCGAAAAACTCAAGATTTCATTGGTGTGAAGGCCTCAGATACGCCCGTGCAACAGGAAGTCAGAAAAGCTTTCACCTTTTCTCTTCTCTTTCTTCTACATGTGTGCATGCAAATACACTCAGATGTAAAAATGGAATCTTATTATACATCCAGTTTTGCCACCTGTCTTTTTTTTTCCTACTCAAAAATGTCACGGGAATCTTCCCAAGCTGTTTAGACATCATGCTGTTTAAAGGCGACGCAGCAGTCCAACGCACGGCTGCCTCCTAGTTTGTCTGACCCAAGGTTCTTACTTGGCAGCATCTGGAGACATTTTTGATTGTCACAACCCAAGGGGCGGGGTGCTACTGGCATCTAGTGGGTAGAGGTCAGAGATGTTGCTAAACATCCTACAGTTGACAGGACAGCTCCCTCTAATGAAGAATTATCTGGTCCCAAATGTCAATGGTGCTGAGATTGAGAAACCCTGATCTAACCAATGTCCCACTAATTAGCATTTAGACCTTATCCAGTGGCCGAATTGTTTGATTATTACAATGTTGCCACTAACATATTTTTGACACACAGTCCATCCTCATTTTTCCTAGATTCCTATTAACAAATATGCCTACTTGCTAAAATTTATTTGTAACCCCAAAAGCAGTATTTGCTGCACTTTGACAGTCGTTCTCAGATATGCACAGAGTAGTCAAAAGCTTGCCTCACCCAATGGGCACCTCCCAGACGAGGTGGAGCAAGGCCAGGCTCTGCCTTCCTGTGTCAGCTCTCACACTGTAAATTAGCGTCCTTTTGCAGTGTATTTAGTATCACCATTTTTGGCTTTTTGTTGGTGATGTCACTGTTAAAATGGCCCCAAGCACAGTCTGACGTGCTGTCTAGTGACCCTAAGCACAAGAAGGCTGCGATGAGCCTTATGGAGGAAAGACATGTTAGAGAAGCTTCATTCAGGTCTGAGTGATGGTTCTGAGTTCAACATGAATGAATCAGCAATATACACTAAATAAGGTGTATTTAAACAGAAACACACATACAACGAGGTGGTGTATTGATCACTTGACAAATGTGTTGCGACCAGAGGCTGAAAAGACCCTAACCCTGTATTTTCCCTAGGAGCAATGCTTTGATGTTTGCTAATTCAGTGTTCCCAGCAACTTTAAAGAACATGATTGTCACAAATAATGAGAATTGATGGTACACCATGATTGTTTTACATGTTGTATACCCTGGAAGTGTGGTGGCTCCCTCGCAGGGTGAGGTCCTTTTGAGTTTTGATACTTAGGCTGAAACTAACATGCAGCAACAATGCTGTCAGTTACACTCTCACCAATGGGATATGAGAATGTCAGTTCCCCTCACTCTTCCCAGCATGAAGTATGGTTAATTTTTTGCATCTTTTTCAGCTATTAAAATTTTTTCATTTTTTCCAACTACTGACAATTTCTTGAACTCCAAGGGAATGTGCATGGAAAGAAATAGTCTTACAACTTTATACATTGCCCAAAATCTGGTTTTTCATTTCCCATAATTAATACTCCTCAAAAAATTTAACATTCTGATAATTAAGCCACTGAGTTCTTAAAACTTATGAATTTAATAAATTAGATGTTCCCAAGCATTTAAGCTTTGATTACAAACTTAACCAAATAAACTCTTCATATATCTATTATTTCAAATTCTCATAAGTGCTTTAAATATCTTCAAAAGTAGACAATTATATAATGATAAAACTGTCGAGAACACTTTCACCATAACTGGTGATAGCAGGACCAACACCGTGGATTTCAATTTGTCTTTTTATTACTTCTATTCTTATTTTCATTTACTATCTCTTGCTATTTCTGGTTTCTTCCTGGGACTACGATTTTATTTACCCAACCAAAGAATTGAAGTTTACTTCCCAGGCTGACTGAGCCTGCAGATACCAGCCAATGGTAGATGACTCAGGAGCCTGGTTTGTGAGACTTGGTGCGTCTTTCATCCATTATGTTGCTGGGCACACCCCTTTTTAGGACTTCCTATGCATTCTGTCTGTTGCGTTAGGCCCAGTGCAGTGGTTCACGCCTATAATCCAAATGCTTTGGGAGGCCAAGGTGGGAGGATCACTTGAGCCCAAGAGTTCAAGGCCGGCTTGAGAAACATGGTGAGACCTCATCTCTACAAAAAATAAAAAATAATTAGCTGGTTGTGATGTGTGTGCCTGTGGTTCCAGCTACCTGGGAGGCTGAGGTGAGAGGATTGCTTGAGCCCAGGAGGTTGAAGCTACAGTGAGCCATGATCATGTCACTACATGCCAGCCTGGGTGACAGAGCAAGACCTTCTCTCAATAAATAAATAAATAAATAAGTCCCCCGTTATTGCCCCCAACCAAACTGATTCATTTAGATTTGTTCACAGCCTCGATCTTTTCCTTGAAAGGACACTTGTTCATTCACATCCCTTACTGCTACTGAATGACTTGACATGAGCATTCTTTGCAATCCTTTGCTCCGAATGCTTCATCTGCAGAGGATATCTGCTCATGATACCATTTCATAAATGTTTCTCCTGAAGGTTCTTTCTCCACGATATTATATAACCTGCGTGATTTTATTTTTTGCGAATGGGGTTTGCCCCGATTTGGACAAATCTAAAGCTTTTGGCTACTCTAATTATAACAGACCTTTCTTATCTACCACGAAGACCTCCAGTATTGACAACAACCCAATGGGACACGCCAGCCTTTTTAGGATCTTCTTAGTGCTCTGCTGTGGGGATGCATCATATTTTATTTAGTCAGTGCTGCATTGCTTGACATCTAGTAGTGTCTAGTCTTTCACTATTATAGTTAGTGCTGCCATGGATATTCTTATGCATGAATCTCTGTGTATTCATCCAATTATTTCCAAAAGTAGAACTGACTGGGTCTAATTTTGAAGCAGTTGCCAACAATTAAAGTCATATTCTCACAGAAATCTGATTTCTGACTCTGGTTGACAGGTGGGGCAATCTGACAGCCCAAGCCCATCCTTGCGAGATAATGACCTGGACGTGGGGTCTGCTCCCTCTAGAAGCTGGTCTCTTGGGAGTCTCACTTGGCTCTTTCTCCCATTTGCAAGACCTGCCCGGCTTTTATAGATTCTGAGTATGCAAACCCTGGCATTTGTCGATTTGATGGGTTTAAAATGACATCTGATTGAAGTTGTAATTTTTATTTACTAAATTATCGGTGCAGTTGAGCCTGTGCAGCTGAGGAACATCTTCTGGCTTTTATTAGCCGTTGACGTGTCTTGTTTTGTGACTTGCCTGTTCACGGTCTTTGCTCCAATTTTCTATTGGGTTGTCTGTAAGAGCTCTTTATCCTTTTAAAGTTAAAAGAAGAAATAAAAAAGCATCTCTACTTTAAATTAGCCTGGCTTGGGCAGCAGACAAGATATAGGCTGTCTCATGCACACCTGGGAGGCTTCTGAAGTTGCCTGAGTCCAGGTTGGAAGGGCAGGAGAGGACAGGTGGGCAGCCTGGCACTCTATTAACCATACCTGGATGCAGCGTGGGCTAGAAAGGACATACAGACTGAAAGCAGGGTCTTGAAATAATACTATTTTAGGTCAGCCTATCCCTTGATATGCACACAACTTTACACCCCATGGAACGTTCTGTAGGCAAAGAGCAATGGACCGGGAGTCAACTAGACCTGGAGTTCAGTCCCAGCTCTGCTACCTCCTAGCTGTGAGATGTTGGGTGAATTGCTTCACCTCTCTGAGCATTTGTTTTGTCCTCCTTCACACTGTCTTATGGTCTTCCTAAAGCCCGCAGGTTCTTGCAACCATGGTCTCAAAAAAAGAAAGCCAAAAAAAAAAAATCTTAAACTGGAAGAAATAAGTTCTGGGATCTAGTCCCAACTCTGATGCTTAGTGTTTCTGGTTCTTAGTTTTCCCATGTGTAAATGAGGGGCTTGGGTGCTACCAGCCCTGAGGATGCAGCCATCTCTGGCATTCTAAGATTAAAAACTGCCTTCTACTCTCTTATCTTGAATTCCTGGTTGGGCCAGCTCAGCTCAGTAGATTTCAGCTTGATTGAAA
This sequence comes from Hylobates moloch, assembly GCF_009828535.3. Taxonomy (NCBI): domain Eukaryota; kingdom Metazoa; phylum Chordata; class Mammalia; order Primates; family Hylobatidae; genus Hylobates; species Hylobates moloch. Next base: position 149,766,897 of record NW_026652281.1, read on the forward strand.
TAATAGCCACGTCCTGAGCTTCTTCAATGTACCAGGCACAAACTGGGTCAGGGACTTCAGGAAAAAGCAGAACGGATATGGTCCTTGCCCCCATGGCATCCAGGGCTAGACCAAGGGAAATGGACAGGCTGTTAATTTCTGGGAGCCCAGAAGGCATTTAGCTGAGCCTTGGGCCCTGGGAGGCTTCCTGGAGCAGGAGCTGTCTGGGCCCGAGGGTCAGCAGGAGTCAGATGCCCCAGGAGGGGGAACAGCATGAGCAAAGGCTCGGAAGGAAGATGAGGTGTGGCTCAGTGCTGGGAGTGAACTAAGCACGGAGGAGGTGGGTTCAGGGTGGGGGAGGACCACAGAAGTTGGCAGGGCCAGATCATGGAGACCTTTGCAGAGATGTTAAGGAATCAGGGCCTCTTTCCAGGCATGGAGAAGAGTTTTGATGACAGGACTGACAAGTCAGCTTTGTATCTTTGGAAGAGCACCCTGGCTGCTGAGAGGAGGCCTGAGGATGGACTGGAGAGAGGGAGACTGTGAGGAGGAGAGTGGGATGGAGGGAAAGGGGTGGGGCTGAGGGTTTCCAGGGCCAAATACTGGCGTGGGTGTGGGGTGAGGAAGAGGAAGGTTAGAACGGTGGCCGCCAGCGAGGCCTGGCAGGGGCTTGGGAGAGCAGCTTTAGCGGGAGGCAGATGGTCAGCGAGGTGAGGCGGCTGTGGACATTTGGCGGGCATGACTGCCTGAAGGCCAAGAGGGTAGGCTTACTGGCTGACAGATTCATTCACTCATTCATCCTTGTGGCCCACTTTGGGCCAGGCACTGGACTGGGCCCAGCCAGTGAATGAAAGGTCACTTGCCTCGGCACTTCAGGTGGGAGAAAGGCAATAATGAAGGGATGTATTCTCCAAGGACTACCAGCATGTGGAGTGCAAGGGAAAGAAGCAGAGGTGGGAGGTGGGGCTGCCAGGACTCAGGAGGGGTGGCAATTCTACACGGGAGGACCAGGGAGGGTCTCATGAAGAAGGAGGCTTGTGAAGAAACTGCATCCTTTCCTCCGTCAGCCCATCCATTCATCCGCATGTCCAACAACACTGGGGGAGGCACCAGTGGGAGGAAGTGAAGGAGGCCGCTGCAGAACTTAACCTGTGAGCAACTGTGGGCGTCCGTCCTCTGAGGGTGAGTCAGAGGAGAAGCAGGGGACCAGGATGGGCTAGAGTAGGGAACTCCAAGCCTGGCAATGCCTGCCCAGCTTGCTTTTGGGGATCATCAACAACTACAGAAGGAAAAAAAAAAAAAGCAGAACCACTGTTGTTTAACTTGGGGATTTTTTTTTTTTTTTTTTGAGACAGTGTTTCACTCCCGTCGCCCAGGCTGGAGTGCTGTGGCATGATCTTGGCTCACTGCAACCTCTGCCTCCCAGGCTCAAGGAATTCTCCTGCCTCAGCCTCCTGAGTAGCTGGGACTACAGGCATGCACCACCATGCCCAGCTAATTTTTTTGTATTTTTTTTGTAGAAACAGGGTTTCACCATGTTGCACAGGCTGGTCTCAACTCCCAAGCTCAAATGATCCGCCCACCTTGGCATCCCAAAGTGCTGGGATTACAGGCGTGAGCCACTGCACCTAGCTGGATTTTTTTCTTTTTATAAATCAAGTCTTCTCTTTAATGTTATTTCAAAGGTCTGTGGGGCATCACGACTCAGGTCCCCAGCACTAGCCTGCTGTCCTGTCCCCTCCCAGGGCCAGGCTGACCTCTCACTTTTACCATCTTCAGAATGGCCGAGTGCAGACTTGTCTCCTCCAGTGTGCAGGCTGCAACACAAGCCATGAGGCAGAGTCACCAGAAAATATTGGCCGGCTTTGGGGACTCAGGCCTTGATTCCAGCTCCTGTTCCGCCTCTGACCCACCATGTGGCCACGGGGCGGCCTCCTCACTTTGCTAGGCCCCTTCTCTCCTCTTTATAATGTGGGTCGGAGAGTCCATACCTGCCTGCCTCAGAGGGCTGCTGTGAGGGTCAGATGAGGGAATGGACTTGAAGACACCCCAGGTGTTCGTTAAGCACCTACTGTGTGCAGACACAAGGTGAGCAGAACAGTCCTGGTTCACGCTCATGGAGTCATGGTTTGTGGAAGGGACAGACATTAGTCAGATAAGCCCCCGGGCTGGGCACTGCGGGCAGGCCCAGGGCACACGGCCATCCAAGCCGAGACAAGCCAGGGACACAGGAAGCCATTCGTGCCCCACTCAGAGGCAGAGTCCTCGGGCACTGCCCTGGCAAAGGAACTGTGGTGAGGTGGTTGTGCTGAAGTCTTGGGAATCAGCTATTACCAGTGTCTGAAAATGTAGGTTTTGTCACTGCTGTTCAGGTGTGGTGAGGCTAGCAGATCACGGCTAATTTCCATTGGAAAGTGTGTTTGTGACTCATGGTTCTCGAGAGGAGAGGGCATGCCACACCCTAAAGGACCACACAGAAAGCACCGGGCCAGTTGAGAGGCAGAAGGACAGATGGGAAAATGTGGACAAGAGCCTTTATTATCACTTATGCAGGAAGGAACGGGTGAGGCAGGGTAAGCAGGCTTAGGATTGACTAGTTGGAATAGTTTCAGGGGGTTCTGCGGCATAGGGGTTGTCCCTAGTGGTCTTTGCCTGGCCCTGGCGTGATCAGGGCAAGCGGAGAGTGGCTGTTGTGTGTGAGCTGGATAGAAGACGCAGTGGATGTGAGCTCTGGGCTGGTTAGTTTGCAGAGGAAAGGCGTGCTCTGGAGGAGTGGTTCACTAACCCTAGGAATTGGCTGGTCCTGGCATTGTCAGTCTCCAGGGTCAGCGAAGCCACAGATGTCAAAGCATCAGAATTACATGGTTAATACACCCAGCTCCCAATCTCTGCTCAGCAATTCACATGCTTTGTGACCAGCAAGCTATTTGGCTTCTCTTTGGTTCAACTTCCTCGTCTATAAAATGGGAGTGATAATCCCTTTCCCCAGGGCTGTTAGCAGTGGCTGATGGAGTGTGAGTGCTAGCAGAGACTTTTTGCCTGGGTGACTGGGCTTGCTGCTTTCCCCTTTCTGGGGTGCTGACTTCACTGGTGAACTGGGAGGCAGAGGCTTAGAAGCAACTAATGCCCCTCTCTGACTGTTCTGCTGCCTGTGTCCACAGTCCTGGGCCTGCGGGCAGCCTCGACCCGTTCCTTCTGATTGCAAGACTGTGTCCCTTCAAAATGCCACTTCCCCTGGCTTTTGTGCACTGTGTAGCCCTAAAGGGTCCCAGGGAAAACCAGTTCCAAATCTCCAAGCACCTGCTATGGGCCAGGACGTCCACAGGCACCACCTCTTATAACTTCATCTCCACAAGACTGCATGGTGAGCGTTTTTCCTCCCCATTCTACAGATGGGGAGGCTGTGGCTGAGGGTGAGGTGATTTGCCTACGCTGACTCAGCAATTCGAAGCTGTCGGGGCTGTGTGTACCTGTGCATGTCTTCACTGCACAAGGCACCCAGATGCGAGGGGAGCAGGACTAAAGTCTAGCCCAGACCCTTCAACCCAGCTGTGTGCTGCGGGCTGCCTGTCAGCCAGGAGGGAGGGCACCTTCAGTGCAGGGGTTTAGGCACTAGGGGGTTTAGGCCCAGGTGCATTGTTCTCTCTGCTTCTTTTCTAGGGACAGGAGTGTAGAGGCAGGTACACCCCAGCCTCCTCAGGCGAGGGTTCTCCTTTCTCCCGGCACTGGAAGGATCTGTCCTGGGGTCCTGGGTGGGCTGGAGACAGGAGTTGCCTCAAGGACACAACCTTAGGCCTGTTTTGGGCCTAAGGGTTCACTTCCAGGCAGAGTGTAAGGGAAACACCCACCCCCGACATGTATGCACACACACACACACACACCACATACACACACACTTCTGTGCACACACACACACCACATACACACACACTTCTGCACGCACACACACACCCCACACAAATGCACACATACACCCCCCACACAGACACCACACACACACACACACCCCACACACACCACACACACACACAGACATCACACACAAAGAGAACCCACACACACACCACACACACATACACACACCACACACATACACACATCACACACACATACACATACACACATCACACACACACGCAGACATCACACACACACCCCCACACACATACACACATACATACACCACACAACACCACACACACATACACACACCACACACAGACACCACACACTCACCACACACACATAGATACCACACATATGCACACAGACACCACACACATCACACGTTTCCCTGAGCTTGATTTTCCATGCACCAAGGGCAAGGCTTTCTCCAGCCCGTGCCTGTGGTGACCATGTCCTTGGTGGGATGCTGAGGACGGGTGTGTGTCTGTGTGGGAGGGGAGCGGGGAACAGGTAATTACTCAGGTGTGTGTGATACACAGAGCATGTTTGCTGTGACGTCCTCTGGAATGTGACCAGTGTGTGTCCTGGGATGCGGTGTGCATAATGCTGCGTGTGGGGTGTGATATGTGTGCTGTTTGTGGGTGTGGGTGTCACTGATGACTGGGCGGAGTGCACATACTGGCAGGTCCCAGGAGCACATAGCAGGTTGGGGTGCACCGTGTGGGCAGCCGGCCCAGGCCCAGGAGCAGTTTCTTCCCCCGGAATCAAGTCATAGCCTCTCCGTCCAGCTTATTTCCATTTGCTAGGACCCGTCTGGCGCCAAGATTTTAGGCTAGCGTGATCCCTCAGTTCTGGAGCTTTCCGCAGCCACAGCCTTCATGGGCAAAGGAAGAGGCCAAGAACAATAGCGGCACCTTCCTCCGGGCCCCCAGGAGAGGAAGGCCATCAGGTGGGGAGGGCTCTCTGGATGCGAGGACAGGGCCAGGACTGAACTTCGTGTGTCATTTTCTTGTTTAATCCTTTTCATGCCTGTGAGAAAAGGTCACCAAATCAGTCAGGGACCCAGCAGGAAACAGGGGAGATTGAAGAGGAGTCCCGGGGCTACCAATTGTACCAAGCTGTTACCTCCCTCTGCCTCACATGAAATTGGCAAGAGCTGGACAGGAGCTGTGGCCACTGCCACCCTCTGATGACTGTCAAGGAGGGGCCAGGGGAACCAGTGCCGCAGCCTCTCTCCCATTCTCTGAGCTCTGTCGGCACTGGCCAGCCCAGCCAGAAGACAGAGGGTGGGGGGCCAGGGTGATGGCTCCTGTGGAGGTCAGGCTCTGGGTTCAGAGCAGGTGGGGAAGGGCGGGGAGTGGCTCTGGAGAGGCAAGCAGAGACCTCCCAGAGCAGTTCCCATCCTGGCTTTATGGGGGAGGGCACCATAGTGATATCCACTGCCCAAGGTCACCCGTGGGGAGCCTGCAGAGCCAGAATTGAAGCCTGGCTCTGATGGAGGACTCCTACCCACTGGGAGTCGGTGGGCTGGTTGCATACCCTGTCAGCCTCCAGTCAGACCACAGCCCCCACGGGGCCACTATCTCAAGACTTTTGGGAGGGGCGAATGAGGTCTTGAAACTATAGCAGAGGATCTTTGATCTGAGTGGTAAAAAAATAAATAAATAAATAAATAAATGTTTTTAATGCAGCTGCCAAGGTGACACAGGTGATTACCAGAATAATAAGGGGATGGGATAGGAAAGCCAGGTGCTGGGGAACTCAGCTGAAACCTTGCTTTAAGAGGCCCAGAGAAGTCCTGTGGCTTGCGTCAAGTTCCCACAGCATATCCGGGCAGAGCCGGGGCAGGTAACCGTCTCCATGTTGCTGAGGAGACCCCAGCCATGGGCTAGGAGGTCTGCTCCAAACATTCTCCCAGAATCATGGGCAGAACCCACTCAGGGTCCCTCGTCTGCTTGGGAGGGGTTCATTGCAGCCTAAGACAGGAAATAATCCAAGTGCCCATCAATAGGGGGGTGGTTAAGTAGGATACAGTCTTATGCTGGAATAAGAGGTAAGTAATGAACAGGTTGAAATAAGTCTATGACTCAGAGAAACCTTCAAGATACAGTGAGAGCAAAAGCCAGGCTACTAATCAAGGCCACAGTGAGATGCCACCACGTCACACCCACTGGGATGGCCACAGTCCAAGAGAGAATAACAAGTGTTGGTGAGGAAGTGGGAAAGATGGAATCCTTGGAGGCTGCTGGTGGGGATGTCAAATGGTACAGCTGCCATGGAAAACAGCCTGGCGGGTCCTCAAGCAGTTAAACAAAGAGATATCACGCAGCCCAGCAATTCAACTCCAGGTTTATACCCAGGAGAAATGAAAATGTATGTCCACACAAAAACTTGTAGACGAATGTTTATAGCAGCTTGATTCATAATAGCCAAAAAGTGGAAACAACCCAAATATCCATCAACTCAAGAATGATAAACAAAATGTGGTCTATGTTTTCAGTTTTTTTGTTTGTTTTAGTTTTTTGGGTTTTGTTTTGTTTTGTTTTGTTTTGTTTTGTTTTTTGAGACAGAGTCTCACTCTGTCAGCCAGGTTAGAGTGCAGGGGCATGATCTCAGCTCACTGCAGCCTCTGCCTCCTGGGTTCAAGTGATTCTCCTGCCTCAGCCTCCTGAGTAGCTGGGACTACAGGGACGCGCTACCACACCTGGCTAATTTTTGTATTTTTAGTAGAGATGGGGTTTCACCATGTTGGCCAGGCTGGTCTCAAACTCCTGACCTCAAATGATACGCTTGCCTCGGCCTCCCAAAGTGCTGGCATTACAGGCATGAGACACTTCTCCCAGCTAAAAATGTGGTCTATCTATACAGTGGAATATTATTCAGCCATCAAAAGGCATGAAGTACTGACATGCTACAGCACGGGTGAACCTTGGAAACATTATGCAAATTGAAATAAACCAGACACAAAGGACACACATTGTATGATTCCATTTCTACGAAAAGTCTGGAATAGGCAAATCTATAGAGACAGAAAATAAATTAGAGGTTGCCTGGGGCTGTGGAATACAGAGGAATTAGTGGCCAACGGCCAAAAAGTGCAGGTTTCTTTTTGCAGTACTGAAAATGCTCTAAAATTGATTGTGGCGATGGTTACATAACTCTGAATATACTAAAAGCCATTCAACTGTACACTTTAAATGGGTGAATTTTACGGTATGATAATATTTCAATAAGGCTATTTAAAAACCAGGTAATTGAAGGGTAAGTAGAGTATGATTCTAAATACGTAAGGAAAAGCGCATACACGCAAATGATTGGGTAGGCATTAAATCTCTCTGGAAAGATGTCATCAACAAACTGTCAGCTGGGGATGCTCAAGGAGGGGCACTGAGTGGGAGGCACAGTGGGCCCCCTTTTCACTATGAAGTACAGTATGTCAAATTTTCACCATGTATCTTGTTTTTATAACGGAAACATGCCCTGCATCTGGTCCTTGCCTTGGGCTGGCCCAGCCCTCCTTGAGAAGCAGGCCTTGCTCCAAGGGGGCTGATGTGTCTGCCTGAGCTCATGGGGGTGGTTCTGTCCAAGAGGGCAGGTCAAAAAGTCCTCCTTCCCAGGCCTGAAATAGATTCCTGTTCAAAACCTAGCAAAGCAACTATTTTTGGCCTCCTGGCCTACCAGAGGCGGGTCCGAGAGCATGGGCACCATGCCCAGGCTCCCAGGATGGTCGCCCTAGGGACCATAATCAGTGCACCTCCCTGCCCAGGCTCTAAGCAGGCATTGTACCCTGCACCCATTGGATGAGATTTCAGGGGGCTCCTCTTGTAAGCCCAGTAGCAGGACTGGTCTGTACCCCAAGGGAACAATTCTGGAGTACATACTAGGTGCTGAGTACTGTGTTAGAGGTGCCAATTATGTTGTGTCTCTCCTAGTTGCCCAGTCAAGGAGGGGCTGCCATCATCATTTTACAGGTGGGGAAACAGGCTCCGAGGTCCTACCCCTGGAGATGGGTCTCAAACTCAGGTTGGCTACTTCACCCTACTATACCACTTGTATCATTCGAGAACCAAGTGACAAAAACCCTATCTAAAGCTGATGAAGATAATAGAGGAGATTTATTGATTTATTGATTCACACAGCTGAGAAGTCAAGAATGGGTGGGCTTCGGGTGAGGCTCGATCAGGACTTCAGCTCCATTTTTCAGTGGTTCTCTCAGCTCCACCCTCCTTTGTGTCTGTGAACTTCATCCTTTTTATATTTATTTATTTATTTATTTATTTATTTATTTATTTATTTTTGAGATGGAGTCTTGCTCTGTTGCCCAGGCTGGAGTGCAGTGGCACAGTCTCAGCTCACTGCAACCTCCGCCTCCCAGGTTCAAGCAATTCTCCCTGCCTCAGCTGATATTATAGGCACCCACCACCACACCCGGCTAATTTTTGTGTTTTTTAGTAGAGATGCGGTTTTGCCATATTGGCCAGGCTGGTCTCAAACTCCTGACCTCAGGTGACCCACACACCTCGGTCTCCCAAAGTGCTAGGATTACAGGTGTGAGCCACCGCGCCCGGCTGAGCTTCATCCTTAAGATGATTTCTCTGAAAGTAGCCAGATGGCTTCTAACATCTGTCACGGGGATCGTCATGCATCCTCAGCATATCCAGAGACAGCAAGTGTCCTGCCCCAGCATCCTGACCGAGACTCTGAGATTCACTGTGATTGAATGGGTTTAGGCCACTCCTGCCCTTGAACGAAGTCCAGGGCACAGGCCTGAAGGCAATAGGACCTAGCCCAGAGCTGGGGAGAAGCTCGGCCTTCCATGGAATATAAGGAATTTGGGGGAGCAGATGGGTTGCTGAATAAAAACTAGGAAGGAGAGAAAGTACAGGTATGTTGTGCAGGCAATCATTCAGACCCCCAACCTCCTCTTCTTAGTGAACTACATTAAGACATCATTCTGGGCATATTGCACTGAATAAAATTATTTCTCAGTTTCTCATGTGTAAAACGGATGTGCAGTTGGACCAGGCCTTTATATCTAGGGTGATTATTCACTTTTAATCAGTCACACTCTGGCTTGGGACACCATGAGAGTCGCTGGATTGGTTGATATCAGAATGCTTGCCTTTGTTCCCCAGACCCTGGCCTGACCCCCCCGTGACTCCCTCCAATCCCCGCTTGAGTTCCTCCTGTTACACCTTTGCCCCCATAAGAAGCAATCCAAGCCCTTTGTCCAGGCATCGTGATCTTTGGAGCTCTGCCTCCTGCCTGCTGTCCCAGCTACTGTTACCAAAAAGGAAGAATGAGTCTAGCCTGGACCTTGGGCTCATCTCAGGTCCCCAGTGGAGTCAGCATCCCTCAAACCACGGAGATCCCTCAACAGAAACAGGAACTGTCGGGAGAGGGACCCAGGACATGGTCACTTAAGGCCAAGTGCCAAACACCCACTCTACCCTATCCCAAGGCCCCCTGGTTGTGTTCCCTTGGGCAAGTCCCGTCACTCTCTGAGCCTCCATGTCTCCGTCTATGAAATGGGAGCATTGATGACTGTCACCCTGTGGGATAGCAGTAGGGGGTCTGTGTTCAGCAGACATCTTCCCCTCCTTGTCCTGCTAGAGCGGTGGGGCTGACGTGGCAATGGTTGCCTCACCCTCCTGTACTTCCCTCCCCTCCTCCCTTCTTCCTCTAGGCTTCCTTACACGCCCCTCATCCTGGTCACCCCTTGCATATGCCCAGCGTCCCTCCAGGCCCCCTCGGCCCACATGGAGGGCACTTTCCCAGCCCAGTCGACTCCAGGACGAATGGATTTTGGAAAGAGCCTAGCCCTGCCTCCTGTCAGTGCCTTGGAGAAGACAAAGAAACAGGGGTCATGGAGGGGACAGGGAGGGGGCAGGCAAGCCCTGTCCCAGCAGCCTTGGGGCCCCTGGCCGGGCAGGGTTTCCGTGAGCGGTTCTCCATTGCTCCCAAAAATAACCACAGTGTGTATCTTGTCGGCCTCACGCCGCAGATGTTTAGGATAAACCTTCGTAAATCTCTGTCCACGGTCCATTGGCAAAACGCTGAAAATCAGAAGAACGTGGCAACGGCCACAGACTCACAATTTCTCTCTCTCATCTCTGTTTCTAACTCCATCTCTCTTCTCTCTCCATCTCTGTCTCTCTGTGTTCTTTCTCTCTTGTTCTCTGAGTGTCGCCTTCTCTGTCTGTCTCACTATCCCTTTCATTTCTTCCTTTCCTCAGCTCTTTCCCCCATTATTAAGCCATGAGAGAGGCCTCAGCCTACCAGACGCCCACGGAGCACATATTTTAATGCGCCTTCACAGTCTTCCAGAAAAACAGATGCAACATCTACGACATTCTTCCTGCTCGCTGCAACAGCGATTAAAGAGAGGATTGGGTGAGGGGGGAGGCCTGGGGAGAGGATGGGGGGAGAGGAGAAAAGAAAAGCTCCTTGTCGGGGCTGCTTCTCAACCAAGGGAGTTGACGGTGCACGGGGCTGCTTGTGTGACCGTCTAGCACTATGACATCTTTCTCCCGGAACGTCAGCTTGGGGAGGGTGGCTGGGCTGCTGGTGGCTCAGGCGGCAAAGCCTGGCATTGGAGAGGCAGTCAGGATAACCAGGGCCCAGGCTGGGGCTTTCTTTGCCAGCATATTCGGAAAGAGCACAGGATTCTGAGCCCTGCGTTCGGAGCCAGGCTACTTGGGCCTACGGGAACCCAGGCAGCTTCAACCCGTTCACTCCCTCACTCATTCATTCATTCGACAAGCATGTGCAAAGTCTACGGATGTGTGGCAGGAGCACGGGGTAAATAATTACAGCACAACATGGGGGCGAGTGTGAACAAGGGTCACCTGGTGGTCCTAGTGGCCCTCCCAGGGGAGATGGCTCAAGTCTGAAAGGTGAGAAAGGCTTAGGTGAACGGGGTGGGATGGGCAGGAGTCTCCAAGGGGAACTGAACTCCCACAGAGAGCACTGCAATTTACAAATGAGAAAACCAAGGATGCCCAAGAAGCTGAGAACCCAATGAGTTTGCACCGGGTGGCAGAAGGCCTTCAAGAAGGCACGGAAGGCTGTCCAGACCCCAGCATCATCCATGTTGCCATCAACCAGAGCTAAGCCTCAGACACCAACAGGGGAAGACAGAGGCCGTAAGTAAGAGAGGCTCGCCAGCCAGGGACCAGCACAGAACTCAAGGATGTATGCCCGTCAATGAGGGTACCAAAGATTGCCATGCGTGACTGATTGCCCAAGTTTTTAAGAGAAGAACGGATATGCAGACTTTTTTTAAAAAAAGGTGAAATATTATTTTCAAATGATGGTGACTTAGTCACTCTTTAAAATATTGATAGGCCAAGCTAAATCCATCAGCAGGGCATGTGGGGTCCTCAGCTGCTGTTTGTTAACCTTTGGTTCATTCTGAAGTAGCAGGTGACAGCAGGCTCCACCTAAGCCCAGCATTTAGGAGGAGGCAGGCCTGATATTCGTGGTCCCTCCAGGAGCCTTGTTTCTAGAAGGCATGTCAGTACCCACTTGAGCAAACTCAGGCCCCAGCACCCTGGCAAAGTCGATAGGCCTTGCCTTCTGCTTTCGGCCGTGGGCTTGAATCCTAACCCTGATGCTAAATAGCTGTGAAATCCTGAGCAAGTCCCGTATTTCTTTATCCTTCACCTGATTCCAAAGAGTGTCTAAGGTTCTTCCATGAATACATTAGCAATGCAAAATGTGGCCAGGTGCAGTCGCTCAGGCCTGTAATCCCAGCATTTTGGCAGGTGGATTGCTTGAGCTCAGGAGTTTGAGACCATCCTGGGCAACATGGCAAGAACTCATCTCTACAAAAAATACAAAAATACCAAAAAAAAAAATTATCCAGGCATGATGGGGCACACCTGTAGACCCAGCTACTAGGGAGGCTGAGGTGGGAGAATCACTTGAGCCTGGGAAGTTGAAGCTGCAGTGAGCTATGATTGAGCCACTGCACTCCAGCCTGGGTGACAGAGAGTGAGACCCTGTCTCAAAAAAGAAAAAAAAAAGGGAGGGGAAATACTATATAGATAAATAGAACCAAGCAGGAGGTCAGAATCTTTGGAAAATAAGAGACACCAAGTAACGGAAACAAAGGTAAAGTTTGTCTACAGAGCACAGGTTCTAATGACCCTGTACCACGACTAGAATTGGACCTAAAATATTACCTTGGGATTCCCAGCAGCCAAAGCAAAGAAGGAATCATGTTTTTGTGATTTATTGTCCTTGAAAATAAAAGCATACCAGTTGATCAGAGAAGCAGTTTTCCTGGTATTGGGCTTGAGATAAAATTACTTAATGGCTCTCCCTAAAAAGACCTTTGTGTGATATAATAAACAATAATTCTACGTGCTAGTAAAAAAATTTCAATTTCCTATAGCTATTTCTTTAATGTCCTTCTATACAGGCTGATGATGTAATATCAAAACAGACCAAGTAACAATGGAGGTGAGACTAAAGAATGCAGTTCTCCATTGCTTTAGTGGACAAGTTACTTCATGCCTCTGAATTGTATTTTTTTCATTATAAAATAGACCAAATATAATGCCTATATCTTAGGATTGCTGAGAAGCTCAAGTGGAATAAGGTAAATAAAATGCCTGTGATGATTTCTGTCATGTAGTAGATCTCATGGGATTCATCAGTGAGATTGCTGTAACAAACAACCCCTACATCCCTTAACATAATAACATTTTATGTATTGCTGACATCGTCCTCTAGTGTAGATTATCAGGGCACAGAGGGCAGGTGTGTGTATAGGTGCTGTCTTGAATCCATGCAGTCATTCAGGGATCCAGGTTTCTTCTATATGTGGTTCTGCCCTCCCCTAGAATGTCAAAGCCTTCTCCAGTCAGCAGGTGATGGAGAAAAATGTTAAATTGGGGTATGAGAAGTTTCTATGGGCCAAGACTAGAAGTGACACACTTTCACCCATAACCCATAACTTCTGCCCATAATCCACTGGCCAGAAATAAGTTCCTTGCCACAGTTAATGGAAAGGCAGGCTGGCAAAGGGGGTCTTTGTGCTGCATGTCTGGGAAGAGCAGGATGACATGGCTGTTGGTGAGGGAGCCTGTTAGTCAGTGGAATCTCTGCCACTATCAGGAATCAAAATGAAGCTTGATTCCTCTTGTTGGCCAGCAGTGAGGCAGCTCTGGGACCATCAAATTTCCCCTGGCTGTCCACCCCTTCTTCCAGACATCCTCACTGCTTTCTTTGGTCTTGAAGCACAGGAAATTTGAGCAATGGTCATTGGCCTTTCCCACATGCAGTTGTTTTTAGTTTTATGGACATGAGAGAGCAGAGACCTCCTGGGTCAGCTATTTCCTCTCCTGTTGCTGAGGCAGGGAGCTTCTTTGAGTTCATTGGCCTTTTGGCCTTTTCCTCTACTTGTCTGTTCAGCATGGAATGTGCTGCTCAACAGTGGGGCTATGGCGGAGGGGGTTGAAAAGTGCCTCAGAGGTGGTTCCTACTGTCCAGGGACTCACACTTTCACTAAGGAGGCAAAGGTAGCCACATAAGCAGAACATTCTCATACAAAATACCTAATCTCTTACCAAAAAGATTAAAGGCAGTTTTCAAGGGCACATAAGTTAGAGCAAGCTACACACATAAATAGTAGAATAAGAGAAGGAACAAATGATAGAGCTGGGACATAAATGAAGCCATGAATAAACCCATTCACACAAAAAACCCTGATTACCTAGATATTTGCTGTGGTTGGGCCACGGAATCAATATTAAGCTTCCTAGCAGCCAGCATGAAAATGGAAATTTGGTCAGTTATATAAATCACAACAATCATGCCATTTGAACAAACCAGTTACCCAAGAGAATTGTAATAATAGCTAGCATCTAGTCAGTATTTACTATTCCTTATATACCTACACAAGGCAGGGACTATTATTATCCCCATTTAATGGGGAAAGAAAAGTTTACAACTGCCCACAGTCATACAGCTGGTGGGACAAGGATTGGGTAATACAGATTGTTTAAATTCAGAGCTGGGCTCTAACTCATCTCCTAGTTCTAAGACAAGAATCTCACCAATGTTCTCACAGTGTGGACACTGTGTAATAACCAATATTCTTGCAGTGGCCGCAGCAGAGGTTTCATGTCCTTATCCTGTCTCACCAGATATTTGTGCTTTCCTGCCAACGGACGTTTCAGGTTTTCCGCTGTAGTCCCTGTGGTGAGTCCTTTCTTCTGGTAGGCTCTCATCTGGCTGCCCCCAGGGGTGGACTGGAGCATATCTGGAAAGGAAGATGGACAACCTGTCTTTGACACACACAATCCTTACTCAATACCATTTCTCTCAGCTGAGTTTTGACTAAGTGTTGCTTCATTCATTCAACAAATTCATCTTGAGGATACACACTACCAGGCATGCCTCAAAGCTCTGGCCCCACCACCATGAACATAGCAGACAAAATCCCCATCCTCATGAAGCTTATAGTCTTACAGAAGAGAGAGACATGAAGTGAGTAAAAATGCAAAGAAAATACATCTTTACGTGTTATGATAAGTCTATAAAGGAAGCATAACGAAGTGGGGGAATAGTTTCGTTTGGGTTGGAGTGCTGCAAGTCCCTCTGGAGGAAATACCATTTATTCTGGAAACTAAATAAGGGCAAAGAGATGAGACAAAAGCCTTCCAGGCCAAGGGAAGAGCATGGAGAAAGGCTGAGTAGAGAAATAGCTTAGAGGGTTCAAGGAGCTGCAAGTCAACTGAGTTGCTGGAATATGGTAGATGGGTGGTTAACAGGTGTAATCAGAGAGATGAGCAGGAGCAAGAGCGTGACAGTCAGGGGGATGGAGGGTTTTGTTTTGTTTTTTAATTTGCTTGAAATTAGACTTCCTGGCAAGTGCATGGATTTCAGTAATTCCGTATTATACAGCTAAGGATAAGATGAGTAATCAATTTGTTGGAAGGATGAGTGGATGGATGGATGGATGGATGGATGGATGGATGGATGGATGATGGACAGATTGGTGGATGGATAGATGGATGGATGGATGGATGATGGACAGATTGGTGGATGGATGGATGGATGGATAGATGGATGGATTGGTGGATGGATGGATGGATGGATAGCAGGCAGGCTGTGTGCTGGGACACTCATGAAACCATCTCAGGGAGGGAAGATTGACTGGGGAGGGACAGGAGGCAGGAGCCCCATCAGGGCACTTTTGTCCCAACCCCTGCAAAGTCAAAAAGGACCTGATAGAGGAAGCTCCTGGAAGAAGGCTTTAGATCTGTTCTCAGAAAAGTTGTTGTGTTTGGTCAAATGAATGCACTGGGGCCAAAGAATCCAAAAGGTGTCCAGTTCATCCCAGAGAAGACTGGCTTTGGAGCTGGATGTGCAAGGTCCACGGTGACCTGCCCGGTCCAGAGCAGAGAGTCTAGAGGAAGCATGAAGGATTGTGTGTGATATCACTACTTCCCATTCCTACATTTTATAAAGCACTCTGACAGTGTGATGATGATGATGATGATGATTGTCACCTACTGCCCACCTACTATGTGCTAGGCCCTGTGCTGAGCGCTTAAAATGCTTTGGCTCATTTAATTCTTACCACAATCTTGCGTGGGCCATACTATCCCAACCCCACCTCGCCCCCTTTTTGCAGATGAGGGCACAGAGGCTCGGAGAGGTGAAATAACTTGTCCAACATCCCACAGCTGCTGAGTTCAGTCACACCTTCCACCTCTCCAGGTCTCCTTTATTTGGAAAGCACTTTGGATATTTTGTGCTGCCCATCTCGGCCTTGCCCAAGCGCAGGTCTGAGTTGGTGTCATTTCCTACAGCATGCTAGGTGTATGGTGTGGCATTTCCAGGTGTCCTTGCTGGAGATAAAGGTAGGAGGGGGTGATGGTATAGGGGGTGAGGTAATCATGACAATATGGGATTGAGCGATGCCTCAAGGTGCCTTCTGGGAAAAGCTTTGATGCTGTTTGATGGAGGAATGGATCTCCTATTTGATCCCATTAATGAGCAAAGCAATGCATCAAAGCCACGATTCCAAAGTTGCTTTCTGGACACCTATAATCCCCAAGGGCTTCATGAAATGTCCCTAAAGTTGCCCAACTAACACTTCACTTGACCATAAGTTTATAAATGGTTATTCACTAAAAACAATGCAAATGAAAACAGCAAGGAGCTACTAGTATTCCATCTATCAGATGGGCAAGATTTAAAGCCCTGATAATAGCCATTGTTGGAGGGATGGGGAGGGATAAACAGGCATCTCTCTCACTGCACGAGGCTGGTGGAGCACATATTGATAACATCTTTCTGGAGAGCAAGCAGGTATTGCATATCAAAAGCCTTGGGGTTGTGCATATGCTTTGACACCGCCCTTTCACCCTGGGGAGTTTATTAAGGAAAGAATTAGGGACACAGTTATGAAGAGGGTCATCGGTGGGGTTTTGCTGTGCCAGAGCCAGCTCACACAGGCTCTCAAGGACTGAGCTGCTCTCTCGGTGGCATGTTGGCAGCTTCAGTGATGTCGGTAGCTTGAAATCGGTCCTGGTGGGACTATTCACACTAAGAAAATTAGCAAACACTGCAAACCAGGGTTCTTTCCCCGAGAGAGCCTAGCATGTCCCAGTTTAACAACCCTGGGTGGTCGTGAAAATGTGTAATTGGTGGCCGGGCGAGGTGGCTCACACCTGTAATCCCAGCACTTTGGGAGGCCGAGGTGAGCAGACATAAGGTCAGGAGATCAAGACCATCCTGGCTAACACGGTGAAACCCCGTCTCTACTAAAAATACAAAAAATGAGCCGGGCGTGGTGGCGGGCACCTGTAGTCCCAGCTACTCGGGAGGCTGAGGCAGGAGAATGGCGTGAACCTGGGAAGTAGAGATTGCAGTGAGCCGAGATCGCACCACTGCACTCCAGCCTGGGCGACAGAGTGAGCCTCCATCTCAAAAAGAAAAAAAGAAAGAAAGAAAATGTATAATTGGTAACAACCAAAACATCTCACAATTGGAAATTGGCTCAATAGACGAAGGTGCCTCCATCCCATAGAATATTGTGTGGCCATTAAAAATCAGACTCGGGAGGAGTGCTTCTTGGTTGACACGGGAAATATTCCTGAGGGCTACTAAGTGAAGACAGCACTTGCAGAACCATAGGCACATTTTGATACCAAGCACACATACTTGCCTGCACACTCGCGCGCACACACACACACACACACACACACACGTACACACATAGACTCTCTAGAAGTCTCTACAAGCACACGTGGTATTGCTAGGGAGGCAAAAGAGGAGAACTCAGGCAGGAACAAAATATATAAGCTTACTTTTTACTATAAATTATTTTTACTGTAAAGGCTTTCTTACAAGCATGCTATCTGTAAACCTTTTTAAAATTACCTTTATTAAAACACATCTCTGCTCCTTACTAACTCTGGCACAGAAAACAGGACTGGAAGTATAAACACTAAAATATGAGCAGGG
This sequence comes from Hylobates moloch, assembly GCF_009828535.3. NCBI lineage: Eukaryota > Metazoa > Chordata > Mammalia > Primates > Hylobatidae > Hylobates > Hylobates moloch. The sequence goes on from NW_026652281.1 coordinate 149,784,267, forward strand.
GCTTATCTCTGATACTACCAGGGACTTTTAAAGTTTTATTTATTTATTGTCTTCAGATTTCATTTTCTTCATGCTTTTCTGGGTTTTCTGCATGTCAGTAAAACATTATGTTTAATAAAAACAATGATCCAATTAACATGCCATGTCCTTTTTTTGAGAGGGACAGGGTGTGTTGGAAGAATGAGGGTCACAGATCTAACGGGTCAGCAGCATCCACTGGGAACTAAACACTTGAGCATGGAAACAGCTTCCCAGCCCCCGGAGTTCCACGGGGAAGCTTGTAAGACGGTTGAGTTCAAATAAAGGCTAGTGCTGCTTAGGCCCATGATTGCGGGTTTCTTGGGACAGATTTGAGGTGAGGGAATATAGTGACCAGCCTCCAGTGCCTGGGGAGAAAGGATGGGTTTGGGGGGAGGGTGGGAAGATAGATACCAGGTGGGAGGGGCAGGCTTGAGAAGACCTGGGCGTCCCTTGGGGAGAACTCGAGATTTGCGAACCTTGGGGGTGAGCAGGCAGGATGGCTTTGTGATTAAATGTGCATGCATTCATTCAGTAATTGATTCATTCATTCATTCATTCTACAGATAGTTCCTAGGTACCTCCTCTGGGGCAGACCTGGGTTAGAGCTGACGTAAGTTATTGTAACTAATCCTTGTAGCCATACTGAGAACTCTGATTCCTATTTAAAAGTTGAGGGCCGAGCGCCATGGTTTGTGTCTGTAATCCCAGCACTTCGGAGGTAGAGGTAGGAGGATCATATTGAGCCCAGGAGCTCGGGACCAGCCTGAGAAACATGGCAAAACCCCATCTCTACAAAAAAATAAAATAAAATAAAATTTAGCCAGGCATGGTGGCATGTGCCTGTAGTTCCAGCTACTAGGTGGGGGCTGAGGTGGGAGGATCACTTGAGACTGGGAAGTCGAGGCTGCAGTGAGCCGTGATTGCACCACTGCACTCCAGCCTGGACCACAGAGTGAGACTCTCTCTCTAACAACAAGAAACAGTTGAGGAAACTGATGCCCAGGGACATGACGTCACTTGCCCAGGTCTGTCTGTAGATGCAGGTTCTCTTTTGCTGAAAGGACATGCCTTCCTTTTAGACTGGAGGGACTCTTGCAGGATGGTCAAGGCTAGTGACAATCATCAGACTTTGGCAATTCATTTTTTCATCCCTTCCCTATTTTCTCTTTGGTAGCAAACACAGTAGCATCTCAGTGGAGGAAGGGATCTTTTTGACCAAGACCTCAACCCAAGCACTCAAAAGGGCCTTCTAGATCTGCCCACTCAGCACACAGATGAATGAGGAGGCTCAGGGAGACAGACCTCCTTCCCCTCGCTTCACACCACAGCCGTGCAGGGCTTAGAAGAGCTGTGGGCATGGGCGGCTACCCCACAGCCCCTCCGCTGCCCTTGCATCTGCACTGGGCAGCCCCACCCTAATTGCTGAGGCCAGCAAGGCCCCACCCCTGACCCCCAGCACACCAAGGTCCAGGAGATGGGGCAAGCAGGCAGGACTGCTGACATGGGTGCCAGAGTCCCCAGAACCTTGTCCTGTCTCAGCTTGGCCTTCAGTCCCAGCCCACCCTGCAGTTGATGAGTGTGACCTCAGGGCTGGAACCATGAGCCCGAGCTCCTGGCCCCACTTCTCAGCCACTCTGGTTCGGACCAGCACTCTGCCCAGAGGCAGTAGTTGTATTAGAGAGAAGGAACTTGGGGTCAACCAAGCCTGGTGCTAATTCTGGCTCTATCGCCTAGTAGCTATGCCACCTTTACCTCTCTGTGTCTCATATTTCGAAAGGTCTTGGACCCTGAAAAAGGCAATAAGAGCGTGGGGGTTAGTGTCATTCATTAATAACAGCTAGTGCAGGGCTTCTGCTTCTGACCACAATGGAATAACACAGTCTGCACTTACCCTCCCATCTGAAACAACCAAAAACCAGAAAAAATATACAAAAGAATGCTTTTCAAGATGCTGGTCATGAGGCAACAAAGAAGAGCAATCCTAGAACATCAGGAAACAAATGAGGCCAAGCTTACTTACTGGCTGGAGAGAGTTTCTAGGCCATAGCATAGAGTACAACAGAGACCCCAACAGTCTCTCTGATCGAAGAGATGGAGCTGAGAGTCCAAGGAGGTTAAAGCTGCTGGAGTTTACACAACAGAGTTTTGGACAGAAGACAGCTTACAGAGAGAGAGAGAGACCTCCAGGGAAACTTGGAGGGTCTCCCCTGAGTATTCAGCTGAGCATTTACCAGTGCATGCACGTGAAGAAACTATATGAGCCAGGGAAAGAGCCACCCAAGTGGCTTAGATGGAACAGCGCCTGGTGCTCGCACAGGGCCAGGACCAGCACCTGTTCTCTCCGGCCAGACTGGAAAGCCTCATGATTGAAAGAGCATTAGATAGGATACTAATGAAAGTCTTACCTCAGCTGCCGAGAATAGTTGGCCCTGCACTAAACTCTGCTCAGATCCAGCCTATTAAATTTTAAAAGCAAGACTTGAAAGGATTAAACTGTTTCTAAGTAACTTAACTTTGTCCCAGAACACAGGAATACAAAAATATCCAGTTCCCAACGAGGTAAGATTCACAATGTCTGGCATCTAACAGAAAAAAAAAAAAAAGAAAAAAAAAATGACCAGATATGCAAAGAGGCAGGAAAATATAACTATAATGAGGAGAAAAATCAATCAATAAAAACTGACCCAGAACTGACACAGGTATTAGAATTAGCAGACAATGCGGCCGGGCGCGGTGGCTCACGCTTGTAATCCCAGCACTTTGGGAGGCCGAGGCGGGCGGATCACGAGGTCAGGAGATCAAGACCACGGTGAAACCCCGTCTCTACCAAAAATACAAAAAATTAGCCGGGCGTGGTGGCGGGCACCTGTAGTCCCAGCTACTCGGAGAGGCTGAGGCAGGAGAATGGCGTGAACCCGGGAGGCGGAGGTTGCAGTGAGCCGAGATCGCGCCACTGCACTCCAGCCTGGGCGACAGAGCAAGACTCCGTCTCAAAAAAAAAAAAAAAAAAAAAAAGAATTAGCAGACAATGATGTTAAAACATTTATTGTAACTGTGTTTCATATGTTTGAAAAGTTAATTAGAGACATGAAAGATATAAAATAAACTTCTAGACCCCATACACAATGGTGAAAAGTTGAAAGCTTTTCCTCTAAGATCTGAAACAAGACAAGGATGCCCACTCTCACTTCTATTCAACGTAGTACTGGAAGTTCTAGCTAGAGTAATTAGGCAAGGGAAAGAAAGAAAAGGCATCCAAATCAAAAAGAAAGAAGTAAAACTATCTCTGGTTGCAGAAGACAAATCTTGATAAGGGCACAGAGGCTTCATAAAGAAAATCCTAGAGACTCCACTAAAAATCTATTAGAATAAATGAATTCAGTAAAGTTACAGGATACAAAATCAACATACAAAAATCAGTAGTGTTTCCATATGCTAACAATAAGCTATCTGAAAAAGAAATCAAGAAAACAATCCCATTGACAATAGCTACAAAAAGAAATAAAATACTTAGTAGTAAATCTAACCAAGGAGGTGAAAGGCCTGTACACTGAAAACTATAAAACACTGATGAAAGAAACTGAAAGTTACATGAATAAATGGAAAGATATCTCATGTTCATACATGGGAAGAATTAATATTGTTAAAATGTCCATACTACCCAATGTGATTGACAGATTCAATGCAATATCTGTCAAAATTCCAATTACATTTTTCACAGATAGAGAAAAACAGTTCTAAAATTCATATGGGACCACCAAAGACCCAAAAGAGCCAAAGCAATCTTGAGCAAGAACAAAGCTGGAGGCATCACACTACTTTACTTCAAAATATACTACAAAGCTATATTAATCAAAACAGCATGGTACTGGCATAAAAACAGACACATAGATCAATGGAACAGAATAGACAGTCCATAAATAAACCTACACTTTTGTGTTTTTTTTGAGATGGAGTCTCATTCTGTCACCCAGACTGGAGTGCAGTAGAGCAATCCCAGCTCACTGCCACCTCTGCCTCCCGGGTTCAAGTGATTCTTGTGCCTCAGCCTCCCAAGTAGCTGGTTACAAATGTGTGCACCACACCTGGCTAATTTTTGTATTTTTAGAAGAGATGGGGTTTCACCATGCTGGCCAGGCTGGTCTCGAAATCCTGACCTCAGTTGATCCCCCTGCCTCAGCTTCCCAAAGTGCTGGGATTACAGGCATGAGCCACCATGCCTGGCCCCTAAACCTCCACTTTTACAGACAATTGGTTTTCAACAAAGATGCTAAGAACATGCAATGAAGAAAGACAGTTTCTTTAATAAATGATATTGGGAAAACTGGATATCCACATGCAGAGGAATAAAATTAGACCCTCATCTCACGCCATGTACAAAAATCAACTCAAAATGAATTAAATGTAACACCTAAAACTATTAAACTAATAGAAGAAAACATAGGAGAAAAGCTCCACAACATTGGTCTGGGCAGTGATATTTTCAATATAATCACAAAAGCATAGACAACAGAAACAAAAATAGACGTGGGATTACATCAAACCAAAAAGCTTCTGCACGCCAAAGAAAACAATCCACAGACTGGAGAGATAACCTACAGGAGAGAATGAAGTCAGTGTGTTAAGAGATATCTGCACTGCCATATTCATTGCAGCATGATTCAAAATACTCAAGCTATGGAATCAACCTAAGTGTCCATCCATTGATGAATGGATAAAGAAAATGTGGTGTACATACACTATGGAATACTATTCAGCATTTTAAAAAATGGAAATCCTATCATTTTCGACAACATAGATGGACCTGGAAGACATTATGATAAGTGAAATACGTCAGGCACAGGAGGACAAATACCACATACTCTCACTTATATGTGAAATCTAAAAAGGCCAAACTCATAGAAGCAGAAAGTGGTTAGCAGAGGCTGAGGGGTGGAGGAAGTAGGGAGATGTGGGTCAAAGGACACAAAATTTCAGTTCAACAGGAAGAATAAGTTCAAGAGATCTACTGTATGTCATGTGACTATAGTTAATAACAATATATTGTATGCTTGAAAATAGCTGAGTCTATTTCAAGTGTTTTCAGCACAAAAAATAAGTATATGAGGTAATGCATATATTAATTAGCTTGATTTAGCCATTCTACAATGTATACGTATATGAAAACATCATGTTTTACATCATAAATCATACAATTGTATTTGTCAATTAAAAATTAAAAAATAAATTTCATAACAAAAAACTCCCAAACTTCTAGAAATAAAAACTTCCTGTGTGAGAAAGTACATTGGATGGGATTAATGGTACAAGAAAATATTAGTGAACTTGAAGACATAGCAATAGAAATGATCCAAAATAGTCCGGGCGTGGTGGCTCACACCTGTAATCCCAGCACTTTGGGAGGCTGAGGCAGGTGGACCACTTGAGGTCAAGAGTTCGAGACCAGCCTGGCCAACATGGTAAAACCCCATCTCTACTAAAAATACAAAAAATTAGCCAGGCATGGTGGCGGGGGCCTGTAACGTCAGTTACTCGGGAGGCTGAGGCAGGAGAATTACTTGAACCCGGAAGGCGGAGGTTGCAGTGAGCTGACATTGAGCCACTGCACTCCAGCCTGGGCAACAGATCAAGACTCTGTCTCAAAAAAAAAAAAAAAAAAAGCAAAAGAAATTATCTAAAACGAAACACAAAGATAATTTTTTTAACGAATGGCACATCAGTGAGCTATGAGACAACTTCAAGCAGCTTAATACACGTGTAATTAGAGGAGTGAAGGACAGAAGAAACATCTGAAGAAAGAATAGCTGACATTGTTCAAACCCCAGATCTAATAGTGAATGTTCATAGTTGTTTACTACATGCCAGATGCTAATCTAAGTGCTTACACATGCAATTCTTACAAAAGCTCTGTAAGGCTTGATCTCTCCCCATTTTAAAATGAAGAAAGTGTTAACCTATTGCCCGAGGCCTGACAGCTAGTGAGTGAGTGAGCCAGGAATGGAATCTTGGAACTTCAAACCTTGTCTCTGCCGTTTGTGAATGCTTTCCACATTAGCAAGCCACATCTGTCCACCATTTTTAGTGGCTGTGTAGTATTCCATCGCTGGAGTTTATTTAACAAATCCCCTGTGGTTGAAATGTGGCTTCCAGTTTTTCACTGTTATGAAGAATGCTGCCCAGGATAGCATTAGAGCTGAGATGTTGATGCCGAAGTATATTCCTTGCCTCAGTTTCTAACAGTGGAGCAACTGGGGTCAAAAGGGCTTTTACTGCATATTGTCAAATTGTCCATGGAAAGTTTCTACAGCCCCCAGAAGCCCCACCACTGACTTTCTGTGCTGCTTTGGACAAGTGACTTAACTTCCCTGAGCCTCAATGTCTTCATCTATAAAAGGAGAATACTATTCCCTACTTCTTGCGCTGTTAGGAGGATTCAGTGAGATACCGGGGTCAAGTGACTGTCACAGCATGCTGTGTGGCACGCATTGGGTGCTCCCTTTGTATGACATCAGCGCTGAAGCAGGAGGCGGTCAGTGGAGCTTCCTGCGGAGCCGATTTGCGCTGGGGGCGTGGGAGGAACGCAGAGGGGCGCATTCCAGCCTGAGGCCACCCCCATGAGTCTCCCTGAGAGCCCCAGGGCTGCTCTGAGAGGCTGCAGCTGGAGCTCTCCCCATCCTCATCCGCCCGCTGACTCACAGTCTCACCCGAGCCCTGGAAAAACAAACCCTCGCTGTTTTCTTTCTGTGCCCCTTTCCCCGGTTCTATCAGCTTCTTTCAGGTAGAGGAGGTTTACACTTCATAAGTATAACACAAAATCCCCCCCTGCACACACCCACACACGCCCGTGTGTCTCCCTACCCCTATTTTATTCCCCTAGGGACCCACACTGGCTATTTTTCCACAGAGACCTCCTAGGGACACAATTAATGCCAGGAGTGCCCCTCACGGTGGGACTGCAGGCCCAGGGGAGCTCGGCTGCCTCCCTGTATCTCGAGCTGCACGACCTGGCCCTGGGCCCCTGGTCATTCCCGTTGTGCCTTCCTCAGAGTTCCTGCGATTGGACCCAAACAGAATTTCCTAACTCAGCCAGGCGTGGTGGCTCACGCTTATAATCCCAGCACTTTGGGAGGCCGAGGCAGGAGGAACCTCTGAGGTCAGGAGTTTGAGACCAGCCTGGCCAACATGGTGAAACCCCGCCTCTACTAAAAATACAAAAATTAGCCAGGCGTGGTGGTGGATCCCTATAATCCCAGCTACTCAGGAGCCTGAGGCAGGAGAATTGCTTGAACCTGGGAGGCAGAGGTTGCAGCGAGCCAAGATCGCGCTGCTGCACTTCAGCCTGGTCAACAAGAGCAAAACCCCATCTCAAAAAAAAAAAAAAGAATTTTCTAACTCAAACCATCATTTCCCACTAAATCGAATTCAAAAAGAAATGTCTTCCTCCCAAGCCAGGACACCTGGAAGCCTGGAAATGGTGAGTGTTTGGGGACAGCTACCCGAGATCCGGCAGGGGCTGGTTGGAAACGGCCGGAACCGGCTGTGGCGGGACCCCAGGCTCCTTGCAGGCGACTTCGGGGTTTGGGACCCGAGTTCTGGCGCAACTCGGCCCTCGGGCTCCTCGGCCTCAAGGTGGGGTTGGGCCAGCAAACGGGACCCGGGGCGTTCTGTCCCGTCCCTGCCTGGCGACTGCAGCCCGGAAGCAGCTCCGCGCCCGCAACCTCGCGTCTTCCCAGATTGTGCGGGGGCCACACATGACATAAGGAGAGTCCTGCCTTGGGTGTAGGGTTCGTGTGGGAGGAGCTGCGGTCTGTGGGGTCCCCAGTACGTTTTTTTTTCTGTTAAAAATTAAACTGAGGAGCTTCTGGGTTGCTGAACCCATGGCGAGGCTGGGAAGGTGGGACGCCCAGAGACAGCAGGGAAGGGCTGTATCCCCCATTCCACATCTTGCTCTATCATTCTCAGCATCTGGCTGTTCATCTATGTCCTTTGTGATATATAGGTAAACAAAAAACATTAAACAGAGCCCCCCCCCCCCCCAAAAAAAGAAATATCTTCCTCCCTTCCCTTCGTTTTCTCCTCTAAGAACAGCTTTTAAAAATATGGTATTAATGAGGTTTTTAAAGCCTGCTAGCTAGTGTGACTAGAGATAAAAATCCTATGAGAAGCGTGTTCTGACAGACTGAATTACATCTTATTTGCTAAGAAGGGAAGGAACGCTTATTGAACACGTGCTATGCGTCAGGCCTAGGGTCTGCCACTCGGCCTCCAATCACTCCCTTCATTCTCAATAATGCAAAAGTAGGTATGATAATTTCCCAGGTGAGGGATGAGGCCCAGAGAGCCCAAGGGACTTGCCCAGGTCACACAGCAAGTTGTGTCTGGGCCAAGGAATGGGGCCCAGGAGCCCTGACTCAGAAATGGAGTAGGGGTCTCCTCCTCTGGGGGATGCAGGAGGCTGAATGAGTCCTGTCTGGAAACAGCTAGCCCAGTGAGCCAAAGATGGTCTTTCCTCACCTTCACCTCACTCTGCTTAACTCAGCTCTGTGCACACAGTAGGTCCTTCTTACCTAATGACTTCTGTGCTTCGTCCATCCGTTCCTCTGTTCATTTGTTGAGCACCTACTGTGTGCTGGCTCTGTGCTAGGAGCCAAGGACATAGCAGTGGACAGATGCTGTCTTAGTTGGTTTGGGCTGCCGTAACAAAATGCCATAGACTGGGTGGCTCACAACAACAGACGTTTATTGCTCCCAGTTGTGGAGGCTGGGAGGTCCAAGATCAAGGCGCCAGCAGATTCCGTGTCTGGGGAGGGTCTGCTTTCTGGTTTCAGAGATGGCACCTTCTTGCTGTGTCCTCACACAGTGGAAAGGGTAAGGCAGCTCTCTGGGGTCCCTTTTATAAGGGCGCAAATCCCTCATAGCCTAATCACCTTCCAAAGGTCCCACCTCTTAATACCATCACATTGAGAACTAGGATTCCAGCAGAGGAATTGTTGGGGGACACCAACATGCAGACCTTAGTAGATGGTTGTGGCCGCTGCCTGCATGAGCTCACGGACTAGGGGAAAAGGCAAGAACCAAATAAGCTCGTGAATAACTGCACACTGGGACCCATGAAAGCTGTCACTAAGAACAAATGGAGGCAGGACACCATGGTTCATGCCTGTAATTCCAGCACTTTGGGAGGCTGAGGCAGGCAGATCATGAGGTCAGGAGTTTGAGACCAGCCTGGCCAACATGGTGAAACCCCGTCTCTACTAAAAATACAAAAATTAGCCGGGTGTGGTGGCGGGTGTCTGTAATCCCAGCTACTTGGGAGACTCAGGCCGGAGAATTGCTTGAATCCTAGAGGTGGAGGTTACAGTGAGCTGAGATCCCACCACTGCACTCAAGCCTGGGCGACAGAGCAAGACTCCATCTCAAAAAAATAAATAAATAATTAAAAAACAAAAAGAACAAGTGGAGAGGGGTCCATGAAGTTGGAGCAAGTGGGGAGGGAAGGGAAGGGAGGTAAAGGCACTGCTTCCTTGAGGTCTTCAGGATGCTACCTGGGCAAAGGAGGAGGGATGGGCAAGACCAGGTGCCTGGAGAGACAGAACTGAGAGTGGAGAGATAAAGTCAGAAGACAAACAGAGGTCAGGCCAAGCCAAGCTCAGTGGGTCACAGTTGGGAACTGGGGTTTGATCCCAGGATGATAGGGAGTCACTGAAGTGTTTTAAGCAAAAGTGTGAGATGATGGGATTTGTGTGGATGGCACTCTAGGTGCTGTGGAGGGGAGAGGTTGTTGTGTGCGATAGGTTAGCTTTAAGTTTGGAGGAGCTGCTGGATCAGATGCTGGGAAGGCAGAAGGTGCTAGGACAACAGACACACAGTGCAGCCACAAGGAAAATCCGTCTCCTCCAATATCCCTCTACTTCATCTGCACCCCTGCTCTTTGAGAGACTTGTAAGAAATGTTGGTCCCTTTCATTATTCCTACCAGGGCCCCTGACATAGTCCCCACCTGTAACCCTTACAGGCCACTTCCCCACATTCCAGACATGCTCACACTCCCCAACAGGCCTGAGAGCCAGGTGGTATTTGATACCAATTTTATAGAGGTGCAAGCTCAAGGTGGATGCTGAGAAGCAAACTGCCCTAGGTCATTGGCCTCTAAGAAATGGAGCAAAAATTGAGGCAGGTCCTAGTGGGCAGATTCTTTCAGCCTCACTGTCAGTTCATTGGAAAATAAACTTGTGCTTCCTGAAAGAGCAGAAGGAAGTACATGTCCACCCTGCCACAGCCTGCCACTCCCCCTGGCTGCTGCCATGGCAGGGCTGTGGGCCCCCCCGAGGGCCAGGGCCTGCCTTCATTCAACACTTTGTAAGTGCCGGATAGATGGATGTGACATCGCAGCAGCCCGCTCATTGGGGAACATGTCTCCTTCCTCTCTGTCCTTCAACTCATTTGTCACTTGCTCAAAATCCCTCTCCGGCTCCCCATCATCCTCCACCAGACCTCTCAGGACCAGGGCCTCTCAGCAATCAGGCTCTCACTCCCCTCTCCAGCCTCGTGTTTGGGATAAAGGATGTTTGAGGAGCCATAAGAACATCAAGCAAGGTTGTAAAAAAGAGAGCTCAGGAGTGAGGCCCAGGCCTTTTGGTTTTTCTATAAACCATTGCTAGACCACCCGCTAAGTGCCAGGAATGTACACAGAAGCACTGTCCACCCCTGCACCTACAGCCAGCAGCTCGCAGCAGTGCCTAGAACCCCACCATTAGAGTCGCTCCTTTGCAGGAAGTTATGATCTCCCCACAGCCCTCAGGAACATGTAGAATGATGGACAACCCACACCCAGGCTGTAGACCTGTACGCTAGCGTCCAAAGAGGGCTGGGTTCTCAGGGAGCTGCCTCGCAACCTGCAGCAAGCACAACTCCAAGGGCTGTGGGAACAGGAAAACAAGGTTGAACTCGAGTGGAAATGAAAAGGTAGCCAGCCTGGGTGCAACTGTGCTATCTGCTAAGAAACATAGGCCGGGCGCGGTGGCTCACGCTTGTAATCCCAGCACTTTGGGAGGCTGAGGCGGGCGGATCACGAGGTCAGGAGATCGAGACCACGGTGAAACCCCGTCTCTACTAAAAATACAAAAAATTAGCCGGGCGTGGTGGCGGGCGCCTGTTGTCCCAGCTACTCGGAGAAGCTGAGGCAGGAGAATGGCGTGAACCCGGGAGGCGGAGCTTGCAGTGAGCCGAGATCGCGCCACTGCACTCCAGCCTGGGCGACAGAGCGAGACTCCGTCTCAAAAAAAAAAAAACAACAACAACAAAAAAACAAAACATTTGGGGTGGTGTGCTGGCTATTGTACTGCTTTCCCACTTTACAGCCAGAAGGGCACTGATTGGGCATTTTACAGAGACTCCCTCGGGCCTGTCCTGCTGGTCAAGACAAACTTTTTTTTTTTTTTTTTTTTTGAGATGGAGTTTCGCTCTTGTTACCTAGGCTGAAGTGCAGTGGCACGATCTCGGCTCACTGCAACTTCCGCCTCCCATGTTCAAGTGGTTCTCCCTGCCTCAGCCCCCGGAGTAGCTGGGATTACAGGTGCCCACCAACTTGCCCAGCTAATTTTTTGTATTTTTAGTAGAGATGAGGCTTCACCAAGTTGGCCAGGCTGGTCTCAAACTCCTGACCTCAGGTGATCCACCCACCTCAGCCTCCCAAAGTGCTGGGATTACAGGCGTGAGCCACCGTGCCCAGCCACGAACTTCGACTCTAAGGCTTAGAGCAGCACTTTGCAGCATTCCCGACAACGGAATCACAGGATGCGCTTGTAAAAGTGCAGATTCCAGGGCCTCGCCCACACCTACAGAATCAGGGTCTCTAGGGCAGGGCCAGGGCGTCTGCATTTCAAATACACGACCCCTCGTGACTTATGCCCATTGAGGCCTGAGAGGGCCTGACACAGGAAGAAGCCCTCAGGGTGATTCTATCTGTATCGCTGCAGACGGACAGGAGGATTCTATCTACGTTGCTGCAGACGGACTCAGTTGCTCTCCTTGGAGAACTTATTAAACCCTTTCTGGGCCACGCTGCAAGCAAGAGTTCCTCTACTGAGATCTGAGGCTGGGAGAGCCACAGTGGGGGTTGTGTCTGGGCTGGGTCGGGGAAGGTGGACTGTAACTCACCAGGCTGAAGTGGAGTGGATGATCAGGAAGGGCACTCCAGGCAGAAGGAACAGCCTGCACAGAGGCTGGAGGCTGAAAGCCCCATGGAGAGGAGACGGAGCTATATATATACTAAGTGGTTTGGAGGACCGCTGTTGGGGGTCATCACTGGTCCTCTCTGATCAGGATCATCTTTGTGAGATGAGAATAGATTTTGGTTTTGTCAATTCTACAAGACACATGGGTTTGCATTTCGACCCGTCTGAGATCAGAATGCCCTTTACAACAAACAGCATCTCGGGTTGTGCAGTGTCGTGACCGTACATGCCTCCCACGGCCACTGGGAGGGTTTGAGGGGAGAACGGAAGGAAGGCACCTCAGTGGCTTTGGCACAGCAGGAGCCCCATCAGTGTGAGCTACACTCTCTCTGAGCTGGTGAGAGCCTTTGGGTCAGTGTGAGCTGCACTGTCTCTGAGCTGGTGAGAGCCTTTGGGTCAGTGTGAGCTGCACTCTCTCTGAGCTGGTGAGAGCCTTTGGGAGTTGGCTTGGAAATTTCTTAAAGGGCCCCTCTCCTCCCACTTTCATTCCAATGCCCTTTATGGCCCCAGTGATGCCCTGTAATAACTTGATTTTATGACAACAAGCTCAAGTGAGCTGCTAGTCACAGCTGCTGGCTCAAATGACCCAATCATCTGTGTGGGTGGGGTTCTGGTTCCATCACCTGTGGGATGGGATCAAAGGCCTGTCCTTGCTGCCTGGCAACCCCCACACTAGTTAATTAGGAGAACATTCAGCCTTTCCTTCCCTGTCCCATCAAGGTTTATTAGTAAGGAGCAAAGGAGGGTGTGGGCTCAGTGCTGGGTTCCCAGCCCCAGACACACTCTGGGGCCTCATGGGGCCAGGCAGGATGGCTACAACTGGGCTGTTGTGACCTTGGGCAAGTCACTGAACCTCTCTGAGCCTGTTTCTTCATCTCTAAAATCAGGGAAAGAGCAAAGCTTTGGTGAGAGTTGCTGTGAGGAACCACTCATTTGTATAATTAACAGATATTTATTGAGCACCTACTGTGTGCGCTTAGGCTCCAAAGATACATCTATGAACAAGGCAGGTAAGATGCCTGTTGTGTTGCTGACCTTCCAGTGGGAAGGAAGACAATACATGGGTAACCCTATCAATATAGTTTCAGCGTCTTTGAAGAAAATAAAGCAGGGGGCTGAGATAACCCCGTGCTGGAGGGAGAAGGAGCAGGAAGCTTAAGTCTATCTAGTCTGAGAGGCCCCTCGGAAAAGGTCACACTTGAGCTGAGCCTCTCCTGGTAAGACGAAGCTGCTTTGGAGATCTGGGGAAAACACTCCAGGCAGGGGAATGGCAGGTGCAAAGGCCCTGAGGCTGGGTGAGGCTCAACGTTGCTTAAAGAGCAGAAAAAGGCTGGTGTGGCAGGACCGAAGTGAACACAGGCCAGGGTGGTGGGAGATAGATGAGGGGTCCGCAGGGGCCAGATCACAGAGGGCCATGTGGGCACAGAGCAAGGGGACACCAGTGGGGGGACTCAACCAGGGCCATGCCATGGAGTGAGGACTCTGGCCCTGAGAGAATAGATTCAGGAAGCCCGGCTCGTGGCGTAGATCTCATTGTGACTACTGTCTCATCCCAGGGGATCAGGAGAGCTGGGATCCCTCACACAGACCACTAGGATTGAGCACAGTCCTCCCACACCCACTGAGCTCGCGGATCTGTTCCCCTTATCCTGACGCCCCAAATGGTGATTCATGTAATGCGACAGTCAATAGCTGATGCACTCAGGTTAAATTTATGCAGACCTCATGTGATATTAAAAATCCAGGGAGCACATATTTTGAGCACAGTGGATGCCAAAACGTATCCGCTTTATTTAAGGAATTATTGGGCTGGTGTGAGCGGATGTTTATCTGAGCTTTTGCTCCCAGTGGGGGAGAAACAGGTATGCACAGCTTGGTTGCTAAAAATAGGGGAATCCTCAGTCTGTTTTCATGTAATGGGTCCTGAAATATCACCCCCCACGTTTCCCACCCCCACCTCGGGCTGAGCAGCAGAGCAGATTCAGAGAGATCTGGCTGTGGAAGAGCTTTGCCTGGGAAAGGATTTGAGACCACGGGGCCTCGCTTCAGGGTCAGCAGCTGCTGAATAAATTCACACACTCAGTGCACGCCTGTAATCAGGTCCCTCTGCAAGGCAGGTAGGTCTTTGGAGTCCCAATCCCCTGCTTGAACCTGACTCTGTTTCCCCTGTGTAACCTTGGGCTAGGACGCTGGGTCCAGGTGGTTGCCTCTACCCTTAGAAGACAGGGGCAGTAAGGCCCACCTTGCAGGCTGTTGAAAGGCTGGAAGTGGTGATGCTCAGAAGTGAGATCTGTGCTATTAGCAGATCTGCTCATCCTAGGGTCTTCCCTGGTTCTAGTGGGGGCAGGGCCTTCAGAGCCTGACTGCCTGTGGCCAGTGGCCAGAACAGAGCCAGAAGGAGGGTGAGGCACTTGCTGCTCGGAGAGTCCTAGATGAGTCCATTTTACAGATGGCACAGAGGCCTGGGAGGCGAGGCTGAAGGTGGCCTGGCTGGCCTTCATCCCCCTCTGACCTTCCCCGCTGAGCCTCCTGCCAGCCTGCAATCTCCACGCTAGCTGTCTGCCTGGGCATCCCTTGCGTTCATTCAGTTACTCCGTCATTCATTCATTCATTCATTCATTCAGTTACTCCTTCTTCCATGCATTCATTCACTCACTAATATTCAGCAACTGTTCTTGGGCCATTTCACAGCCCTGGTTCAAGGCCTTAACTGGGGCATCCGAGGCCAGGAAATTTAGACTGCAGAGGGCTTTGCCCCCCAGCTGGGCTGGGCAGAAGCTCCACTCTCTGACAGTAGCTCAGAGTGGCTAGGGTGGGTCAGAGGAGCATTCGTTCTAGAGCTCCTTCCCCAGGGGCCAGCTCTGGCGAGGCTGGGAGACTGGACAGATAGGGAAATGGAAGAAGCTGGGGAGGCTCCCCCAGGATGGGGCTGGGCAAGACTCCTTCTGAGCTAACGTCTCCCTCTTTCCCACAGTCTTCCAGGAAGGGAGGAGCACTTCAACCTCTAGTTATAGTGAGGTTGGCAGTCAGCTTCAGCTGGTGACACTTCAGGGTCAAGGACTTTGGGTGCAGAAAGATCTGGGTGAAATCTCTCAGCTTGGCCACCACCCTTCCCTCAGGTAATACCCAGGTCATTTGAAAAGACACCTCCCAGCCCATGCAGTCCCCTCTGCCTCGTGCACCCTTCCTCACACACCCACCTGGTCTCCTTCCTGCCCCCTCACAGATCCCCTCACAGGTCCCCTTTGCAGAGAGGCCTTCTCTGATCACCCTGGCTGGAGGGGCTGCCCCCACCCACACATCGTGCTGATTCTTTTGTCTCTCTCCACGTAGCACCCTTCCTTAGGGCAGGGACCCCAGCTCCCCTCTGAGTGGGGGAGGGCTGTGGCCAACTTTCCTCCCTGTGGGACACACCCACCGGCTTCACCTTTGGTGAGGGAGGAATGGGGAAAGGAGATTCACAGAGTGGAACGTTCTGAGATCGGTGCTATTCCTAGCCCCATTTAGCAGGTGAGGAAATGAGGCTCAGAGAGGTAAAGCACTTGCCTGAGGTCACACAGCAGGAGCAGAGAAGGGTGCACACCCAGGTTGGTTGACTGAAGCCCAGGGTATTTTCTCCTGGGGAGGTTTGTGACGAGGTAAGGGGATGACTAGAACACACAGCAAACTGGCTGCAGTAGAGACTGACTGAGCGCGCAACTCCAATCTTTCTACCACCTGGGCACTATTTGAATTTTTAAAAAATTTACTGTCTTTTGTATTGGCAGTTGGCTGAAAAGAGATATAAAGGACAGAGCGGCCCAGGGCCTGCTGTGTGAAGTCTCCTGCTCGCTCTCTGTCCCCAGGCTGGGTGGCAGGGTGGCTTTCCCCTCCCCGACCCCCATCTGGCGAGGACAGGGCCTGTGTTGCTGGGAGACCCTGGCGATCATAGGGGATGGGGTGGAGGATGGTGGCAGATGGGTGGGCACAAGGCCCTTTCAAGGCAGCTGTTAGGATAGGGGCCTGCTTTGTGGGGTCTTTTCAAGAGCTGTGGCCACACACAACAGGGGACCAGAGAAGCCCCTTTCTTTGCTTTCTTCTTCCACACCTGCTCAGCCACCTGTTCCTCCAAAGGCTCTGGCCTCTCTCCTTCTCCTCTTGCGGACTCCACTGGGCTCCTCCTCTCTCTCCTGAGCCTCTTCCTGCTCCCCCACTGAGGCCCTCAGGGCTCCCTGCAGACCAGACACCTGCCCTTCTTCCTCCGCAAATCCTGAGCACAGCACACAGCTTGGCTCCCAGGCCTTTGCCTGTGCTGTTCCTCCCCCATGAGTGCCCTTCCCGCTTGTCTTCACTTGTCAGAGTCTACTCACACCCTCGTTAAGAAAGAGCTCTTTTGGCCTGGCGCGGTGGCTCACACCTGTAATCCCAGCACTTTGGAAGGCCGAGGAGGGTGGATCACCTGAGGTCAGGAGTTTGAGACCAGCCTGGGCAACATGGCAAAACCCTGTCTCTATTAATAATACAAAAATTAGCCGGGCATGGTGATGGGTGCCTGTAGTCCCAGCTACTCAGGAGGCTGAGGCAGGAGAATTGCTTGAACCTGGGAGATGGAGGTTGCAGTGTGCCAAGAGCATACCCCTGCACTCCAGCCTGGGTGACAGTGTAAGACTCTGTCTCAAAAAAAAAGAAAGTGCTCTTTATATTTGGGGTTCACACAGCCCCTAAGAGAATTTTGAAAACCACGTCCCCCACACAAATGCTTTTAGTTGGCATCTGAATGTTTTATCCTAAGTGTAAATAGTTGCAAAGGTAATTTCTAGCGTGCTGTATGCTGAACATGTGCTTTAAATAAAATCTCATCAAAACCTTGGAGCTGTGGATTCTGCTCACTTATTTGCCTGAAAACTCTTCCATGCACACTAAGCGGCAAAGCCACCACCCTCCACCACACCATGCAGCCAGGTCAGGCTGACTTTCAGACGGAAAACTATATGAGTTCATTTTCTAATCTGCAAACATGCTAATATGCATGTCTGCAAAAACTCTCTCTTCTGAATTTCATTTCTAAGTCTAAGATGGACAGGGCATTTGGCACCTGGATGGAATGAGGCTTCATCCTTCTGCCTTTCTCATGGTGCTGTCTCGCTCTCCTGCCTGGGGATGCCTCCTTAGCACCTGGATGCAAGTTGCCTTCAATTTAGTGCCCAGGAAGATGTTCTTTTAAACTTCTTATTGTGAAACTCCACACACAGAGAGAAAGCCCATTGTGTATGGATAAAATTCACATGAAAACTAAAATGTGCAGTTCAATAATTTATCAAAAAGCAATCATCAAGTGAAGAAATAGAACATTTCTAGCCCCCCAGAACCCAGCCTTGGGCCACTGCTAATCACTACTCCTCCCTCCTGTTCAAAGGCAGTCACCGTTCTGCATTTTACGATAGGCATTTCTTGCTTTTCTTTTGAGTTTTATCACCTACACATGCTGGGCTTTGAACATCATATAAGTGGAGTCACTGTAGTATGCATTCTTTTGTGTCTGGCTTCTTTCACAGAACATTATGTGTGTGAATCACTCAGGTCGCTGTGTGTAGCTGTATTTTGTTTTTTCTCATTACGGCATAGTATTCCACTTTGTGTCTCCTAACTTATTGATCCAGTCTATAGTGGATGGACATTTGGGTTGTTCTCAGTTTGGGGCCATTTTGAATAGCATTTGATGAATGCTATGATGCATTCATCAGCAGGTCTTTAGGTTCACATAAGTAAGCATTTCTGTTGGGCGTAGGCCTAGGAGAGGAATTGCTGGATCGTGGGGGTAGTATGTTTAACTATGATAGATACTGCCAAATAATTTTCTAAAGTGGTTGTACCATTTTACACTCCCATCAGCCAGGTAGAAGAATTCCTGTCAACTCTTGGTATTGTCAAAATTTCTTCACATTTCTGTCAACTCTTGGTATTGTGAAAATTTTAAATCTCAGCCAATCTAGTTGGGGTGCTGTGGTTATTTCATTGTGACTTTAATTTTAGTTTTCCCGATTATTGACAAGATTCAGTATCTTTTATATATGTATTGGCTATTGGAATATTCTTGTTGTGAAGTACCTGGTTTCACTCATTTTATATTGAGTTGTTAGTTTTTGTCATATTTTTAGTTGTGTTTATTCTGGGGGAAAAAAGTAGGCTCTCTTGTAGTTGTATGTGGGCAAAGTATCTTTCCCCACTCTGTAACCTGCCTTTTCACTCTCCTGTGAATGTCTTTTGACAGAAAGAATTCAAATTTCAATGGAGTTGATTTCATCAATCCTTTTAGTATGGCTACCACTTTCTGTGCCATGTTGAAGAATCTGTCTACTGCTCTGAAGGCACGAAGCCATTCTCTACTTTCTAGAAGTTTTACATTTTGTCTTTAACATGTGTGTCTACAATTGCCCTGAAATTGATGTTGCGAATGGTGTGAAGTCGGGATCAAGCTTCATTTTTTTTCCGTATGGATGGCCAATTCACCCAGCACCGGTCATTGAAAAGCTTGGCCTCTCTCCCACTACTTGGCGGTGTCACATTTGTCATAAAACATGCATCCATTTATGTCTGACTTTTTTCTTCTACCCCATAGATAGATCTATTTGTCTATCCTTGTACCAACACTGCACTTATTTACCATCACTTTATAGTAGGTTTTGATAGCCAGAAGAGCTATCAACTCTGCTGGCTAAAAGTTCTTCCTTTTCAGAAATTGGCTATCCTTTACCTTTTGGGTTTCTACATACATTTTTTTGAAAACTAGAATTTGTTTTCCAAGTTACACACACACACACACACACACACACACACGCACACACACACACGTTAGGATTTTGATTACAGGTGTATGTGTTGAATCTATAAATCAGTTTGCAGAGAATTGACTTATTTAAAATATTGAGTGGTCCCATCATGAATATGATATATCTATTCATTTATTTTAGCATTTTTTGCTTCCTCTTAATAATATTTTATAGTTTTCTGAGTATTTTTTAGGTGAACCAATTTTTAAAAATCTATTAAGTGAGTGATAGTACCAGCAACATTTGAATATAGCAAATCATGAAGACAGCCTCCATCCAGCAATGTTTCCAGGATGTTTTCTCTGTACCTCCAGCTGGCCTGGTATCAAAGGGACTTCAAACTGTACCTATGTCTGGGCCCTGCCCCTAGCCCTTCTTCCCCTGCCCACTCAGAGGCTAGCCCAGAGCTGGGGCCCTAATAAACATGTACTGAAGTGAACACTGTCAGTCACAGGCTCAGCCCCCAGTGTTCAACTCATTACTAGAAAACTGACAATCCAATCCATGCCAACATGCTAAGGACAAGTCTGTTTCAGCTCACTGTATAAAACTGTATGATTTCACAAGTAGTCTATTGAATTCTCTCCCATTAGAAAAGTTTTGGTCAGGTGTTGTGGCTCACACCTGTAATCCCAGGACTGTGGGAGGATCACTTGAGCTCAGGAGTTTGAGACCAGCCAGGGTAACATAGTGAGACCTTGTCTCTTAAAAAAAAAAAAAAAAGAAATTAGCTGGGCATGGTGATGCACACCTGTGGTCCCAGCTACTTGGGAGGCTGAGATAAGAGGATTGCCTGAGCCCAGGAGCTCAAGGCTGCAGTGACCCATGATTGCACCACTGCACCCCAGCTTAGGTGACACAGTGAGACTCTGCCTATCTCAAAAAAGAAAAAAAAAGTTTTATACATACACATTATAGAATATTTAGAAACTGGCCAATAGGTAGAAAAAGGTGGAAAAAAAATCACCCATATTCCTGTTCCTCAGAGATTATCACTGGCCATGTTTTTCTGTGTCGCCTTTCATCTTGTTTCTATATACATTTTGCATTTGCTTATTTTCTTTCTACAAGCTTGAAATCACCCTGAGTTTTGAGTTCTGTGTTCAGCCTTCCTCACTTAACATTAAAATGCAGCCTTCTCCCCGTGACTCTAAACGCTTTGGGAATATCACAGCCAGGAGCTCTGTGATCGTATTGAGTGGCTTGCCGGTTTACTAAGCCACTGCCCTGTGGTAGGAGGTGTTTGTGACTTTATGCAGGTGTACATGGTGTACAGTGAGCGTCTCTGGCCATCAGTTAGCTTGTCCCTATCTATCTGGGATTACGTCCTCAGGACAGGTTCCTAGAAGTGGATTCCAGACTTGAAGAATGTGAGCAGAAGCCTATGAGGAGTTTAATAGCAGGAGTTTGAACCTGCAACCATGGCTATCATGGGGCACCTGTTTCTTGAGGATTTACTGTTGCCAGACACTTGTGTAAATGCTGAAGCCTAATTAACTCATTTAATGCTCATGGCCCCCTCAGCTAGTTTCTGTTATTTGACTCATTCTACAGATACAGAACGTGTGGCACAGACAGGTCACGTGACCAGCCTAAGGTCACACCCAGTAAGTGCCCAAGCTGGGACTCCACCCTGGACCCTCAGGCTTCAGGACCCTGCCCTGACACCGCAGGCAAATGGAGGATCCTGCAGGCTCCTTGGCACACTCACTCCTCCTCTCGTGGGCGTCTTCCTCTTGGCCTAAGGAATCTCTTCCTTCTGCAGGCGAGGAGTCAGTGAGGTGGCGGACGGGCCTGAGTCCACTGTGTCCCAGCTGCGTAGCCAAGGGCAAAGCCTTCACCTCTCCGAGCTGCAGT
Source organism: Hylobates moloch (assembly GCF_009828535.3). Taxonomy (NCBI): domain Eukaryota; kingdom Metazoa; phylum Chordata; class Mammalia; order Primates; family Hylobatidae; genus Hylobates; species Hylobates moloch. Next base: position 149,805,189 of record NW_026652281.1, read on the forward strand.
TTCTTTATCAGTGAAATGGGCAAAGAGGGTCCCATAAATCTGAAAAGAAGCCACAAAAGGGAAATGGCTCTGTGAACTTGAAAGTGCTCGCAGGTGCTGGGTTCCCACAGATGGGCTGTCTGCATGAATTTGCTTGGGGAAGGAAGAAGTCTCTGTCCCTGTCACCCACTCCTGGCTGGCCCAAGCCTGGAGTTCTTTCCACTTCACCTTGACTGACTGATTCTCTCAGAGCAGCATCCTGACGCCAGCTGGGCTGTGATGGGCAGTCCTTGCTGGTGGCTGAGCGGGAGTGGCTGCTCATCCCATGGTCCCCAGTGTCCGAAGCTAGGTGCTGCACAGAACAGGCGCTCCAGCAGCAGTCATGGGATGGAGTTTCAGAGAGCCTTCCTGGGATGTCACCCAGTTAAGGGGCCGGTGGTAGCAAAGCAAACAGGAGTGGCAGGGGCCAGAGATTATCTTTTTACACCTCCGATGGCATTAATGACTCTCCTTTATACAGTGTCCTTGTGTCCCAAGAGTTTGGCCTGTCACTGAGACCCCATTGCTCTGAGCAAGGTAAGGTCACTTGCCCAGGTCACACTGCAAGTAAGAAGGAGAGCTGGGATTTAAACCAGGGTCTGTGTGACCAAATGCTGGATTCCCAACCCGGCCCTATATATCCCACCTCAGGACTGTGATGCCCACAGCCTCAATGTCACAGTCTCATTAGAATCCCATCTGATCCCCACAACAACTTCACAGCTCTGATCTTTTCATGGCCATTTTACAGATGAGGACACTGAGGCCTGCCTGAGGTCCCCCCAGATGGGTAAATGCTGTAGCCTCAGCTGGTCCTGGGCTGAGTCCCAGCCAATGGCCAAACTCCTCCAGCCTCCCAGGACAGACATGTCCCCTCGAGAAGAGCAGACAAAGTGATGAAGAACGGGCCTGACACGATGGCTCACGCCTGTAATCTCAGCACTTTGGGAGGCTGAGGTGGGCAGATCACCTGAGGTCGGGAGTTCAAGACCAGCCCGGCCAACATGGCGAAACCCCATCTCTACTAAAAATACAAAAATTAGTCAGGTGTAGTGGCGTGCACCTGTAGTCCCAGCTGCTCAAGAGGCTGAGGCAGGAGCATCAGCTTGAACAGCTTGAACCGAGGAGGCGGAGGTTGCAGTGAGCTGAGATTGTGCCACTGCACTCCAGCCTGGTTGACTGGGTGAGACTCTGTCTCAAAAAAAAAGAAAAAAAGAAAAGAACAGAAAAGAAAAAGCAAAAGAAAAAAAGAAGTGATGAAGAACAAAGACTTGGAGCATGAGCCAGATTGTGGTAGGAAGGCTCCAGTATGGGCTAGAGTGGCTCCTTGGGTCCCTAAATAAATAAGGAGCATGGTCCCTTGTCACAGAGAGCAGAGAGAACCCCACCCTCTCTCCTGGGATAGTAATGGTGGTTCCCAAGATGAAGAGCCTGGTCTCTACACCAGGCCATGGGGCAACAGAAGGGACACACACCTGGCTTCATTTACTCTCCCAGGAACCTGAGAGACAAAACCTGCCACCCTCCTCATTCTTCAGAGGAAGAAACTGAGGCTCAGTGAAGGAGGCTGCTTGCCAGAGGCCACATGGCTGGGAAAACCAGAGCAGTGGTTTTGAGCCCAAGCCAGCCCGGTCCCAGAGTCCAAGCTATGCCCTGCTGCACTTTCTTTTCTTTTTTGAGACAAAATCTCGCTCCATCGTCCAGGCTGGAGTGCAATGGCATGATCTCGGCTCACTGCAACCTCTGCCTCCTCCCAGATCCAAGCAATTCTCTTGCCTCAGCCTTCTGAGTAGCTGGGATTACAGGTGCCCGCCACCATGTCCAGCTAATTTTTTTGTATTTTTAGTAGAGACAGGATTTCACCAGTTGGGCAGGCTGGTCTTGAACTCCTGACCTCAGGTGATCCACCTGACTCAGCCTCCCAAAGTGCTGGGATTACAGTCGTGAACCACCGTGCCCGGCCCCTTGTACACTTTCTGAGGCCTACTGGGTTGCACCTTCCTGATCCTCCACTTGTCCCACCAAGGTCTGCCTTTGCTCTCCTGCCTTTTCCAACCCCACCAGCCTCCTAGCAATACCTCAAGAGATGCAGCCGAATCTCGATTTACACTACAGATGTGCTTTAGAGAAAAAGCGTACGCTACGCTGGATCTTATTGTAAACATGAGGGAATTCTAACCTCAGTCTTGACTGAGCCTTCACTCTGCACCAGCTCCTTCCCAGGCTTCATTTCATTTCATTCCCACTCTGGGTGTTTCTGTCCTCACTCTACCGATGAGGAGCCTGAGGCTCAGAGCAGGAACATGACATGGTCGATATCCTCCCAGCTGGGTAGAAGGGGTTGGTTGCATACCCAAGCCAGGGGCCCAGAGCTGGCCTCTGGCATCTGTGGCATGTGTGCCAGAGCCAGAGGAAGGCCTGCGTCTACTCCCCAGGGAGCCCAGCTGAGCCCATGGGTGGCACATGAGGGCTGGCCTCCTGGACGGACAGAGCCCAGCACATGAAGCTTTGGCTCAGGAGGACACACACGTGCCTGCTTCCAGGACCCCAGTTCTGCCCTAAATCCTTCCCAACTTGGGACCTCCCCACTCAGGTTCCTGCTACAGCTCATGTTACCCTGGGTGCTTCTGTGACTCCGCTGATGCTCTGAGCCCATATGGCCCCAGCTCAAGGCAGCTGAGAAGTCCCAAAAGACCACAGAGCAACAGAGGCACCCAAAGGTTCAAGGCCCATCAGTCATGATTCACTTGCACAGTTCAGTGTGGCATCATCTAGCCCCTGGCTGGCCAACCCCTCTGGTTCCCTGCTTGGGTTCCCAACCACTTGGCTGCTCCTGACCCCGCCCAGCACCAAGACATGAAGACACCACAGTGATCAGGGCCAAGAGAGGCAACTTCACCTACTGGGCCCACCCTGTGTCCCCACTCTGTTCTTTTCCTGTAGGAGAAATGTGCCTCCACCCAAGCAACTGACCCCAGGAATAATAATAGTTAATAATAGTGGTGACTGCCCTTTATTAAGCACTTGCCATGTGCCAGGCACTATTCTAAGTACTTGATACATATTATCTCATTTAATCCTCAAAACAATCCTATAGGGCTAGTACTATTATTAGCTGATTTTACACATGAAAGAAGTAAGCACAGAGAAGTTGAATAACAAGCTCAGGGTCACACAGCTAGATAGGCGGGAAGCCAGATTATGAGCCCAGATGGTCTGGTTCCAGAACCTGACCCCTTAATGAATACCCCATAACCTGTGAGTGAATCCAGCCCCTGCCACTGGGTTCATCCATCCACTCATTCATTCAGTAAACATTTTTTGAGCACCTACACCGTGCCGAGGACTTTCCACGCATTGCCTCATTGCTATGAGGTAGATATTACTGTCATTCCCACTTTACAGATGAGGTAACTGATGTTCAGAGAGGTTAAGTACATGCACAAAGACACACAGCCAGCAAATTGTTCAGCAGGGCAGGAGGATGCAAGTGCTCAGCCTTCAGAAGGTGGCATGGGCCAAAATATAGTAGACCTGCTGTGCCTAGCCAGGAGGCTTGGGCTCTGCCCTGCTCTCAGATGATCTCTCTATTTGGCAGAGGAGGTGGAATGGCCACAGAGGGCTGTAATGACTTGCCCAGCGTCAACCAGCCAGAGAGTGGCAGAACCAGGACTCAAACCTAGGCTGCTGGGCCCCATCTACACCCTCTCTGCAGGGGAAGGGACTTTTAGCAGAGAAGGGCTGCAATCAGCTTATGCGCATGCAGGGGTGGGTCCGGTGGGGGAGATCCTGAGAAGGATAAGGCCTTCCCAAGCTCACATCTACTGACTGTTCACTGTGTGCCAGCCCCTTTTGATCAGTGCATCTATTTCTCCAAATGCCCTATGACATAGACTGTCAGCAGCTCCATTTTACAAGTGTAGAAGCTGAGGCACAGAGAGGACATATAACCCTTAAGTTCACTCAGTTAGTAAGTAGCCAAGCCAGGATTTCAGCCTGGGTTCTTAAGCGCCACACAATCTATTATTCCAGTTTTTCTTCGAAAGTCCGTGTCCCCCTGGGTGGTTTCTCTGATGCTCCAGGAAGTCAGGAGGGGACAGGTTTATCCCAGGGTCAGGCCAGGGCTGGGCACTGGACTCAGATGAATTAGCACAGCCCTGCCCTCAAGTTACTGCAGGTAGGATGAGCCAGGCCCTCTGCAAACTCTCAGCCATCTGAAGGGCCAAGAGGAGGAAAGCACAGACTCTGGAGTCAGAGTGGGCTGGGTTCTAGTCCTCCTGTCGCTCTTGGCTGTGTGGCCTTAGACAAGTTGCTTCACCTCTCTGAGCCTCCCAGCATGCACTGTAGAATGGAGATGATAACAGCCCCTACCTTGCAGGAGGAGGTGAGGATTAAATGAGGAAACAAATACAGTAGTCTGAGAATCAGCTCCTTAACACTTAACTTCCTTTCCTGCTAATAGGGTTGTTATGAGGATGAAAGAAATCAGAATCTAAGATGTTTAGCCAAACTGTTCTCTGCCTGTGTGACTGTGGCCAAGTTATGTACACTCTCTGGGCTTCAGTTTCCCCATCTGTAAAATGGGCATGTTGACAGGACTATCTCATAGGGTAATTGTGAGGTTAATACATCTATTGTGAGGCTTAGAACATACATGGAAACTCAATAAATGTTAGCTATGATGTATAGTAATTATTGTAATCATACAGTGAATGCTAGTTATTGGGATGATAGATTGATTTCCATTCAATTCAACCCTTGCCGCAGGCTTCTGTCCCATGCCCAAGACATGCGTTTCAGAGCATCTAAGCTCTGTCCCTGTGTTGTGAGAAAGTTGAGTGTGGAGCACCCATGACCCCAGCTCCCAGTAGGGCTGCCTCCCTTGGATTTCAGGAAAATGTCAGTCCTTGGCCTTTTTAGATGTCTAGTATGGGACTATCCATCTAAATGCTGTTGATGTGTCTTTGGCCAAACTCAAGAAGAAGTTCTGTCTACTCAGTCTTCCTGTGTACCACAGACGAGCTTCCTTTGGAGCTGGCCCCAGGACCAAGCCTGCGTCTGCACGCACAAGACAAGGAAAACCAGGGAATGAGCCTTCTTTCTTTTTTTGCCTTGGCCGCCAGGTACGTGCTGCCAGACTCTACCACATAAAAGTGACTTGCTCGGCTGGGTGCTGTGGCTCACACCTGTGATCCCAACACTTTCGGAGGCTGAGGCAGGCGGACCATGAGGTCAGGAGATCAAGACCATCCTGGCTAGCACAGTGAAACCCCGTCTCTACTAAAAATACAAAAAAAAAATTAGCCGGGCCTGGTGGCGGGCACCTGTAGTCCCAGCTACTCGGGAGGCTGAGGCAGGAGAATGGCGTGAACCTGGGAGGCAGAGCTCGCAGTGAGCCAAGATCGTGCCACTGCACTCCAGCCTGGGTGACAGAGCGAGACTCTGTCTCAAAAAAAAAAACCAAAAAAGAAAAAGTGACTTGCTTATTGGGGACAGTGCAGTGGGAGCAACAGGGGTTTTTGGTTTGTTTTTACTTTTTCTTTTTAAATTTAAGATTTGGGGGTACATGTGCAGGCCTGTTACATGGTTGTATTGTGTAATGGGGAGGTCTGGGCTTCTAGTGTACCATCACCCAAACTGTGAACATTGTGCCCAATAGGTAATTTTCAGCCCTTACTCCCCTCTCACCATCCTGGCTTTGGGAGTCCCCGGTGTCTATCGCTTCCATCTTTATGTTCCATGTGTATCTGTTGTTTAACCCTCACTTATGAAGTGAGAACATGCAGTGTTTGATTTTCTGATTTGTGTTTGTTTGTTTGTGATGGAGTCTCGTTCTGTCTCCCAGGCTGGAGTGCAGTGGCACGATCTCTGCTTACTGCAACCTCCGTCCCCTGTGCTCAAGCGATTCTCCTGCCTTGGCCTCCCGAGTAGCTGGGATTACAGGCAACCACCACCACGCCTGGCAATTTTTGTATTTTTAGTAGAGATGGAGATTCACCATGTTGGCCAGGTTGGTCTGAAACTTCTGACCTCAAATGATCTGCCCACCCCGGCCTCCCAAAGTGCTGGGATTACAGGTGCATGCTACCACACCAGGCTAATTTTTGTATTTTTACTAGAGACAGGGTTTCACCGTGGTGGCCAGGCTGGTTTTGAACTCCTGACTTCCAGTGAGCTGCCTGTCTCGGCCTCTCAAAGTGCTGGGATTACAGGCATGAGCCACTGTGTCTGGCCAGTGTTTTATTTTCTGTTTCTGAGTTATTTCACTTAGGATAATGGCCTCCAGCCCCATCCCTGTTGCTGCAAAAGACATGATTTCACCTTTTTTTATGGCTTCATGGTATTCCGTAGTGTATATGTACCACATTTTCTTTGTCAAATCAACTGTTGATGGACACTTAGTTTGGTTCAATGACTTTGCTATTGGAGCGCTGGTTTTGAAGCCCGAGGGATGCCGCCTTCTCTGCTCACTGCTGTGCTACATCAAGCAAGTGGCCTCATCACCGGAGCTTATTTCCTCTGCAGAAAGGACTAAGAACCCTCTGAGTTCTGCCTCCTTCTAGCAGTGTGACCTGGGCAGCTCTTTTCCATCTCTGAGTTTCAGCTTCCTCTCCTGCAAAATGGGAATTGACTTATGTTAATGACCACGCCGCCAGGCTGCGACAAGGATCACTCAGAGGGTGCAGTGTGGGGCCCACTATGCGGTTGGCACTTTGTAACCAGCACTGAAAAATGATGCTTTTTCAGGTAAAGACCTGTTGGAAATTGATGGTTTCACAGTCATGGTTTGTAGAAAAGCAGAGCCTTCCTGCAGCCATTTTAAAACCGAGCTTTGCAGTGTGACTGCAGATACTCGGCTATTGAGTTGTGAGGAGGAGGCTGGGCAAACACCCTGAAGGAAGGGGTCATTTCACGCAGGTATCCGCAGTGGGCATACCCCCTAGCCTGGCACAGCAGCTCGGTGTGCACCCTTTTTACAACATGCACCTGATTGCCTGATTTTGCATGAGGCAGGGCCTGCCAGGGCATGCCCCCAGGGAGCAATGCCAGGGAGCCCAGCCAGGGCACTCCCACTACCTACTGCCCCGGGAGGCTCTGCTGACGCAGCATAATCAAGAGAGACAGCCCCACCCAGAGGCCCCTGCAACCCATGTATGGGTACTGGTGCTAAAGGAGGGTGGCACAGTCTGCGCAATTCTGGATGTGATTGGTGGAGATGTGTATGTGTGTGAAAGTCAAATCCAGGAGCTGCTGTGACTGGAGGCTGCTGCCCGGGCCCGAAGATGTCCCCACCCCATGCTCTGTCCCACAGGCTCTATGGCAGCCGTTAGTGTCTGCAGGTTCTGGTTCTGAGACCCCACCCATTCCTCTCCAGCCCTGGTGTCCTGCTGCCTTGGCGCCTGGGCAGAGCTGTCCTCTCTAACTTTAAGAGACACTGCTTAGAAGATGAGGCTTGGATATGGGCAGACGCAGGTTCACATCCCAACTCCTCTTAGCAGCTGCAGAGCCTTTGACATGTGACTTTACCTCTCTGAGGCTTGGTGTCCTCGTTCGGAAAATGGGGTTGCTAGAATCTATCTCCTTGGATGTGGTATGACTATAATATTTGGAGAAGGAAGAGATTCAGATTCCATCCCTGTGGTTATAAAGGCTCCTGTGCAGCAGGTGCTCGGAATCCAACAGTCCCTTCCCTTCCCTTGTTGCTGTTAGACATAGTGCCTGGATCCTAGGCCCCTAACACATGCAGACAGCAGTTCCACAGTGTCCCGGCCAGCCCTGCTTGGGAGCTAGTGGGAAGAGGTGAGATTGGGAGAGGCAAAAAAATTGGGAGGCCCACATCCCAGGAGATCAGCTTGGTACACAAGCTGCAAAGACAGGGGAGCACCTCTGCAGTCCTCTCAGGGTCAGTAGAGGCAGGACCAATCAGACTCATAAACCTCAAACCATAAATCGCCCCCATGGCTTCATGTGGGTTGTAGGGGCTCAGTGAATGATTGTACTGGAAGGTATACTTTAGAAGACACATGACTCAGTAAGCCCCTCCTCAACTGCCTGGCAGGAAATGCATGGTTTCGATTTGCACACCTCCAGGGAGAGGGATCTCCCTCTCTCCCAAAACCACCCTTCCACCTTTGTGGACTAGCTTTGTCTTCCTTCTCTAGTGTGGTGCCCAGAGCCAAAGCGACTTTTGGAATGGTCTAACCAACATGCACTGGAGCAGCAAGCCCCTCCTTTGTCCTAAAGACTATATTTCTGTTAATGCATCCCTATTTTGCTCATTTGCGTATTTTTCCCTGCACTTATTACTATTCATCACACCAGGGTCTAGGGTTGCTAACAGCGAAAACTCATTCCCTCACAGCCCTTTCTCTCCTCTCCCTTCTTCTCTCCCTCTCTTATTCCCTTTCTCCCTTTCTCCATTCCTTCTTTCTTCCCTCTTGCCTTCTTTCCTGTTTTTCTCTCAGCTCAGGGCAATGCATCTCTGCAGTCAATTTATGCAAATATGTATTGAGCACCTGTGTCTGCCAGCCCTGTTCTGGGCACTGGGGTTTGACAGATGATTACAGCCTGCTTCCTGCCTACAGGAGCATCCTGTCTGGCAGTGCAGAGGACAGAAAGGTAACAGCTACAACACCTGTCTTGAGGGTGTAATTGAGGGACAGCACAAAGTGCAGAGGGATCTCAGAGGGGTGAGCAACTACTGTATGTACCCAAATATAAGGCAATCCAAGTAAATGTTACAGGCAATCCCCATTCTCCCTATGAGAAGATGCACTTTATTGTTGAATAATATAAACTGAATGGGGTGAAGATGAAATAGTCAGACATCTACTTAAAATATTTCATTTATTACTTTAGTTATATAAACACATTTGCAATTATTCTCATATAGAATACTAATATGGAAAGATTGCTTTTGTCAGTTTCAAATTTCAGGAAACAGTTTGATTCCAATTATTTTCTGCGTGGCTTTGACACTAGTGTCACCATCGTGTGTGGGGGGGGGGGGGCAGCTTTTTACTAGAGCACATCGTACTCTTAGAAATCCAGATGCTAACACACAGCCCTTTTGAATCCATGTGTCAGGCAACCGCTGGGCACTGTGTCTCCACCACAGGTCCAATCCGCATCACATTTTGACAGTGGGGATTCATTTGCTGCAGGTGAGTATTTGTGATCTGCACAACATGGCCACTTACTGAGGTACTCTGAAAGTGGCCTTTAAAAGGCCTGTTCACAACAACCTCTCACCTCGCCGTCACAAAGTCATATTTGTTTGCATTGCCTTATCTGAGGAAAATTCCCTCGATTCGCTTTATAATATTGCTGACCTCCATATGCAACCCAATGTCACATAGATTAAAGGAGGATCAGCCAGGTGAGGCGGCTCAGGCCTGTAATCCCAGCACTTTGGGAGGCTGAGGCAGGGGAACTGCTTAAGGTCAGAAGTTTGAGACCAGCCTGGCCAACATGGTGAAATCCCATCTCTACTAAAAATACAAAAATTAGCCAGGTGTGGTAGTGGGCGCCTGTAATCCCAGCTACTCGGGAGGCTGAGGCAGGAGAATCGCTTGAACTCGGGAGGCAGAGGTTGAGTGAGCCAAGATTGTGCCATTGCACTCCAGCCTGGGTGACAGAGCGAGAGTGTCTCAAAAAAAAAAAAAAAAAAAAAAAAAAAGTGGGATCACGGTAACGGACCATTCTCAAACGGAACTTTGGGGTTAAAAATTAAGTCACTGAGCGAGCACCTGTAATATGAGAAATTAGTAACTCAAATACAAGGCAATCTTATACTCAGACATATGACGTCAGGGTGGGGTGGGGAATCAAGGTTTCCCGGAAGTGGAAGCTTGGAGCTGGCCTTAAAGACCCTAGAACCCTCTGGGATGGGTCATGTACTGTAAGCAGAAGGCACCGGAGATGCAGAAGGCTGTCTCCTGAATACCCCGCTTTTATTCGCATAGCTTCAGGCTAGCTTTGCCCTGTACCATTGGAAGATCTTGGGCACTTCTCTTCCACTCTCAGAGCCTCAATTTCCCTATCTGTGAAATGGAAGTAATAATACATATTTCCTAAGGTCTCAAGGGATACAAGAGCATGGAAAATAGAATTGAAAAAAACACAACTCATTTGAAATCGGGTCTTCTTGGGGAAGTCACTGCACTTTCTAGGCCTCAGTGTTCCAGCCTGTGAAATGGAGCTCGAGAAGGGCACAGCTGCACTTCCCACTGAGTGTGGTCCAGGTGCCTGAATGAGGAATGCCTGTTACTGCCTCTGCCAGGAACACTCTACCTATCTCTTCCCATGGCCGATGCCTTCTAGTCCATCAGATGGAGCTTATGTGCCCCCACCCCAGATTCTCCCTAAACCCCCAAACAATGTCATCTCATCACTCTACTGGGATCTGTTTTATTTTCTTCGTGGCTTTGATTATTATATAATGTGATCATAATTGCTTGTTATTTCTATCTTCAGCATGCCATCTCCAGGGCAGTGGGGACCTTGTCTGTATCTACCCGGCCCAGCACAGTGCCTGGAGCATAGAATGTGCTCAATAAATCTTTTAATGAATGAGCGAATAAATTAATGAATATGGGTTCCCTCTTCCCAATCTTTGGACACTAGGTTTCTTCTATTCCTTGGCACCTGGCCTAGGGGATAGAAAAGACTCCACCCAAACCCGGGAACCCTGGGCGTACTGTCTCCAAGCCCTTTACACGGTCCCAGGCGCCCTTCTGCCTCTGTGTAAGTCCCCCGCGGACGAAGCACTCTCCAAAGAGGTCTGCCGGGGCTAGGACTTGGCCGGCTGGGGCCCCGCGCCTGGAAGAGGGCCTGGCACACAGTGGGCCTTCTCAAAGTGTTAGAACAAATGGGTGAGAGGCCAGCAGACTGCCGATCCTGGCACCCGAGGGCACCCAGCTGCCCTGCGCGCCTTCCCGGCCCGGGCGCGGGAGCGGCGAGGGCGGGAGGCTTGGCTGTGCTTCTCCCGCCGCCTGGTGCAAACTTTCAAAAGATGCGGCGGCCGCGGCCCCGCCCCTGCACTGTTGGAGGCGGTGGGAGGCGGGGGCGGAGCCGGCGGGCCCGGGCCGGTGGCTCCGCCTCCTCCTCCCGCAGGCGCCGCCGCCGCCTCCCTCCCGGCTCCCGCCCCAGCTGCCGCCCGCCGGCTCGGCAGTGCAGCGGCGATGCCCCGGAGCGTCGACCCCGGTCCTGGTCCCTGGCCCGCCGCGTAATTAGCCTCCGCGCGCCCAGAGCGCGCCGCCGCCAACGCCGCGCCCGACGCAGCGATGGGCAACACGGTGCACCGGACCCTGCCAGGTACGCCGGGGAGCCCTGCCCGGGAGGCGGGCGCCGGGCTTCTCTCCTCCGGGGGACCCGCTGGGTGACTCTGGAGAGCCACCCCACGCCCCTTGGAGCCCTCGGCGCGCAGCGGGCTGGAGTCTCCGGTACCTCCCGGACCCCAGCTCGGCGCGCGCCCCGCGGCTGGGCTTTGCGCCCCGGGAGGGCGGGTACCGCGTCCTGGTTACCTTGGGGACCCCAGTCCTCATTCTCCTGGCTTTGGCCAGATGCGCAAAAAGGGCCGCTGGGGCGATGCCGCGCGCCCCCTCGCCTTTGTTCCAGCCCGAGGGCGCTGATGAGCAAACTCAAGGCGACCTGGGTGGGGGTGACTGGAGCCGGGCTCGCCAGGGCTTCCGACGGTCAGAAGCCACCCGTGGTGCCGAGACTGCAGCTGCCGAGAGTGAGGGGTGCTCGCAGGGGCACCCCAGTTTCCAGCCTCCCAGCGCCCCCGCGGCGCATGCTGCCTTGCTTTGGCCACGTTCCCACGCGCACCCCGGTTGCGCCCCCCTCTGGTGTCCGCGCCACTGGGGACTCCTTCGCCCCCTCGGAGTCGCTGCTGTAGATCGCATCGCCCCCTAGTTAAAATCAGCCCCAGAATTTCTGGGACCGGAGTGAGGGGATCCGGAGCAGGGTAACGGGGTAGGAGGGGCCTTACTGGAAAATACATGGTAATTGTGGGAACAGATCAGCGGTCCCGCGCCCGCGCGCGCCCGTGGAGGCTCAGTGCCCAGCACTTTGCATACCCCAGCTCGGTATGCAAAGAAGCTTCGCGATAAAGATGTGTATCCCAGTTTTACAAATAAAAAAAATTGAGTGTCAGAAGAGGTGAAATGACTCACCCAAGGTCACACAGCTAGTAGTGGGAGAATCTGGAGTGGGACCTGTGTCTCTCTGCCCTCGCTCCCCTCACACGCCCAAGTATTTAGAAGTATTTCGTCTTAAGGCTGGGCGTTTGTAGCATCCTTTGGGCAAAAGGTGAGAGGAGTGTGTGTGTGTTTAAAGCACAAAGGCTCGGCTCAATGGGGAAGCAAATCAGCTGTGAGGTTAATTTAGTGTGAGGTTCTAGAAGAGGGACATATCACCCCATCTCTGCTATAACACTCCCATATAGCTCTCCTTCTAGGCATTACATGCTCTTAAAGGATAACTTCCCCTGGAGCGGGTTGAAATGGACAGTGCTGAGCCCAGGATTCCCAGGGTCAGCTTATGGAAGAGGAGCCAGCTCCTACTTTACAAGCCTCTGAGCAACTGCACTCAAACGTTCAAATTCCCAGAGAGCTGAAATCATCAGCAGAGTCACCAGCCAGTCAGTGGCAGAGGTGGGATTAGAACCCAGGTCTGCTTACTGGAGGGTGGCCTCTACCTCCTGTGGACAGGGCTATTGCCAGGTTGGGGGAGAACCCACCCGCGGGTCAGGAGATATCTGGGGATGTTGGCAAATAGGGCAGCAGATATTCTCGCCACAAAGACTCAGGGATGAGGCACCTCAGCACAGGCCCCTTTGCTTGGTTTCTTAATTTAAAAATGTTTATACTATTCTAGTAAAAAGCCATTCTGCCACCTGTGGGTCAGCCTTGGGGTGCGTAAAGGGACAGACACACGCCAGGCAGGCTAAATATAGCTGGTGATTTATGTATTCTCCATCCCTCTCAACTCTCTGTCTTGGGCTGGGCCACCCTAGGCTGGGAGCCGGCAGTTAAGGTTGGTTACCCACTGCAGTGTCTAAGTATGGGGAATTCAGACTCTCCTCTGGGGCTTGAAGCTTGCACTGAGTTTGAGGAAGGGGTCAGAACTGGAATTCTTGAGTCACATCGGGTGGCAGGTGCCAAGAATATGAAGGGCCGTTAATTGTTTTCCGACCCACCAGTATGAGTTTCTTGCACACCCTGTGCTGTTTTTTATACCTCTGTGCTTGGCATGTGATGGTCCCCACGCATGGACTGTCCTTTCTTGTCTAGTCTGCCTTTCAAAATCCAGTTGTGGTTACCTCCTCCAGGAAGCCTTCCCTGACCACCCACAGTCTCATCCTTTGCTCTGCTACCTGGATACCTGAAGTCCTTTCCTGCTCATCGTTGCAATCACTGCATTGTCATTGCCTGTCTCTGTGACTCTTTGGGGTTCCCTGAGGACAGAGCCCTTGTCTTGATCATCTTGTATCCCTGGTTGCCCATCCCAGAGACTGGTGCCTGGCAAGGGCTCAAAAACTGGTGGTGGAGCTCGAATGTTGCCTGAATCTTAGGCTGAAGGAACACTTGGCACAGTCTTGCCCTGTAGAATCCTTGTGCTTTCGTTCTCAGGAAAAGGACACATGCGTGGGGTTCTTTCTGCGGGACTTGAAATAGAGAGCTGGCATTTGCTGAGCACCTGGATTCCATGCCAGGCTTCCTGCATATGTGGCTTCATTTACACGCCAAGCATGCTTCTCCTCAAGGCTCTGCACTTCCGCATCCCTCTCCCTGGCACATTCTTCTGCCCTCCTCCCCATGGCCCCCACTAGGCTTCCCTGGGGTCTCTGCTTGAATGAGGGGCCTGCTGTTGCCACCAACCCCACTCCTTTGACCCAGCTTTAAGTTTCTCCTTAGCATGTGTCACTATGCGACACGCTGTATGTGTAGTTAGCAGTTTCTTGTCTGTCTCCCCCAGGGAGATTTTGTGTTTTATTCACTGCTATACGTTTAGCACCTGGAGCAGTGGCTAGTACAGAGTAAATGTTCAGTAAGTACGTGTTGGATGGGATGAATGGACGAATTTAATTCTTCTAACATCCCTCAATGTAGACATTATCATCTCCGTATTACAGTTGAGAAGCCAAGGCTCAGAGAGGTAAACTGGCTTGTCTCAGCTCACACAGTTCACCTAGTTGGCAGAACTGGGATTGAAATCTAGGTTAACTTAGCTCCAAAGTCCTGCATTCTTATTCTGACATGCTGTGGCCTCCCAGCCCGTGATTTAGATAACATTTATTGGGTTCCCCGCCATGCACGCGGCATGCTATGCTATACAATAAGGAAATGCCAAAGAAAGGGAAGGTTCTTTATGATCAATTGCGGAAGCCTCTTGTCAGCTCTTGCAAAGCGCATCAGCATATTCAGAGACATGCCCTTTAAACAGAACCGTGCAGCACAGGACCTCATATCTACTAAGCTCCTACTGTGTGCTCTATATTCTCTTTCCAGTTGCAACTCAACCCTGCAAAGTAAGGTGCCATTTTCCTCCATTTTAAAGAGATTAAGACACTTTGCATACAGTTAGGCAGTGGCAAAGCTGGGCTTAGAAGACTGAGACCTGTCTGACCCCTAATGCCGTGTAGTCCTTCTCTCTCGAGTCCGTTAGCCTCCATCTGGGTATTTGAAGGGAGAAAAAAAGTGTAAGCAGGTGGGGATAGGAGAGGGCAGCATTCCAGGATGAGAGTGAGGGGAGGTGGAGGGAGGGACTCATCCTCTTCTTCTCCTAACAGCACATTCCAATCCCTTCCTTCTCGCCTCTTGGGCTCGCCCGCAGCTCTGGTTGGAGAATACACTAAATTCAAACAACAGGTTGGGTTTAATCATTAAGTTGGCCCACGCTTGACCAAACCAACAGCTTTTTCGTATTAGCTCAATAACCGGGCATCCCGGAGCTGTGGAGTGAGGAAAGTGTGTTGATCCCGCTCTATACCAAGCCCTTGGTCAAGGGCTTTACCCACAGTATCTATTTGAAATCCTCATAACAACCCTTTAGAGGGACTATATTTATCCCCATTTTACAGGGCAGCAAGTGGAGGCTCAGAGAGGTCAAGGACACAGAGTAAGCGGAGAAGCAGCCTCCCCTAACCTACGTGGACAGTCTGTAAGTGCTGCATCCAGACAAAGAAGCACTCGCCTACCCCAGACACTCTGACATCCTCCCTTGCAGAGCCCCTTTCTCTTTTTGGCCCAGATAAGGGGCCATGTGGATGCTGAGCCTACCCGGGACACATCTGCTGCTCCCTGGCTTCCTATCAGCCATGGGTGGTGTTGCTCCCAGGGCCTGGCAGCCACTGTTTTCCCTGGATCTGGACTTTCTCAGCTCTTGGGAGGACAGCGACCCTTGTCACCCTCCTTCCAGCCATGGCAATACTGCATGGATGGCCCATGGAGTGATATTGCCTTTTCTCTTTCTACCTCTCCTCCGCCTTCCCCAGTCACAACTTCACGTTCAGTTGGGCTTTACCTTGCTTGTCTTGTCCCATCTTCCTCCCTTCCACCAGGTCATTAAGAACCACCTCTATCAGTGATTCTGTAGAATCAGAATCGCCTGCTACCCTCATGAGCTGGCCCTAGTGGAAGGGGCCAACATGCTCTAACAGAACGGGGCACCTATTTGGTCACACCACTGGAGAGCACAAGGTACTGCTACCCTGTGACTCAGAGAGGGAAACTCAGCACCCAACACTCCAAGCAAGGCCTGGCCACCAGACCATGTGGTCTCTCCACCGTGGGTTGTGACCGGCTGTAAAAAAAATCTTTAATGACATAGAATTTTAAAAATCTGGTGCATTTATGTAGTAAGAGTATTTTTGCCTCAGAAACTTTTGTTTCAGTTGCGCATGCAGGTGTGTGTGAGATGTGTGTTTTGGCGTTGCCGTGTAAAATGCATTTCTTTCCCTGGGTCACAGCGGGAGCCGTTGAGAGTTGGAAGGCCCTTGGCCTACAGCAGTGCAAGGCTGGTGTTATGGTGTTAGACTCAGATCTTAGAGTCAAGCTGCCTGGGTTTAAATTTCAGCTCGGCCAATTCCCAATGGCATGACCTCTCTCTGCCTCAGTTTCCTCACAGGGAGACTAGGGGTAGCTCCTTCACGATTGGTGGGTGTGGGAATTACGTGGAATAGAGAAAGTGAGGGTTCAACACATGCCCAGGACGGTAGCCGTCGTGGTTCTGGGAAGAGAGGCCTCGGGCCTGCTCCTGGAGTCCCTGCACGGGGCTGGCTGACAGGTGCCCTTCACTCCTTGCCTTGAAAACCCTGCCCCAGGTGACCACAAGCCTTGAACCAAGGGGCCGAAGATGGGGAGGCACCCCTTTCCTGTCTACTGACAGCAATTCCCAAGGGTTCCTTGGGCTCTTTCCTGAACACCCGATTTCTGCCAAGAAGGGTCTGCCCGGTGGGTTGCATTTACAGTTCTCCTGTGTTCACCAAACCTCCAGGCCAGGCTCCATGCTGGGCAGGGGAACACAGCCTGGGTTTAGGGACTCAAGTTCTAGCAGGAGAGACCAATAAGGACACAGCAGTTACAGCATGTGGTCGGGGGGAAGCTCGGGGAGTTGTGAGAGCCCAGAAGATGCAGGGGAGGCTTCCTGGAGGAGGTGCGCTCTGTCTAGCTGAGCCTGGAAAGAAGAGACATCAGCTAGAAGGGAGTGAGAAAGGCTGTTCAGGGCACCATGTGCAAAGGCCTGACGGAGGGGGAGCAGCACAGGTATGAGGAGCTGTGGAGTTCTGAGGACCCCAGTGCAAATGGGGGTGGGATGTGGGGTCACAGCAGTGGGAAAGTCTGGAGGCGGGGGCCAGGGGTAAGAGGAGGCTTCTTGTAGGCCAGGCTGCAGTCAGGAGGCTTGGATTTCTCAGCTGCCACACTCCCAACCGGTATAATGTGCTGTGTTTGCCAGCAGGGCCGTAGCATTTTCCCTGGGCTGGACCTCAAGGGCCGCTCAGAACAGGCTGTTTAATCTCCCCCATGGAGAAGAGTCAGCTCTGCTTCTCTTTTGGACCAAAGGGCTTTCTGTACTTATGGTGCTCTCTGAGGGCTTAAAATAGAAGCCCAGAAGCCAAGTGTGTGGTTAGAGCTTAAAGCAGAGAGGGAAGAGGGAGGGCGCCAGGTCGCAGCCCGGCAGGTAGCACACGCTCACCTGGGCAGCGTTGCGGGGTGGTCCGAGTTTCCGCACACCTGCCCTGCACTAGGCCCTTTATTCCATCCCATTGAAACCATTGTGAGAGCCTTGCGAGGCAGTCTTCTCATGTTACAGAAGGGGAAACTGAGGCTCAGAGGGGTAATGAGATCTGCCCGGCCCAGGTGGCCAGGAAGTGGCAGAGCGAATTGGATCCCAGGCACGCTGGGCACCACACCCCTTCCCCTCCATCCCATGGGGCACTGCACCCTGGGGCCTCTTGGGGCTCCTCTTGCTGACTTGCTGCTACCCCTTGTCCTCATCCTGAGCACCTGAGCCCCACCCTTCTTGCAGGTGCACTCCCGTTGCCCTCTGAAGATGAATTACTTCTGTCCACAGCCGCCAAAATGAAGCTGTGCCTAGAGAAGCCCCCTGCCCCCGCCCACCTCACCCCAGGCCTATAGACTCTGGAACTCAAAAGCTGGATGTGGCCTCTGGGAATCTTGCCTGAGAGGAGAAGGGGTGAGCTTGAGTTCTGTGCTCCTTCTTCCTGCCCAACTAGGACTCAGGCTCCTGACTCTCTGCCCGGTAAAAACTGGCCCATGCCACCACCCCCAGCCCCCAGTGGCAAGCATCACAGTACTCCCAATGCCTTCCCCGGGCCCAGGGTGCTCACAGGCCTTCCCCCATCCCGGACCTCCAGGCAGCCTCACCAGCCAGTGAGCAAGGGCCCAGGTGGGGGTGAGAGCCCTTTGTCATCCAGGCCCACGTCTGTCCTGCAGGTGAGAAGCGTCCTGTCCCCATGCTGTGCCCCCAGCAGCAGCAGATTAACTGCACAGGCTGGAGTCTTTCCTTCTTGGTTCTGAGTCTGGTCCTCTCCCCTTTTTAGCCAGACAAGTGACATAACCTCTCTAAGCCTCGGTTTCCTCTTCTACAGAAAGGGGAGAATGATGTTACCTGTCAGGCATGCCAAGTGTCCAGCAGGTACTAAGTGCTCACACGTAGCACCTGCTAGGACTGTGTATTCACTGGGAGATGGGCCCCTCCTCCACACTGATCTTAGGATTGGGTGCTCTCAAGGGAGACAGACACTAACCACTAACTTGTATCACATAGCCTGTCTGTGCCAGACAGTGTTCTCAGCAGGTACGTCCATGCCTTTCAGGACAAGCCCTGTGAGATGGCTCCTATTATTAGTGCCCCAACTCTTGGGAGAACGTAGGCACAGAGAGGGAAGGTAACTTCCCCAGGGAGCACGGCTCAAGCAGTCCAACAAGATTCCAGCTAGAGGGAAGGAACGTCAGTGTGGAAGGAAATGTTGGGTCAGGGTGGAGGGTTCCCATGGAGGACGTTTCCATTTGCACTGGAAGCCTTCATCATATCTGGCAGAAATCTGTAAGCATTTAGAAATCTTGGCAGGTTCATTTTTAATTGCTCACCTAGTTCTTCTACTTTTCTTTGTCTCACATCGCACCTCTAGGCATGGCAGGGTGGGGGCCCTCTCCAGGCAGCCTGTGGGTTCACCATGGGGATTCCCAGCAGATAGTCCCCAAGGTCTGGTGTGTGAATCTCCAACTCCTGCCAAGGCAGGTCAGGGGAGAGCTGATGCCCTGAGGGCTTTCTGGGCAGCAAATCAAAGGCCGTGCCATCCCCAGGGAGGCAAAGACTCTCCAGCAACACAGTCTGGGGGGGCCGTGGCGGCCTGAGAGCTGCCTGCAGACCTGAAGGGGAAGGGCACGGTGGACCCAGTGCAGACATGACCAGTGTGTAGACATCAAAGGAGAGCAGATTCCAGTTCAGCCAAAGGAGGAACTAACTGTGGGAACTGTCTGGAACTGGAAAGCGGGGAGAGCGTGCCTGTCACTGGAGTACACAGGTAATTAGCCAAGCTGGGACTTGACGTGGTTCTTGCAGAGGCCCTGGAGTATCCAATGCATCTCAGATGAATTATCCACGAAGACACCTTTTGACCCTGGGGTCTTCCAGGGAATGCCTTCCAGCGCCCATCTGCCCAACTCCTGCAGAGCCCTTCACTTTTTTTTTTTTTTGAGACAGAGTCTTGTTCTGTTGCCCAGGCTGGAGTGCAGTGGTGCAGTCTTAGCTCACTGCAACCTTTGCCTCCCGGGTTCAAGCAATTCTCCTGCCTCAACCTCCCGAGTAGCTGAGACTACAGGCACCCCCCGACACACCCGGCTAAATTTTGTATTTTTATTAGAGATGGGGTTTCACCATGTTGGTCAGGCTGGCCTTGAACTCCTGACCTCAGATGATCCGCCCACCTTGTCCTCCCGAAGTGCTGGGATTACAGGTGTGAGCCACCACTCTTGCCTGGCACCCTTCACATCTTTCACTTAGACAGTCGTCCCCCTTTCAGTTCTACATGGTGGAGGGTTTAGCCCCACTTTATAGATCAGGACATATAAGGCACAGGACAGTGACGCCACCTGCCTCAGCCCAGTTCTCATACCTCCCTGTGTCCACCCAGCCTCAGAACTTTCAGATAGCGTCAGGTGTTTCTGAGCAGAGTTTGGGACAGCCATCCCAGGACCGCAGACCCAGCAAACTCATCCCTTCTCCTTTCATCTTCTTATTACCAGGACTCAGGGCCACCCAGAGCTGGCCACTAGCCTCCCTTCTAGGCAAGGGGGGAAAGTTCTTTAATGACTAAGCCACTTGGGGAAATGGGTGGGGTCGAGGTGTCTTGGGCAGTATTGGCACTTGGCAGAATGCCCACAGCTATTAAACAGTGTATTTTGTTTACATCCTCAACATTACACGTTGTTTATATCACAATTGCATCCCTCAGGCACGTGTTTTCTTTCCTTTTGCTACAAGGATGGATTTATGAGATGGGTCTGCGCTGTACTCCGTGTCTCCATTGTCAGGTCTGCCTGGTAACTTTCCAGTCCAAACAAGCAGGTCTCCATGTCTCAGAAAAGCTTCCCTTCCCTAAAAGTTTGGGCCATTCAAGGGCAGGAGATGGCAGAGTGGAATTTCCATGTCTCTGCAGGAGCTTCAGCCCTGCAGATAGGTCACTCAGGGGCTCTGTTCCCAGGACCAGAGGGTGCTCAGAATCCCCATCCCAGCTCCCACGTGGCAGATGGGGATACTGAGGACCAGAGCCTGGCACAAGGTCACCAGGTGATTACAAATGGGGTCTTTCGCTGGAATCTCAAGAAAAGTGGTGGAAAGAGGGTTGGTTTGGAGGCAGTCCCAAGTTTGAATCTCAGTTCCACTGTCTCTAAGCTGTATGATCCTGGGCAAGTCTGTTCCTCTCTGAGCTGTGTTATATATAAAGTTTCGGTGCCGCAAAAGGAGTAGCACTCAAATATAACATTTTCTTAATTCTCAGCAAGGCAAGTTACTTCTATAGAAGGGTACGCCCTTACAGATGGAGCAATGGTGAGCGCACACTTGGACAAGGGAGGGGAAGGGGTTCTCATCCCTGACGCATGTGACCCCTGCTGCTGTGTCGTTCCCCTATTGGCTAGGATTAGACCGCACAGGCTAAACTAATTCTGACTGGCTAATTTAAAGAGAATGAGGGGGTGAGTGCTTTGGCAGGAGTCAGGGCAGAGCAGGTAGCAGGTAATCGTAATGAGTTAGGGTGGAGCAGGTGATCAGAACGAGTTAGGGTGGAGCCTGCGATCGAAGTGAGTTAGGGTGGAGTAGGTAATCGAAAAAGATTGCTTTACAAGGAAGTTTAAAAGTAGAAGGCAAAGAATTGAACATACTGACATATTATTTGAAAAGAAATTTAGAACTCATATCTAACAACCCCTCCCCTTGTATTTCCTTACAGCTTTCTTTTCAAACTTTCTTTTTTTTTTTTTTTTTTTTTTTTTTTTTTTTTTTACCATGTCTTGGCTTAGTTCTGCTTGATTTTCCAAAAGCAGTAGCTTCTCTGGATAAGGTGGAGGATAGTTAAGTGAGGTTTTAGTTAGTGCTGTTTTTATGAGCCTTTGCATCAACTTACGGATGCATGGTATGACATAGCACCTGACAAGACGAAGTACACCTATTATGGCTGCGAGGGAAATAAGAATTGAGGGTATTATTCTTTTCCATTTACCAAATTACTTTTTTAGCCATCCTATAAAGGGATCATTTACCCGAGTTGCTGGCTAATTCATTGGATAGAGCAGTCAGACCTTGCAGTGCCTTTGTTATACTTCCATTAGGGGCGCTGTTGTTTGGGATAAAGGTGCAACATTGAGTTTTAATCATGACGCAAACTCTTCCTCTTTCTGCTAATATGTCTAAGGCTATCCTATTTTCCTAAGCCATCTGGCTAGTAGCCCCTATTTGTTCAGCTATTTCTTTAACAGCATCTCTAGTGTAGTTAAAAAATCGCTGTTGGTTGTAATAGATGTAGTTTATCTAATCTACATTTTTATTAACTGTCACCCACCAAAATATTGACTCAAATCCTGCAGCTATTTGATTTCGGGCTTTAAATTGATCTGGTATTCCCCATAGGACTCCAATTGCATCTAAATAGACACGAGAGTCAAAAGACCCATAGGGCTTCTCTTGCTTTATGATGTCTTGTTTTTCCTCCCACTGGTGGATGAAATGCCAGGGTGAAAGGGATAGCCAATTGGACTAAAGCACAAGTGCCACTCCAGTTATTCAGCAGAGTGTCCAGTAAAGGTCCACCACAATACCACCATACATCCGCTCTGGGATGAACAAGGGTTGACTTATTGGTAAGCTCTTGAAAGTTCTTAAGCTCACTGCATCCCTTCAGGTCTCCAAGGGAGGCTGAGTTTCTTCCCTGTCATGATAGACACGAAGTGAACTTCGTGTTGGGACATGGAAGCTGGATGGCCCTCGGGGGCTGACCCGCAGGGTGCTGGACTTCGGGATATAGCAGAGAGAGAGCTTGGCACCACTTATTACTTCAGGCTGTAGAATCCTGGAAAAGAGCTACCATGCAGCCCACGCCTGGTCGACTAGAGGACCACCTTAGTGGAAAGGGGACAATTTGGGCCTCTGGCCTGCCGTGTACACAAGCATAACAATTGCTTTTGTTTAACGTGCAGACGGAATATTTGATCCATTCCAACCAGACATTTGCATCTTGATATTCTAATTGCCAACGTTTGTTTTAAGTCTCTAACTTCTATGATCCTCTAGCAAAATGAACGTATGGCTTTTAGGAAATCACAAAAACCGGTTGGGGCGGTCCATCCTTGCTCTTTACTAGTCCACAGAACGTTGGACCAACTATGGCATAAAAGCTCTACATCAGGGGGCAAGACTCCTAGTTGACACTGGGGTCTTTATAGAAATCTTCCCAGATTAAATGGTCCCAATTTACTAATGCCCAGTCTGAAGAAAGTCAGGAGGGACAGAGGTACTTTTCTGAAGCAGAGAGCTGTGTTTGATTTGGCAAGTCCCCACAGGGTATAACAAGGCAAGCACTGAACGCAATAGTTTGAGGTGAAATTGACTTGGTTTTATTAATAACTAGATGGTCAGCAATAGAGCGAGGAAGAGGAAAGATTAATAGAATAGATGAAAGAGTTTAGCTTTAGTTTGGTAGGGTTTTCCCCTGGGACTATGGCCCACGACTCTGGAGGGGGTGGCGCTTTCTTGACTCAGGTGTGATGACACTGTACAAACAGCTGTCTTGGTGGTTAGCAGCACAAGGTAGGGTCCTTCCCAGGCTGGCTTGAGTTTTCGTTCTTTCCATCCTTTGATGAGAACGTGATCTTCAGGTTGGTGCTGGTTTACCAGAAATTCTAGGGGTGGTACATGTGCTAAAAGACTTTTAGTTTTGAGGGAAAGGAAAGTGGGAGATAAACCAAGTATATAATTTCTAAGAAATTGACCTTTTATTTTAAATGTGGGGACATCAGCAGTGGACTTTATAGTGCTTGGTGCCTTCTTACTGAGAAATTTCCTTTAGCACCTATTTTTATTAGTTTTTAGACCGAAGAAATCCAAACACCATTTTATATTTGACAATGCTTCCTGTATGATTTTTATACCAGATAAGCTAAATTTCACTTTTATATTAGTGTGTCAATGTTAAACTTCGTTTTAATAAAACTTTGTAGACATTTAATTTTTAATGTCTGACCATAAGGTAAGATTTTTATAGACTCTTTTTAACCTTTTATAATTTTTGTTAAAGAGCAGGTTCGTGCTTTAAGAAAAACCCGTTGTGTTATTTTAATGTCCAGTTCACAGAAAAACTGGATGATACCCTTTTAACTTTAGCCAATATGTTTACACACAGAATTTCCTTTACAATTAACGTTTTAAAACTTGCTTAAACCTTCAAAACAAAAAAAAATTTTTACCCTTTTAATGTAGGTAAAAATCCACATTCTTATGCCTCTTTATAATCCTTTTACTAAAAGTATATTTTACTTTCCTTATACACCTTGCACATCAACTTTTTTCAATAGTTTTACATTCAGGAGGCCTAATTACTTTTAAATTATACGACGTTTCTTGCATAAATTCCTTTTTATAACTTTTTTTCTTTCATGTCTTTCACAGACAATTCTTCAACATGCCTCAACTTTCTGACTTATTGCAAACATCTCTTTCTTTAAACAACCAGTTATTTTAGGACAATAATTTACCATATAACATTCTTTTTACATAAATTCTCCTCCCAACTTTTTTTTTCCCCCTAAAGATGATAACCATTCTTTTCCAGAGCAAACTTCCTTCATGTCTGTGGACTGGACTGCCTGAGGCCATAAGATTAGAAGTTAGGATAACACATGTTACACTGTTAACTTTTAGCAAATTTTACTTTTATTGAAAACCTTGTTAAGTTTGGGATTTCAATTATCCTTTGCTGTTAATAAGACCTTGTTTAGTCCAAATTAACTTAGAATTGGTATAGATGGTTCCTTCCTGGTTCTGTAAGTACTTTAAGGCTTGGTTGAGTAGAAACAGCTGGCACTTTGAGCAGACCAATTATTAGGCAATTTTCCTAACTCTGCTTCTCCAAGAGTTTCCTTATCAATTACTGAATACCTATTGTGTCTTTTTCCCTCAATCACCTGGGAGGAACCATCAGTCCTGAAGGGAGCTCCTCCTAGGTCTGGTCACACCTTTGTATGGTAATTAAGATTTAGATCCCCTGTTAGGAAACCTGCTGGGTTAAGGGAATTATCAGTGGTTAATGTTAAATCATCTAACAGAATAGCCCCATACTTTAAGATTTTTTAGTTAAGCTATTTTTGACTTAGGATAGTTCTGAACTGGTGAGGTGTGCTCACAATGAGGTTTCCTCTAAAAGTTATTTTTCTACTTTTTTCTGTTAGCAAAGCTGTTGCCACTACAGATTGAATATATTTGGGCCATCCGCAGGGTACTGGGTTAAGGATTTTTGATAAGAAGGCTACGGGTTGTCAGTGGCCTCAGTGCTTTTGGGCTACGCCCTTGTTTACGCTGATAACAAAGTGGTATTGGAGTGTTATAGGGTCACAGAGAAGACCTTTAATTATCAATTATAGGTTCTAAATTTACCTTGGCTTTTAAAGGAATAGGGTACACTTTTTTTCTTAACTACTTGTATATCTCTCACTTTCTCTTTGACTTTCTGACTCCCTCTTTGTCTGTCTCTTCCTCTCTCTTTCCCCTCTCTCTTTTTCTCTCCTCTCTCGGCTGGTCTTTCCTTGCCTCTGCCAGCCGCTTAGGCTATTCTCCCCTCTCCTTCCTCTTCACCTAGGGAAGGGACCAGAGGGAGTGGAGCTACTCTTTCTTCCCCCAAGAAGAAACGGGGGGTTTGTGTGAGGTTCAACCCTTGAAATTAGCAGAAGGCTGAACCCCTCAAACCAGGGATGTCTCGCCTTGCCTGTCCCGGAAGGCTCAACCCCTCAAACCAGGGGGTGTCTCGCCTTCCTCGTCCTGGGAGGTTGACCTGTTTCCCCCCTTTCCCCCTCTGAAGGTCCTTTGCACACTTCCTACTCGTGCTGTCCTCTCTGGCTGCTCCCCAAGGGAGAATTAGGCCCCTCTTAGTTTTGGTGTGCTGGCATAAATCCTACGGCAGGATCCACCCTAAGCCATATGAGGTAGCTACAGAACCACGAAGAGGACCCACTTACTCCGTCCAGCAGTAGGACTTGTCACCATCCACACAAACACCACCGCGAGCAGGGTGGTTGGTGATTATTCACGCACACACATTTAGCCCTTCGGAATTTGACCACCAAGGAAGTACTTTACCGGCTCCCGCAGCTCTCCTTCCTTGGTCTGTGCACAGTTGTCACCACAGTATGTGAGGATCCTTTAAGCTAGGTTGCTGGCCAGTGTTTTGGGTTTTTTTCTTTTTTTCCGCATTGCTGAGAGCTCAGGTTATTCTTCTCACTGGGTGGGTCTTATTTCTCACCCTTGAGACTGCCACAGTAGGGTGGGGTGCACCTCCTCATGAGAACCAGAGACCGCCCCCGGAGGGGAATATAATCACGGGCGAGCCCCCAAATTGTTATATATAAAGTTTCGGTGCCGCAAAAGGAATAGCACTCAAATATAACATTTTCTTTTTAATTCTCAGCAAGGCAAGTTA
Organism: Hylobates moloch; assembly: GCF_009828535.3. Classification (NCBI taxonomy): domain Eukaryota; kingdom Metazoa; phylum Chordata; class Mammalia; order Primates; family Hylobatidae; genus Hylobates; species Hylobates moloch. The sequence continues at coordinate 149,830,921 of NW_026652281.1, forward strand.
CTTCATAGAAGGGTACGCCCTTACAGATGGAGCAATGGTGAGCGCACACTTGGACGAGGGGAAGGGGTTCTTATCCCTGACGCACGTGGCCCCTGCTGCTGTGTCATTCCCCTATTGGCTAGGATTAGACCGTGCAGATTAAACTAATTCTGATTGGCTAATTTAAAGAGAATGACGGGGTGAGTGCTTTGGCGGGAGTCAGGGCAGAGCAGGTAGCAGGTAATCGTAATGAGTTAGGGTGGAGCCAGTGATCGGAATGAGTTAGGGTGGAGTAGATCATCAAAAAAGGTTGCTTTACTAGGACGTTAAGTTTAAAAGTAGAAGGCAAAGAATTGAACATACTGACATATTAATTCTTTGAAAAGAAATTTAAAACTCATATCTAACAACCGCCACGTCCTCATCTTTAGGATGGGGATAATGACAATCCCTTCCTCCCTCATGGGGCTGTGATGATGAATAAATAGGAGATTCTAGGAGAAGTCCAAATCCAGCACAAGCTGGGAACTCTGTAAGTGGCCATTACCTTTTTTCCTTGGAGGCAAGGGATCTGTGCTCCCAAAATTGATCTGTGCGGTAAGACCAAATAGTCCTGCTATAGACTATTTGAGTCAGCCCCTCACGTCCCCATGATAGATGACCGGTTGGCTAGGGAAGCAATTCTGCATGAGAACCAACAGCATGCACTCGGACCTGAGTCGAATCCTCACCCTGCTGCTTATCTGCCTCATGAACTTGTGCCAGCCCCTTACCTTCTCTGGGCCTAATGTCCCTATCTGTGAAATGGGCTCATAGGGCTATAGAGAGGCCCAGTGAACCAAGGACTGTCAGATCGCCAGAACTTAGGACACATGGGATGGAGATTCTAATCAGGGCTCCTGTGGGTGGAGGATTACCCAGGTGCCGAGGCAAGAGACTGAAGGCACATACTGTTTCAGTATAATAAAGAAAATAGTTAGAATAAGAATAGTCATAATACAAATTAGATATAGAGATGATCATGGACAATTATCAATCATTATTATAAACATTATTAATCATTAGCTTTTAATATTACTCTTTGTTGCATTGCTAATATAACCTAGGAATAACCACTGGGTATAGAGTCAGGTGCTGAAGGGACATTGGGAGAAGTGACCTAGAAGGCAAGAGGTGAGCCTTCTGTCACGCAGGCATAAGGGCCGCTTGAGGGCTCCTTGGTCAAGTGGTAACGCCAATGTCTGGGAAGGCACCTGTTACTTAGCCGACCGTGAAAGGGAGTCTCCGTTCCTTGGAGGAGTCAGGTCACACTCTGCTCCACCAGCTTCTTGTGGAAGGCTGGATATTATCCAGGTCTGCCCGCAGTCATCTGGAGGCCTAAACCCCTCCCTGTGGTGCTGTGCTTCAATGGTCACACTCCTCGTCCCTTTCATGTTCCTCCCATACTCCTGGTTCCTCTTTGAAGTTCGTAGTAAGTAGATAGTGGTAGAAGGAATAGTGCAAGTCTTTGATGTTTCTTATAAGTGCATAGAAGAAAACGCTGACATATGCTGCCTTCTCTCTCTGCTTCACCTACCTAAGAGGGAAGGGTCCCCTGTCCAGTGATCACATGACTTGCTTCACCTTGTCAATCACTTACAAGATTCACCCTCCTTACCCTGCCCCCTTGTCTTGTAGGCAATAAATATCAGTGTGCCCAGCCGTTCGGGGCCACTTACCGGTCTCCGTGTCTTGGTGGTAGTGGTCCCCCTGGGCCCAGCTGTTTTCTCTTTATCTTTTTGTCTTGTGTCTTATTTATTACAATCTCTCGTCTCCACTCATGAGCCATTCAGGCATTTGGGGGAAGCCCTGCGTGGTGGGTGAGGCAGGGAGAGAAGAGAAGGCTGCATCTTCAGAGAGGGATGAGACATGCATCAGAGTCACTTCCTGGGGGGCCTCAGAGCCGAGTGTGGCTGGGAAGATGACATTAGCTGACCTACCTTGTGTCAGGCACTGTGCTGTCCTCCTTCCCTGCAGGGATGACTTCTGCACTTTGCCATCAGGAGCTATAGCATCTTCGTCATAGCCTTGGGAGTCAGGCTGGTATGAGTTCAAACACCCATGCCGCAATTCCTGGTCGTGGGCAGCTCAACCAACCTGTCAGAGCCGCCCTCCTCCCTGGGAGGGGGTCTGGTAGCCATCACCTCCTCCAGCACCGTCAGGAGGTTCCTGCAAGGTCCTGTGGGTGGGGGACCATTGTCCCTTGGGAGGTCTGCCTCTCCCATCAGGCCCTACCCCAATTCTTTTTCAGGCCTCAAGGACACTCAGCCCTGGGGCTCCATCCCCCTGCTGTAATCAGTCACTTTCTTCCTTTTCTAGATGCTTTGCTTATTGTTGGTCCCAAGTTCCGCCAAACTGTGGCCTTTGAGGAGCTCAAAACAAGCTGATTGATGACATCCACCACCACCCCTGCCCCACCTCCAGCCAAAGCTTCCTTCCTGAGACCAAGCCAGGGTATTGCTCACCCTCTGTGCCAGAAGGTGGATTAAGCTACTTATACGTAGTCTAGCTTTTTTCTTGCGGGTCAGGATGTAAGTGAGAGACCTTGGGACCAGCAAACACTTTGCCCAGCTGTTGGGGTGTAAAGAACATTTCCTCAGTCCAGGAGCAAGAACAGCATTGCTCCAGGGGAACTTGGGCCAGTGGGTCTATTGCTCCAAAAATGCTGACTTTCAGGCCCTGCAGGTGCTCTCCTGGGGCTGAAGTTGGGAGCAGCCAGGCTTCTGGGCACCACCCAGGCTGGGGGAGTGGCTGTCCTCAAGGCAAAGAGAAGGAGAAACGGTAGGACTGGCAACCTCAGCCAGCTTATCACTGGGCAGCTGCCAGGGGCTGCCAGGAGGAGAAGCAGGCGCTGAGGGGCAGGACCATGTCAGCCGTTGGAAGAGACGTTCAAAACCTGGACTGTTTTCTTACTCCTGCCATGCTGGGTCACTTTGACTGGCATGGAAGAAAGGAAGGCCCAGGGTTTCAATCTCATTTTTCAGAGAGGTGGGTCCACAGGGGTTTCTTCCCTGATCCAAACCTTTCAGCAGCCCCCAGAACCTTCTGGAGGACTTTAACCTCCCCTGCATGGCCTTTAAGACCCTTTGTGATACTGCCCCTGACTCCCACTCCACCCTCCCCTCTCCCTTCTGGCCCATACTCCTCGCAGTTCCCCAGTGCTCTCAGCTGATTCTCATCTCCAGGCCTTTGCTGGTGCTGTTCCCTCTGCCTGAAACACACTTCCCCATCCTTTGTCATCCTCCCAGCCCTGCTTCCTCAGTCTGCAAAGCAGCTCCTCTGAGAAGCTGTCGCCACTGCCCCAGCCCTCCCTGGCCACCACTCTGTGCAGTCATGGGGTCTGCTTATGTCTATCCTTGCAGCTGGTCTCAGCTCGAGGGGGCAGAGACAGTGTGTGACTTGTCAGTGCATGTACCCGGCAGCCAGCGCGGGCCCTGGCCCAGAGCAGATGCTCTGTAAATGTCAGATGAAGGAGGAAGTGATGTACTTGAGAAGGAATGAGGGCATATTCCCCCCACCTCTTACTGCAGTGGGGCCCTAGCCCTGGGAGCCGGCGCCTCTGAAGTTGGAGTTTCCTGGGTCCCTTTATCAAGAAGAGACCTCAGTCAAGGGGCCCAGCAGAGGGTCGGAGTCAGCTTGGGAATCCCAGCCCCTGCTGAGCATGCTTTGAGGGGGCATCAGGATGACCTCAGCCCCTGGGAACTCTCGCATCAGAGCCCACTCAAGCTGAGAGGTCTGCCACTTAGGCCTGGATGGAGTGGGCTGTTCTCCCCACAAGCAGCATCACGACCTCTGGCCTCTCTCTGGGATGTCCTTGCAGCTGTTGACGGGGTTTTGTTTGCAAAGCAAAGGCAGCAGAGTGGCAGTTTCCAGCGCGGGCTGGCCCTTTTCCCTTGGGGATGCTGGCCAACCAGGCCTCTGAAAAAGGGAACAAAGTCCAGTAAGCTGGTATCTGTCTCCTGAGTGCCTGTCACTGCCCCATTTGGCAGAGGTGAGGAAGGGTTGGTGATGTTTCTTTTCTTTTTATTTATTTTGAGATGGAGTCTCCCTCTGTCACCCAGGCTGGAGTGTAGTGGCACGATCTCAGCTCACTGCAACCTCTGCCTCCTGGGTTCAAGTGATTCTCCTGCCTCAGCCTCCCGAGTAGCTGGGATTACAGATGCCTGCCACTACGCTTGACTAACGTTTGTATTTTTAGCAGAGGCAGGGTTTCACCATGTTGGTCTCGAACTCCTGACCTCAGGTGATCTGTCCACCTCAGCCTTCCAAAGTGCTGAGATTACAGGTGTGAGCCACCGTGCCCAGCCTGGTTATGTTTTTTTCCAGCCCACTTTTAAACCCACCAATGGAAAATGGAACTTTGTTGGTAAAGGTGACTGATATCTTGGCCCCTCTGGATATGGCGGGAAGCCTTGCTAAATACCAGCCTTGCCTTTTCCTTTCTCTAGAGCACAGCCTGCCTTCCTCACCCCAACACACATGAGCACCATGTTGCTTCCTACTGCCAATAGTGCTGGTTTACATTTTGGACTTGGGAAAATGTCATTTGAACCAGAGATTTCTCACTCAAGGTCTACAGTCCAAGGACGCATGTTATAAAGGTCCAGGTCCAGGAAGCCCCTGAAGTTGAATATCAGATTGTGCACGGAGTCTGGGTATGTTTCTGGGGGGAAAGCCTCTATAGATTTTATTGCTTCTAACAAGGTCCATGAACCATTCCCCACGCCTTGCCAACCCAAAAGTTATGGCAGCTGCCTTGAAGAAGGGGTTGGGTGGAAGAAAGGGCATGAGCCTGATCCTCTCAGACCCTCAGTTTCCTCATCTGGGAAATCAAGGTGGTAAAACCCACTCTGCAGAGTTTTCCTAAAGATTAAACCCAATAAACCAAGACATGTACCCAGTACATAGCAGAGGCCCAGTGAAACTCCAGTGTAATCCTCATGTTCAAAGGAAGAGGCAGAATAGACCGTTCTCCCATTTGGCAATTCCCTTTCCTGGTGGAGAGGAATCTGCTGAAAACCTCAGCCAGCATGCCATCTGCGGAACACCAGCAGGCTGGAAGCCGGTGTCTCGGGGCCGGAGTATCGGGAGCTGTTGCTTCCTGCCATCCTCCTGACGGTGACTGCCGTTTCCTTGGGCTCTTTTTAGATCAAAGGAAGGGCTAGGCTGGGGAGATGAGTGAGGATCATTCAGGGGGTGGCACAAGGCGCATTTAGGATGCCTGCTGGGATGGCTTAAAAATAGGCCTCTGTCCTTGGACACCAAGGGGAAGCAACCCCAGGGTTTTCAAGAGGCCTCTGCTGGCCAAGGTTATGAGCCCTCCATGGGAGAAAAATGTTTCGGAACGTGTTTTCCCAGCTGCCACAGGTAGGCATCTCTGACCCAGGAATAAACCTTTCCGAGTCAAAGGAACTAAATGAGGTGGTTAAAGGAGGAGATCAAGGGTTTAATGAGCACCTACTACATGCCACACACTGTGTATCTGATGAGTTTGCTCTGTGTCATCCTCACAACAACCTTGCAGGGTAGAGATGATTTTTCCTACTTTTCTAGGTTGTTGGGGGCTGGGGCGGGGGGAACAGAGAAGTTAAGTACAGACCTCAAGATCACATGGACCACAAGATCACACAGCTAATAAATAAGCAAAACCAGAATTTAAACCCAGGTCTGACTCCAAGCCTGTGCTCTTTTTAACCACCTCTCAAACTGTGATGTAGAAATGAAAAGCATGAAAGAGATGGAGGTGAGGGGCTTACCCAGTGGTTGGACTTGTTATTTCCCATGGGGAAGGGAAGGGAATAGCTGTTTATTTAACATCTACTATGTGCCAGGACTTCTGCCGGGATTTTTCTATGCTCTCATTGCCCCTGCCAGCAGCCTGAGACGGGTCTAAGGTCACGCACCATTTATACATGACAAAACTGCAGATCTGGGAGGTACAGTGACTTGCTCAAGGCTCACAGACAAATCAGTAGCAAAGCACAGGCTTTCATCCAGAGCCCATGAAGTAAACCTCAGAGCCACCCAGGAAGCAGTTCTTACGTTGACTGGCCTTCCAGAAAGACTTGCCAAGGCTGGGCATTGGTGACCCCGACAGCCAGCGCAGAGTTCCCTCCTCCCTAACCACCCACAGACACTCATCACCCACCCTCCAAATCTCTGCCATGCATTTCGAGTCCGGGCACTGTTTCCTTGACTAACTGATGGAAAGACACTGCCCTCTAGTCTTGGTGGGGCTGGAGCAGCCTGTGATTAACCATGGGGGTTAGGCTGGGCATGGTGGCTCATGCCTGTAATCCCAGCACTTTGGGAAGCTGAGGTGGGTGGATTGCTTGAGCCCAGGAGTTCGAGACCAGCCCCAGCAACCTCGACTCTCCAAATAATAACAATAATAATAATAATAGCCAGGTGTGGTGGCACACACCTGTAGTCTTAGCTACTTGGGAGGCTGAGGTGGGAGAATCACTTGAGCCCGGGAGTCTGAGGCTGCAGTGAGCTGTGATCATGCCACTGTACTCAGCCTGGGAGACAGAGCAAGACCCTGCCTCAAGAAAAAATTTAAAAAGCCATGGGATTGACCAGGTGCAGTGGCTCACGCCTGTAATCCCAGCACTTTGGGAGGCTGAGGTGGGTGGATCACAAGGTCAGGAGTTCGAAACCAGCCTGGCCAGGGTTTAGTAGAAACCCTGTCTTTACTAAAAATACAAAAATTAGCCAGATGTGGTGGTGGGCGCCTGTAGTCCCAGCTACTCGGGAGGCTGAGGCAGGAGAATCGCTTGAACCCGGGAGGCAGATGTTGCAATGAGCTAAGATCACGCCACTGCACTCCAGCCTGGGTGACAGAGCAAGACTCCATCTCAAAAAAAAAAAAAAAAAAAAAAAGAAAGCCATGGGATTTGGGCCAGAGCTGTCCCTTTTCGCTTCTATGAACAAGTTCCCACTTCACAGAAACCACACCTCCCCCACTTCTTAGAGTCCCTGGACTCAATTCTTGGCCAGAAGTGGGGGGCGAGGCTCACTGGCCGGGGCCAGCATCCACCCAAGGCCAGCAGGGCCTCGGTCTTTCATGGGAGGATGGCCCATGGGATTTAGTTGCTGGCGTGGTTTGGGGGCCTCATCCTGGCAGAAGAGGTTTTATTTGTTTTTTATTATTATTATTATTATTTTACCAGTGACAGGGTGTCTGTTTGAGTCTGGTCCTGGTGCCAGAAGCTAAGGATCTCTGCGCCCACAGACTTGGCCATTTGGGGGAACGGCTGTAGTGACTGCCAGGAGGTGAAGAGTGGGGGACATTTGGCCCTCGATGGAATATTCCGCAGCCATGAAACAAGCAGAGAAGGCTTGGGAGCGATGCGGGGAGATGCTTTTGATGTAATGTTGAGTTAGAAAAGAAAAAGCAGGATACAAAATTGGCTGTGCACTCTGATGGTAAGAAAGTTAGGAAGCTACTTATATTACTGAGTACTTCAGTGGTACTTATGGAAGAAAGTTAGGACGGGGGAAAAAGCACGGGCTTGGGGTCAGAAAGGCTGGGGTCACATCTCAGCGCTGCCCCCTTGCAGCTGCAGGGGAAGTGTCTTTGCTGCCTAGAGCCTTGTTTTCTCCTGGAAAAATGGAGACACCAGTCCTGTCGGTGAAGGTTTGTTTTAAGAATTAGCCGATACCATGTGTCAAAAACAATCCAGCAGAGCCATGGTACATCGTGAGGGCACAGCCCACAGTTCTCACGTGGGATCAGGACTGGGACAATGGAAAATGCAGAGATGGGGTGCAAAAGTTGGGAGAGGCAGCGGGGGCGGGGGGTAGATTTTTCTCCCCTTTTCTGAACTTTCTATGATGTGGCTGTTGTGTTTGTTGCAGCAACTTAAATGATAAAGCTCAGGTTTGCCACTGACATCTCCAAACTAGGATGATCCGCGGGGCCCTTGGAGTCCTCCTTCCACATTTTTCTGTTTCTTCTAGGAACCACTTTCCCTGAACCCAGCTGAAAGCAGATGCTGGTGTACTATTTGAGATTGCTTATTGTTTTTCTTTTATTTTAAGCATCTTCAATTTGTGTAAATAACACATCCTCTTAGAAACTTTTTAACTCTAGTTTTCTTTATCTCACGTCAGAGCTCTGGTCTCGGGGCGGAAAAAAATAAGACTGTTTATCTCTTATTCCTTGAAGGAAGTCAGATCATATAATCAAGATTAAACAAATATGTAAACTTCGCTGGTTACTTGGCCGCATTTTATCCTAACATATAGTTGGTTTTGCAGGAAACTTCCCCTATAGTAACAAGGCAGTACTTCTCTCCACCCCAGTATTCATTTAAATTGCAGGCCGCTCTTAAAGAACATCTCTTGGGATTCCCAAGCCCTTCTGTAAAGAAACTCTCCGACTGAGAGATGAGGTTGGGAAACAACAGTGATGGGGAGGGGAGATAAAAATAATCAAATAAGGGTGGCCATGGACGCTGGTGCGCAGAAGGGCTTTTGATCTGTGGTCTTATTTAATGTTTCCTGGAGGATTTGCCAGCTGGAGGGGGCCTTGGCCTGCTGGGCACTGGGGGAAGCTGCATCAGGAGCTGAGTGCCTCGCACAAGGCCGCCGTGAGCGTGGACAGCACAGGCTTCTGCTGTCCCTGGGCTACCTCTGCCGATGGTCTATACCCGGGTGCTGTTTCCCCTGCTCATTTGGGATTTGTCCCTTCCTCTTAACCTTGTGGTTCCAGAGATGGCCCACAGCCTGACTCTGTGTCCACCCTCCTTGCTGCCCTGGAGGCCCCTCCCTGACAGGCAGCGCGGGCGTGGCTGTGGCCCTGCTTTGCCAAAAGCCCTGTAGTGGCTCCCTCTTGCCCGTGCAGTGCGGTCTGAGCCCCTTGGGCTGGCATTCAGGGCCTTCCCATCTGGTTCTTGTGATGTCTGCAGCACCCTCGCCCTCACCTCTGCAAGGCAGTGACTGCCCAACCTGGCACATCCTCTGCCACACCTACCATGTCACTTTACCCTCCTCCCAAATTCCAGCCTCCCCCTGCCTCTGCCCCTACGGTTCCCCTCTGCTCCCTCTCCTCCCTCGAGACCTGGCTCAGTGGGCATCCCACTATTCCCAGCCCCTGAGTCCAGGGCCTCCTCCAGGTCCCTAGTCCCCCCGGTGCCGTCGCCTGAGATGGTCTTTATCATGCCTGTTGTCATTGGGCATTCAGCTGCGTGTCTGCTTGACCTGGAGAGACTCAGATCTCCACAAAGGCGGGATGTGTGTGATCTGCAGAAAGGATAACTGGATGAAGAAATGAATGAGCAGTGGAATGAACATTTTGTCTGCTGCCTGTGCCAGTCCAGTGCCTGGCAAATCTGCCCAGGCATGAAGGAAGTCAACAGGGAGCCTCTTGCCTCCCTCTCCTACCTTAGGGGTCTATGGCCCAGCCCTTCTGTCCATCTTGTGTTGGTTTCTCAAAGGCAGAGAGACGATGGTAAAATGGTAAAAAGCAAACAACAACACAGCAACAAAAACAGAGCTGGGATCACACACTCCTGGCTTCAATCCCTGGTTTCATCTTTGCTCTTAACTAAACCAGCTGTGTGACTTTGGGCGAGTGACTCAACCTCTCTGAAACTCCATTTCTTCATGCATGCTGGGGATGGATAACAGTAGTCCTTACCTCATAGAGACACTACGAGGATTAAATGATGAGCTGCATGGCACATGACCAGCCCAGAGTAAGTGTCTGAATGTGCGGTGATTCTATCAGTCAGGACATTGTTGGTTGCTAGTATCAGAAACCCAGCTCAACCTGGCTTAGAGCAGAAGAGGGCGCCCCTAGCCAAAAAGTCTACAGTCATCTGATTGGCCACCCTAGTCTCTAGAGTTGGAGTGAGGTCGATCCACTAGCTGGCGGAAAGCGAGATCTCCCAAGGAAAACTGGAGCATAGTAGCCAGAAAGAGAGGGTTGGATACTGGGCAGGCAGAAACAGCAGGTGCCCCCATGACTAACTGTGGTGGGAGGTGTAGAAAGGCGGAGGCCTTCGCCACTGCCCGACGCTGAGGAAGGTGGTGCTCAGCCACCCCTCGTGGGCCTTACCCTTCTTGCATGAAAATGACCTCCATATTCTGCCTCTCTACATCGGGGGGGCCCGGCCAGAAGAGCCCAAGAAAGGGTTTTCTGCCCTGACCCTGACTGACCTTGAGCTTGGGCAGACCCCTCTCCCTCTGTTGGCCCATTTTCCCATCTGTAAAATGGGCTTGTTGGAGGAGATGATCCCTGAGGTCTGCTCAAGCTCTAACTGTAACACAGGCAGCAACTGGTATTTATCAAGCCTGGTGTGTGCTGAGCCCAGGGAAACCAAAGATGGCATGGACAAGCCCCTGCCCTCTGGGATCTACTACTGGTATCTCCCTACCCTGTCCTAACCACCACTCTGCTTCCCATTCAAGTGTCTGTTATAGAACCAAAAGGCCAGCTGGGCACGGTGGCTCATTCCTGTAATCCCAGCACTTTTGGGAGGCTGAGGTGGGTGGATCACTTGAGGTCAGGAGTTCAAGACCAGCCTGGCCAACATGGTGAAACCCTGTCTCTACTAAAAAAAAAAAAATTAGCCAAGCATTGTGGTGCACACCTGCAATCCCAGCTACTCGGGAGGCTGAGGCAGAAGAAGTGCTTAAACCCAAGAGGTGGAGGTTGCAGTGAGCTGAGATCATGCCATTGCACTCCAGCCTGGGCAACAGAGAAAGACTCCATTTCAAAAAAAAAAAAAAATGAACCAAAAGGCCTTTTGAATTTGTTTTATCTATTGAATATAGTTGAAATGTCCAAAGCAAGTAGACTGAATGTTTTCTATTTTCCTATATAAAAATGAATGAAAACCTTCAAATCTCTACTACCTTCAAGACATATCCAGAATCTGACCCCTTCCCACCAGCTTTACTGGTACCCACCCCTGACAGGAGCCATCATGATCTCTGCCCTGGAATAATCCAGTAGCTTTGCTGGCCCCAACATCCTTGCCCCCGCCTCCCAGCAGTCCACTCCACAGTGGCCTGAGCACTCCTACCATGTCTCTGCTCTAAACCTTCAATAAGGTCTCATCGCATTCAGAGTGAAATGGTTACAGAAAAATCAAACAATAGGATCTCCCCACCCGCCACCCCAGCTCTGATCTCATTTCTACCCTCATTTCTACCCGCTTCCCTCCTTGCTCCCACCATTCTGGCTAACTGGCTTCCTTGTCGTTTCTCAGCGACACCTCAGGGCCTTTGCGCTTGCTGTACCTCCTACCTGGAATGGTCTTCCCTCAAACACCCTCCCAGCTCATTTGCTTACCTCCTTCAGGCCTCTGCTCCAAAGTCACTCATCAGGGAGGCCCTTCCTCAAAGTCCTAAGAAAACACCTCTCTCTGTCCCGCCTCGTTGGCTGAATTTTACTCTGTAATGCTTCCCTCCAGGAAGAGTATGGTTTTCATTGTCTGGCTTTGCCCACTGGAACGTCAGCTCCATCAGAGCAACAATCTTGTCTGTCCTGGTGATTGCTGTAATCCTAGTGCCTGGCATGGTGCCTGGCACATACTAGACACTCGCTTCATGTGTGTTAAGTGAAAGAATGACTGAAGCCCCTTATGTTCCTTTCTAATGTGGAACCTTGGCTTTTTTATTCCTTATATTTTGTCTTCTGTGGGCCAGCGGCTTCTGTTTGGAGAGGGGCCTCCCAGCTTCCAGGCGTGATTTCCTCCCCCCGTGACTGGGCCTGCCTTCTCCCCGGGCCTGGGGAGGGGAGCCATGTCTTGTTTGCCTCATCATTGCCTCTCCCTCTTCATTTTCCCCTGCCCTAGCTCCCATCAGGCTCAGCATTCATCGAACCCCCCCACCTCCACTCTGTGGTGTGCCCAGAGCACAGTGCACCCCGTAGCTGGGCGTGGGAGGAGTGGGCTTTCATTCCCGGGGTCGCCATTCTTCTCATTGTGTGCCTTGGGCGGCCTGTGGTTTGTGAGAATTTGCCATGAAAATTGTACTCAGCTGCTGTGCGAAGAGCAGCAGAGATTCATGTAGTAATCTCCCACCCTGCCACCTCCCAGGATCCCAGAGCCCCCCAGGAACCGCCCCTAGGATGGGAGGAGGAAAGGTAGGGGGAGAGGAAGACTCCCACTTGATATTGAGCCACCTGGCTTTGTGACCGGATCCTTTGAAAGACCACCCCGGGATTCCCCAGGTCCTTCAGAGCAGAATGTCTTTAGAAATGGACCCCAAAAGTGTCCGTTCAGGAAAAGCCAACGTGGCTTATAAGCAATGCCTTCATTTTCTGTGGCTGAGGGGAGGGGAAGTCCCCGAATCCTGGCTTGGATGTGCTTTGGAACCTCAGTAATATATCATCAGTAATAATATCATATTATTAATGACTTGTTACACACACACACTGTGCCAGGTAGTACTCTAGGGATTTCATCCACATTCTCTTTCAGCCGCTGTGTGAGTGGAGTCATGTCAGGCAAAAAGATGGAGCTAGAGAAGTGACAAGTCTGCCCCATACCTCCCACCTAGAAGTGCCAGAGCTGGGATTCAGGCTGCCTTGGCCATTTCTATTGCCTGACCTGTCTTAGCTTTTGAATAAAAGGAGGGGAGGTATTTGGATGATTTGCACAGAGAAAAGCAGCCAAATACCACCACTACTAACCCCAAGAATAGAGGGCTCTGTTGCTTTGGAGGGACTCTGTGGCCCAGAGGTGGCCCCCGGAGGTCCTTGTAGATTTGGAGGGATTTGATGGGGATGGAGAAGTTATTTGGCCCCGGCTGGCTGTCGTGGTAAGCTCTTGGTGTTGGCCCCTCTGACAGTGAAACAGCTCTAGTGCTTCACCACACACACTAAACCTTGGTTCGCTTATCTGTGGAATGGGTACGGTGGCTACTGGGGGGCAAAGAGGTTAGGGCCGGTCTCCCTTTGGTCTAGCCTGGAACCTTCTTAAGTTTATCAATAACCAGTCCAATTAAAATGGAATTTCAAATGAAAATAATTGTTAAGTAAAGACCAATCGGGGCCCACAGGAGTTCGGAGGAAGGCTAACCGTGCTGCCTGTGTCTTTCCGCAGACCCGAGCCCACCGGCGCGCCTCCTGGCCACCCGGCCGTGCTGCGGCCCCGGCCCTGAGCGGCGCCCGGTCCTGGGCGAGGCGCCGCGCTTCCACGCGCAGGCCAAAGGCAAGAACGTGCGGCTGGACGGCCACTCGCGCCGGGCCACGCGGCGCAACAGCTTCTGCAACGGCGTCACGTTCACGCAGCGGCCCATCCGGCTGTACGAGCAGGTGCGGCTGCGCCTGGTGGCCGTGCGCCCGGGCTGGAGCGGCGCGCTGCGCTTCGGGTTCACTGCCCACGATCCGTCGCTCATGAGCGCCCAGGACATCCCCAAGTACGCCTGCCCCGACCTGGTCACGCGGCCGGGCTACTGGGCCAAGGCACTGCCCGAGAACCTGGCGCTGCGCGACACGGTGCTGGCCTACTGGGCGGACCGCCACGGCCGCGTGTTCTACAGCGTGAACGACGGCGAGCCGGTGCTCTTCCACTGCGGCGTGGCCGTGGGCGGCCCGCTCTGGGCGCTCATTGACGTCTACGGCATCACCGACGAGGTGCAGCTTCTGGGTAGGTCGCGGGCGCGGCGCCCCCTGGGGACCTGGCAGCGGTGCCTTTGCGCGTGGGTGTGTGTTTCATTAGTAGCCACAGTCACTTATGGAGAGCTCCTTTTGCCAGGCGTGGCACTAAGCGCTTTACGCCTTTTAACTAATTTATTTCTCAAAACAACCTACCCTCCCGTTTTACAGATGCGAAAACTGAGGCCTAGAGAGGTTAAATTATGTGTGCTGCAAAGCCAGGATTGGAACCCACATGGCTTGAACCCATGCTGTGGCCCAGGTTCATTCACTCACTCATTCCTTCGCTTCCTAGTTTATTTGCTCATTCATTCATTCATTCATTAACTCGCTCATTCATTCATTCACTCGCTCATTCGTTCATTCACTCGCTCATTCATTCATTCATTCCTTCACCTCCTAGTTTATTTGCTCATTCATTCATTCATTCATTTACTCATTTGCACATGTATTCATTTGCTTACTCCTTCACCCATTCATTCACACACTTCCATTTGCTCATTTAGTCGTTCATTCACCCATTCAGCGTCAAACTTAGGCTCTGATCACAAGCACCTGTGGAGTACCTCCATGGCATGTGCAAAGAGGAGTTAGGTGTGGCAAACCCTGGCCCACATTAAGGGGCTGGAGGTGCTGGGGAGGCTGACAGGTGTAAGCCCGATTCTCACGGAGGAGGCAGCCGCTAATGCCCAAATCCTGATGGTGAGAATTCATGGGAGTAGAAGTTTGCTACCTGTATCTCGACCTTTTTTTAAAAATTGAGGTAAAATTCACATAATAAAACAGCAACCATTTTAAAGTGTACAGCTGAGTGGCATATAGTTGTCAACCATCACCTCTATCCAGTTCTAAAACATGTCATCACCCCAAAGGGAAACCTACCCATTAAGCAGCCACTCCCTATTCTCCCCTCGCTTCAGCCCCGGCAACCACTCATCTGCTTTCTGTTTGAGACCTTAGCTCTTGAACCTACAGATTGCACCGGAACCAGCCCAGCCTCGACCTCTAGGGGAGTAAAGGGAGAGCAGGTTTGTCAGGGAATCTGGACACAGCTCTTGGTGTGGCTTATGGGCATTGTTGAAATGCATGGATCTAAAGGTTCGCAGGTGTTGACAGACCGATACATCTGTCCATAACCCCAGAGTTGATCCTTCTGAGTCAAGCCTTCTCTTCTCCAGAGGTAGCCACTGTTCTGATTTTTCACTATAGGTTAGTTTTGCTTGGTTTTGAACTTCATGTGAATGGAATCGCACAGTATTTATCTATTGGTATCTGGCTTCTTTATCTCAGCATCATGTTTTTCAGACTCATCCACATTGTTCTTGTATCAGTAGTTTGTTCCTTTTTATTGCTAAGTATGCTAAGTAGTATCCCATGAACTGGATTACCAGAGTTTGTATATCTGAATGTTTGGGCTGTTTCTGGCTTTTCAGCCTTGCATCTCGTGGGAAAACCCTGGCCTGGGATTCTTGATCCTCTACCTCATCCCCTTCATTACCCCACCATTGGGCAAGGAGGAAAGATTCATGCATCCAAGCTATGCCCCAACCCACAGAAGTAGGAAGACAGTGGAACATCTGAGTGGTCAAGAGCAGGGTGTTGGATCACATAGACCTCTGTTCTAGAACTGATTCTCCACTTGCCAGCTGTGTGGCCTTGGCCAGGTAACTGAACCTTTCTGTGCCTCAGATTTTTTTTTCATCTGCAAAATGGGCACAAGATAGCACCCACCTCATGGGATTGTTGATAAGGTTACATGAGATGATGTCTGAAAGGGATGCAGCACAGTTCCTGACACAGAGAAGGCACTCAAGAAATAACAGCTAAGAAATAAGAAGCTCTGCCTATTTGCAAGTGAGCTGGAGCATGTGTCCAAATTCCAGGCTTAGACCAGAAGAGCTACCCACCCTCCAAGCTGGAGCCTACTTGGGCATTTTAACTGTGTTCCCTCATGCTCTTTTCCATGAAAGGCTTTGGTATTTCACCTCCAGGAGATGCAGGTTTCTGAAACCTCCTAGATTTCCCATCATCTTTTTTGGAGCTCTTTGTTCCTATCCAGCAGGGAAGCAACCCCACCTCATTCACCTGCTCATTTGCAGCCCATGTCTTTGAGTAACAGCCAAGAAATCACAGCCACTCCATAATCAGCTCAAGTGGATTCGGATTTTTAAAAAATACAAATTGGAAGCAGCCTTTGATGACTTAATGAGACTGCATAAATCCATGAGGTGAACTCTCCCTCCCCCCACTCCATTTCCTTATTCAGCAAACCCTTATTAAACTCCTTACAACATTCTAGGAAGGGAGAGGTAGAGTCTGCTGGAATGTCACTGTGACATGGCAGACATGAGCCTCAGCTTCCCTTATCTACAAGTCATCCCTGAGCTGTGCTCATTGATGGAAAGTACCTGGCACAGGTGCCACAGGACAATGATCACAAAATTATTCTGTCCTTTTTTTTTTTTTATCTGCCTCATATGATCTGCAGGAAACACAAACATATATAAAAGAGGAGAATGGTATTAGAAGGAATTTCATCCATGGGTGATGAGATAATGGGTGAATTTTGCTTCCTTATATCTCTGAGTCACCTTTAAAAAATACATATATGTAAAGAGCTTGTATTGCTTTTATGGTCAGAAAGAGCAATAAGGTTATTGTCCTTTCTGAAGGTTATATGAGATAACAGAGGGGAAGTTTCTGACACGTGATTGAGGCTCAGTGAATGTTTATTTTCTTCCCAGAGGAAAAGCAAGTTGTCATTGGTTACATCTGGGCAAAGGGACTATGAGTGACTTTTTTTTTTTTTCCAAAATAACAGTGATTTGTAATCAGGAAAAATGTTATAATAAAAATAAGCTAAGCAGTCATGATTTTGTATGGTTTAAGTACAGGAGACAAATACCCTGCTGTTTCCAGGACAGGATGAGGCACCAGGAGAACATCAAAAATCCCACCTGAAATCTCCCAATACCTGGGAGAATTTGGCTTCCTGAAGGTGGTGTCCAAGGTACCCAATGGATACATAAAGAGAAAGCCAGTTTCTGTGCTATCCTGAGCACTCTGAACTCCTTTCCATCGCAAGGAACAAGGGGCTGACATGGTTCCTTTAGAGCGTCTCAGTTGTAAATTCTAGAATTGAAAACCCCTGAGACCCCTTCATTCCTACCTCACCACAATCAGGTCCCACTGGATAAAGCCTGAAAACCAACAAATGAAAGTGGCATCTGGGTAGGGGTTGTCAAATCAAGCAAATAAAAATATAGGACACCCAGTTACATTTGAATTTCAGATAAACAAGGAAAAAAAATTTTTTTGACACAGGGTTTCACTCTTGTTGCTCAGGCTGGAGTGCAGTGGCATGAACACAGCTCACTGCAGCCTCGACCTCCCAGGCCTAAGGAATCCTCCTGCCTCAGCCTCCTGAGCAGCCAGGACCACAGGTTTATGCCTGGCTAATTAGGAAAAAATTTTAGTACAAGCTATCCCATGCAATATTTGGGACGTACTTATGCAAAAAAAAAAAAAATGTATTTATCAGAAATTCAAATGTGGCTAGGCGTGGTGGCTCACACCTGTAATCCCAGCACTTTGGGAGGCCGAGGCAGGCAGATCACCTGAGGTCAGGAGTTCGAGACCAGCCTGGCCAACATGGTGAAACCCCGTCTCTACTAAAAATACAAAAAATTAGGCATGGTGGCAGGCACCTGTAATCCCAGCTACTTGGGAGGCTGAGGCAGAAGAATCGCTTGAACCCAGGAGGCAGAGGTTGCAGTGAGCCGAGATGGCACCATTGCACTCCAGCCTGGGTGCCAGCGCAAAACTCCATCTCAAAAAATAAATAAATAAATAAATAAATAAAATAAAAACATGTAACTGAGCATCCTGCATTTCATCTGGCAATGCTTGTCTAAGAAGCATCCACCCCATCTTGTGGGGCTGGGGTGTGTTTTATTTGCCCTCGATCTTGAGCCAAAGTCTCAGAAATAAAAAAGGGCTCGTAGGCCTCACATATTTTTTTTGCCTGGTGGAACTGTGAGCCCAGCCCAGTATCCTCCTGCACAGAGTCCAGCTGCAGCAGAGAGTGCTGCATCTATGGGGCCAGACCCTGGGGTGCCCTTTCCAGGTAAAGAACCCAGAGTCCCGAGAAGGAAAGTGACTAGCCTAGAACCACCAAGACGGTCAGTGGCAGAGCCAGGACTGGAAGACTGCTGCGGCAGTATTTAGTTCGCATTGTGCTCACCTGGGGAGCTTTGACACTCCCACTTCCCAGGCTGCACCCAGGCCAATTAAATCAGAACCTCTGGGGGTGGCACCCAGGTGTTAGGATTTCTTAAGGGCCCCCAGGTGCTGCAGGGTTCTGCTAACGATCCCCTTTGCATAAGTGTACATTGCCCCCTCCTTCCTCCCTCCCTGCTTGGGAACCTTGGGTGTCAAGTTCTTGGGACTCCTCTGTCCAGGGGATAGAATCATTGGGCCCTGCCCATGCTTTGACTTTTTCGCTTCATCCCCAATCCCCACTCCTTTTCATGCCTTCTCCTGACCAGATAGGCACCACTCTGATTCATAGTCCCATGGATGTATCTTTTGGAGTCTCGCTCTGTTGCCCAGGCTGGAGAGCTGTGGCGCAATCTTGGCTCACTGCAACCTCTGCCTCCCGGGTTCAAGCTATTTTGCCTCAGCCTCCCGAGTAGCTGGGATTACAGGCACCTGCCACCACGCCCGGCTAATTTTTGTATTTTTAGTAAAGATGGGGTTTCTACTGGGTACCTGTTGGTCAGGTTGGTCTCGAACTCCTGACCTCAGGTGATCCACCCGCCTCGGCCTCCAAAAGTGCTGGGATTACAGGCATGAGCCACCGTGCCTGGCCGAATGTATCTTTTAAAAATAGGTAGATCTGTTTTATATGCATATGTGGATGGTATTGTGCTAAGGATCTTATTCTGTTTTTCTTTTTCCACTCACCCTTCTTTAGGCTCTATCTGTACTGTTGTATGCCTATCTGGTTCCTTTCTCCCTCGTGGCCCCTGCCCATTGATGGACACCTGGATTACGACCAATCCCCCAGGCCACACGCACAGACAGTTCTATAGGGTGCATTGTCTCAGGGATGCTCTATGCTTGTTTAATGGTCTCTGGGGTACAGATCAGGAGGGGCTTGCGGGTCCTGGAGTGGATCCATCCTGAGAGGCTTAGATTTCTCAAGATGCTCCTCAGGGCCAAAGAGAAGGGACTGACTGCAGGAAAATTACTTTTAGCTGAATTTAGCAGTTCCTGGAGCCGGGAGAGGAAGCTTCTGCCAGGCCATGCGCTCCCTTCCCTCCCTTCTCCCTGTGGCTCCAGGAAGCATTTATCACAGCTGGGGTATCCCTTGTCGGAAATGCTTATCACCAGAAGCATTTCAGATTTTAGACGTTTCTGGATTTTGGAATATTTGTATTATAGTTAACATTTCAGCATCACTAATCTGATATCCGAAAATCACTGTTGATGATTCTAGATTAGTGTTTTTTCATGTTTTGTGCTCAAAAACTTCAGAGTTTGTAGCATTTCACATTTCAGATTTTCAGATCAGGGATACTCAACTTATGTCTCTTTTCTATGGAAGCCCTTTCTGGAGGTCCTCGAGTTCAGGCCAGGCCCTGTGCTTTTTTGAGGCAGCCCTGCCCTTCCTCCTAGGCAGCTCCAGGGTGGTCAGTGTCAGCCCTGCCGTCCTTCCTCTGCCCAGTCGTGGGAAGCTGGTCAGATTGAACAAGCAATGCCAGTCGGGGGTCATGGCATAGCAGACCATATTGTCAGAAATCTTTGGTTGCAAGGGACAGAAACTCAGTTCAGTCTCACTTAAGGAAAAAAAAAAAAAGGAAGCATTAATGTCTCATGTGGCTGTAAATTCCTGGGAATGGTCGCCTTTAAGCCTGGCTCAGTGCAGGGACCCAAAGAACAGCACCTGGCATACTTGTCTGTCTTCATTTCTCATTTTGCCGTCTTCTTTGGTGGCCTCATCCTCAGCTGGATTGTCCCTTTGGGGTGGAGGAAAGGCCACCAGCATTTCCAGTCTTGCGTCCCACGAGCTTAACAAATCCAACAGAAGAGCTGCTTTCCTAGAAGGCCTGCCTACCGTCTCTAGATGTAGCCTCATGGATCTGGCCTGGGTCACACGCCTATCTCTGAACCCATCTCCATGGCCAGGGGGATAGGATGAAGTGATTGGCCAGGTTAAGGCCCCCCTCCCAACTCCTGAGGCAATGGGAGGTGGGGGTGGGGCAGTTCCCTCCAAAGAAAAGCTGGGTGCTGTTACCAGAAGAAGGGGAGTGGATGCCAGGCAGCCGGAAACAACAGCCCTGCATGGGCCTTGGAAAGGTGTCATTTGCCCAGCTTGGAAGCACTGAGATCCCTTGTTAAAGATAGTTACTAGGCACTTACTCTGTGCTAGGCACAATGCTGAGAGCTTGACGTGGGTCGTGTCTTCTGTTCCTTACAAGAATCCTGTGAGGCAGGAAACTCAATTGCAAACTCCACGTGGATAGAGAACTTGGCCAAGGTTACAAAACTATTGGTGGTCCTAAAGTCAGAGTTTGTTCATTATTGTTATAAACAAAGTGTGTGATAAAGACTTGAACTTATGGAGCTAAATGCAGGGTTCGGAGGTCTGAGCGCACCATTCCAGGCTGCAGGAGAGGAAACTGAGGCCCAGAGAAAGGCAGGGACTTGCCCAAGGTCTCCCAGCTGGTCAGTGGCCACGGTGGGGGAGGGAGGTGTGGACCCAGGGCTGTCTCGATGAGGGGCCTGTAAGCACACCTCGGGCCGGGAAGAATGCTGCTGTGCTGCTGGCTTCAGGCACAGCCCCAGTGGGAGCCACGCGGAGTCATTAGCTTTGCGGTTAATGTTCTTTTTTCCAAACAGACCAGGCCAGCACCCACCTCCTCACCCCAACGTAAATCATTTGCATGGCAGGGTGTCCTGAAGGGTTGTCCTTTGCCAGTCTGGAGCGAGACCGCCACTGCATGACCGCCAGCCTGTCCCACCAAAGGCTTCTGAAGGCCTGTTCTATGCAGGCACGGAGCTAGGCGCATTGTGATCCCACTGTTCTGCCCTCTTTAATCTTCCCCACAGGCCACTGAGATGGGATGAGGGTACCCACTTTGCAAGTGGGGAAACTGAGGTCACAGCCAGAATTGGCCAGGGTCCAACTGAGGCCTGTGTCTGCAGTCCAGCCTTCTCTGGTTGGCAGAGGGGCATCTGGAAAAGCACGAGGTCAGTGGCCCACAGACCCGGGTCCTGCCCCAGCACACCAAGGCCAGTGTTTGCCATCTTCTTTCCTAGAACCCCAAGCCCTCTCCCTTGGTGCCCACCCTCTCGGCCTTCCCCCTGTGGCTGTGGATAAGGAGCTCTGCTCCTGTCCCCTCCTGCCTGCTCATGGACATGGTTCCTGTCATTTGTCCACTTCCTCCGCCTCCACTGAGTCATCCCCACGAGCACATAGAAGAGCCCCAGTGGCGTCCATCTTTTTACAACACCCTCGGTCAGCCCCCTCACCTGCCACAGTCCTGTCTCTCTGCCCTCCCTCCCTCAGGGCAGGTCTTTCTTAAGTGCTGGTTATGCCACCCTCTCCTTTTCCCTCTTAAGCTGTGCCCTGAGGCGTGAGTCCCTGCCCATCACTGACCTTCAGCCTGTCAGACCCTGAGCCTACATCCTGGGCCCACTACCGGGCCCCTCGCTTTCAGCCCGGGTAACCTCTCCCTGCTGCGTGAATGTTGCTGCTTGTGGTTCCTGGGCCTTCCCGAGCGCCCGCTGTTCCTCCTGCTTTCCTGGCCACCCCTCACCCTGCCTGTCCTCCCTATGTTGAAAGCCCCAGGGTTCTATCCTGGGCTCACTCTTTCCTTTTTACTTCCTTAAATTGTGTAATACAATATGCATATAGGAAGGCATTTAAGAACAACTGTAGCATTCAACAGATTGTCATAAAACAAGCCTGTTTCTGTCTGCCCTCTTTCTCCAAGTCATCTGAGCCCATCATTGGGCTTCACATCTAGGCTGTTGACTCCCAAACCGATCTTCCCAGCCCTGACCCCTCCCTTGAACCCCAGGCCTCCCACCACCTATCCAGCCTCTCCTCCTACATCTGAGGGTCATCCTACACTGAACATGCTTGGACACAACTCTTGAATCCCCCACGTCCTGCTCCTCAGCCAGCCTCATTGGCGGTAAGTAGCACCACCCCCTTGGTTGGCCATTGGCAGTAAGTGGCACCACCCACTTGGTTGACTATTGGCAGTAAGTGGCACCACCCACTTGGTTGACTATTGGCAGTAAGTGGCACCACCCACTTGGTTGACTATTGGCAGTAAGTGGCACCACCCACTTGGTTGGCCAGTAACCCGGTGTCATTCTTGATTCCTCTTTTCCTTGCCTTGGATCCATTCTGTCAGCGAGTCCTGTCATTTCTGCCTCTAGTACGTGGCCCGAATCAGTCCCACAGAGACAGAGTGGTGATTGATGGATGGGTTTCTCTGTCCCCAGTTGTCCCTGCCTTCATTTTCATGTCTACACCAAGATGGTTTCATGTGAGACGTACATTCTGCTTTACTTCCAGCCCAGATATATTGGACTTAAGAGAGAAAGAGGAGGGGAAAAAGGGAAGAGCTAGGCCCTGGAAGTGGCTTGGGAGAGTGGGAGGTCAGGGGCCTGTCCCAGCCTCCTCATACCTGCCTGGGGACTGCTGCTGTGTGTTGGTGCTCGGTGGGTATTCATGGCAGGGAGGCAGGGACATTAGGCCCGCGGAGACTGAAACTCCAACCTTGGCCCAAGGCCAAGTCCAGGTGCCGGGCAGCTCTCAGAGCTGAACGAGAACAGCAGCATTGGGAGGCAGTATTGCTAGCCAGGGGCCTTGCTCTGGAGTCAAAGCCTGGGCTGGAATCCCGTCTGTCACCCCCAGGCTATGTGACCTTCAGTAACTCACTCCACCTCTCAGCGCCTCAGTGTTCTCCCACTGTGAAATGTGCCCATTTTACAGAGCCACATAAGATAGTGGTGAGGACCAAAGGGGACCATGAGTGTATGGAGCTGCGTTTGGCAGGCGCTCGAGAACGTGGTTATGTGTGTACTTGTTTCAGCCACGGGTAGAAGCTGGGCAGTCTCCACACGCTCCCTCGGTGCCTCTTGATGTTGCTGGATTTCTGCCTCTATCCGACTGGTTCTCCTTAGAAGAAATGCCCCTTCGAGCAATGGATTCTGAAGTGTCTGGCCTAGGCCAGCACTGCGTTGTCTTGGGCCTGTCTCAATCAGGGCCCATGCCCAAGAGGAACAAAGCTCCTTCCACAGAGAATAAGTGAGGCCATGCAACCTTTTCTGAGGGGCTGCCATGTGCCAGGTACCCAGCACAATGTCACATTCATTGTAACCCAGCCTTGTAGACACACTAAGCTTCCAGCACCTCAGAGCCTTCACACGTGCTGTTCTCTGGGCCTGGAGAACCTGCCTGACCACCGATCCCTTATCTCCAGGTCGCAGCCTGTTGATCAGTCAGGGAGGCCTTTTCTGGCCTTAGTCCCCCTTTATACACCCTCAGAGAATCCCAGCTCTGTCACTCCCCAGCTGTGTGACCTCTTGGAGCCTCAGAGTTCCCCCAGTGACACTTCTCCACCTAGGACAGAGGCTCTTGGTGGCACTTGGCACAGTTTTCTGTAAGATGGCTTCACAGAGCCTTTATCTCCCACTTGAAAGGGAACTCCATGAGCACAGGAGCCACGCCCGTGTGTTCACCTCTGTTCACCCAGCACCCAGCAGCGCTGGGCCCACAATGAGTGCTCTATACATTTTTATGATCATAATTAATGTTTTGCGCACTTAGTGCTATGCTCTGTATTACTCTTCATGAAAGTAATTTCCATAACATGGGGGTGTTTACCACTATCACTCTATCACTCTGTGTTATGCTGAGGGAGCTGAGGCTCTGGGAGGTGAAATGGCATACCTAAGGTCACATAGCCAGAACGAGGCAAAGCCAGGACTTGAAACTAAGTCCTCCTGTCTCCATAGGCCATGCTGTTAATAAGGATGCTGCACTGACGGGCTCCTGTGTGGAGCCGCTGGGGGACAGGAGGAGGAGAGTTAGGGGTGGGGGAAGGAGCAGGGCGAGTAAGGCCAGCGCCTTTAGGGGCGAGCGATTGTGAGTGGGGCAGGGAGCCTGGGAAAAGTGCATTGCACCGAGACTTCCAGAAACACGTACTTGTCTAAAATGCCTTTTCAAAAAAAGTGCTTGTTTTATTCTACCTTTATTTATATGCCTTTTTTTCTGATTATAAAAATCAATTTATGTTCATTGGAGAAGAACAGAAAACTAGAAAACTATAAGAAGCAAATTTCTACCCAGAGATAACCACTCACATTTTAATGTATTTCTATATTTTTCCTATGAATCCTATGCACACATTTTCCACAAAAGTAGAATCAAACCATGTGTTCAGTTTTGAATGTTTTGTTCATTTAATGTTATATCATAGGTATTTTCCCATATTATTAAATATTAATTGAAAACTCAATTTTTTAAAATATTTTTTTCCCATAAAAATTTGTAGCTGTATTAGTCTGTTCTCATACTGCTATAAAGAACCACCTGAGACTGGATAATTTGTAAAAGAAAGAGGTTTAATTAGCTCATGATTCTGCAGGCTGTACAGGAAGCACGGCTGGGGAAGCCTTAGGAAACTTACAATCATGGCAGAAGGCGAAGGGGAAGTAGGCACAGCTTACTCGGCCAGAGAGGGAGGAAGAGTGTGAAGTGGGGGAGGTGCTACACTTTTCAACAACCAGATCTCGTGAGAACTCACTATCATGAGAACAGCAAGGGGGAAGTCCACCCCTATGATCCAATCACCTCCAACACTAGGGATTACAATTTGACATGAGATTTGGGCAGACACAAATCCAAACCATATCAGTAGCATACAAGTTTATTGTAGGAAAACTAGATAATACAAAAAAATCTAAAGAAAAGTCCTTCATGATCTCACCCCGAGATAATTACTATTAATATTTTATGTCTCTCCAGCACTTGATTTCCTATGCACATAAATAAAATGATAGACAGACAGACAGATGTAGACAAATGCACACATATGTACTTTTTTAAAGAAACAAATTGAAACCCCACTTCTTCCCTCGAGCTATGGGAAGCACCCTCGCTAAGGCAAAGCATACACACTCAGATGCCCAGAGCCCAAACAAGTAGCTGACCCCTTCTGCTGAGACCTTGAAGAGGGCCATCAAGAGAGATCAAACCACCTCAATACAAGGGCAAGCTTTAGCCCATTGTGGCCAGGCCAGAATTCAGGTCCTACTGCCAGATTTACTGGTTTCCCAAGTGCTGTAAATCCAGTTTAAGTGAAAGGTGCCTGAGGGGGTGCATTTGGACCCACCAGGGCCTGGGGCATAGTTTGAAAAAGGATGTGCATTCTTATGATTTCATTTCATTTCATATTTGGAAAACTAAAGAGGAAGTATTTTTCAAGACACTATAGAATGGTAACATTTAACAAAATCTTGGCTCAAAGTGGTCTGTTTAAAAAGTCTAAAACACTTATTTTCCTATTATGGTAAACAAAAATGTTTGTATCACTAAAAAACACCTTCACAATATTTTAATGACTCTTTCCTGATGTTGTCATTTAGCATAGCAGTCTCTTCTAGACCTTAGTCGTTCATTCATTCATCCAATAAACTATTAATAGTGAAGGCTATTTGCCAAGCCCTGAGAACATAGTGGTGACCAGACTGACACAGACCCTGCCCTCAAGAGACTCATATTCCAGCTAGGGAGGCAGAAAATAAACAGGCAATCTACTAAAGTACGAGTACCTGTATTACCCAAATGATAAACACTATTTTTGCTTTTTTACCTATGTCATATGAAGAACATTTTTTCAATTCACTAAAAATTACTTTAAAATATTTTCATAACTAACTTTTAAAGAACTTTCCCTTCGGCCGGGCGTGCTGACTCACGCCTATAATCCCAGCACTTTGGGAGGCCAAGGTGGGCAGATCACTTGAGGTCAGGAGTTCAGGACCAGCCTGGCCAACATGGCGAAACTCCGTCTCTGCTAAAAATAAAAAAATTAAGCCAGGCGTGGTGGCAGGCACCTGTAATCTCAGCTACTCGGGAGGCTGAGGCAGGAGAATAACTTGAACCCAGGAGGCAGAGGTTGCAGTGAGGCGAGATCACGCCATTACACTCCAGCCTGGGTGATAAGAGCAAAACTCCATCTCCAAAAAAAAAAAAAAAAAAATTGCTCTTCATTTTGTTTTATCAACTGACTCAATCTCCCGTAGGCTTTTTTCTTTCAATGCTTAAACACGTATCCAGGGCCAGGCACTGTGCTCCGTGCTGTGAACACAGCAGTGAGGACAGACCCAGGTCCTCCCTTCTTTCAGAGGCAGCATGTGTTGAAGAGCCCAGACTCTAGAGCTAGACAGCCTGGGCTCAAGTCATGGGTTCAAGTCGGGGCTTTGCCACTTAGTAGCCATGTGCCCTTGGTCATGTTCCCCAACCCCTCTGTGCCTCAGTTTCCTTGTGAGCTCAATAGCAGGCAGTAACTGTACATGCCTCACAAAGTGGTTGCGTAAATTAAATGAGGTAGCGTGCGAAAGCTTAGAAGTGCCTGTTGCATAAGGCCACGAGAACGGGTTTGCTCTTTTTATTGGCGCTTATGTTCTAGTTGGGGAGACGGACAATAAACGATTTTTAGATACCCTTTTAATGATCAAAGTATGGAAACCTCGGAAAGAGGGAGAGAAGGGGAAAGGGTGGAAAGAAGAGGAAGGATGGAAAAAGAGAAAGAAGGATGCAGGAAAAATGGGGCCTTATCTGCCAGTCCCAAAGGTAAGAGCATGTCAAGGAAACCGAGGATGGTGCTTAATGCAATTCTGTGCTCCTGTGACTGACTAAATAACACAGATGGACAAAAGGAGAGTTCGAAGCCAGGGTGGGGCGGGGGCTGCTCGAGGCCCGGGTCGGTCGTGGAGGCCTGCAGGGGGCAGCGGGCGAGGAGGGGCTCGCGACCAGCCTCACACGCCGCCTCTCCCCGCCATGTCCCTCCCTTTGTCCGCACAGAGAGCGCCTTCGCCGACACGCTGACGCCCGCGCGCCTCAGCCAGGCCCGCTTCAGCGCCTGCCTGCCGCCCAGCAGCCACGACGCGGCCAACTTCGACAACAACGAGCTCGAGAACAACCAGGTGGTGGCCAAGCTGGGCCACCTGGCGCTGGGCCGCGCCCCGGGCCCACCGCCAGCCGACGCCGCGGCCGCCGCCATCCCGTGCGGGCCCCGTGAGCGCCCGCGGCCCGCGTCGTCGCCGGCGCTGCTGGAGGCCGACCTGCGCTTCCACGCAACACGCGGGCCCGACGTGAGCCTGTCGGCCGACCGCAAAGTGGCCTGCGCGCCGAGGCCCGACGGCGGCCGCACGCTGGTCTTCTCCGAGCGCCCGTTGCGGCCCGGCGAGAGCCTCTTCGTGGAGGTGGGCCGTCCGGGGCTGGCGGCGCCCGGCGCGCTGGCCTTCGGCATCACGTCGTGCGACCCGGGCGGGCTACGGCCCAACGAGCTGCCAGCCGACCCAGACGCGCTGCTCGACCGCAAGGAGTACTGGGTGGTGGCGCGCGCCGGTCCCGTGCCGAGCGGCGGCGACGCGCTCAGCTTCACGCTGCGGCCCGGCGGCGACGTGCTCCTGGGCGTCAACGGGCGTCCGCGCGGCCGCCTGCTGTGCGTCGACACCACGCAGGCGCTCTGGGCCTTCTTCGCCGTGCGCGGCGGCGTCGCGGGCCAGCTGCGTCTCCTCGGTGAGTCCCCGGCCCCGCGTGCGCGAGGCCCCGCCCCTCCCCAGTCCCGCGCCGTCTCGCCCTGCTGCGCTCCTCCCCGGCCCCGCCCCGCTCGCCAGGCGCTGCACCGCCCGAGGCCAGCCCGCGGTTCCCAACTTTAAGCGCCCGGCACGATCCACCCCGTCCAAAATTGCCGGACTCCACCCCAGAGTTCCCGATTCAGTGGGTCCACGGTGCGCCCTGAGAACGTGCATTTCCGACAAGTGCCCGGGGATGCTGACGTTGCGGCTCTCTGGACCACATTTTGTAAACCATCGACCTAGATAGGTAACTGGCTGGTCTCCGAGCTTGGCAGGCTGTATCCCCTCGGTAAATGGTCGGTGCGATTTTTAGTTCCGTTGTTATGATTTGTTATATTAGGGTGTTTTTAACATGTAATGCACAGTAAGTGTAGGGAAAAAATAAATTCGACTACACATGAAAGAGGAAATAAGAATAGTATCATCCACAGAAAGTGGAGTGGAGGCTTGAACCATCCTATTTTGAGATAATTTTTGCCTTCATTCATGCCACAAATAGGCAGGAGCAGCCATCAGCTGTGGGCTGGGCCCTGGGCACCAGGATAGGGCCAGCAGAGGACAGGACACACTCCATGCCGGTTAGGAGCTCACAGACACCCTAAAGGAGAGTTGCACGGTGTGACATTTGCTACAGCCTGGGGCTCCTCTCCCAGCTTGGTAGAGTGAAGGAGATGTTCAGAGAAGGCCTCCCAGAGAGCCTGGCTCCAATTTCATGGCTCAAAAAGTAGAGTCCAAGCATAAGAAGCAGTCAACAGCTCATATGTTCTCTCATTGAATTTTATCCTCCCTTTGACCCTATGAAATCAGTATCATTATCTCCACCTACAGATAAGACAATGAGCACAGAGAGATTAAATAACTGTCCCAGGGTCATATCGCTGGTCAGCTTTGAAGATGCTGGACAAATCACAGATTCTCCTGAGCCTGTTTCCTTTGTGTAGAAAGAGAGTGATACCTGCTTCCGTGGGGTTGTCACGAGGATGAAATCATGTGCATATAATGCCTTGAGCGGGGCCCGACACAGCCCTGGGTTTAATCAGTGGTAACAGTAACAACAGCAGCTGTTGCTGTCTTCATGAGGGCAGAAGAGGAGCCGGGTGGCAGTGTGGTTATTTAGTCAGAGTGTTTTTTGGGGAGGGGGAAAGTTGTGTTTTGTGTTTTTGAGGAACCATCAGACATAGTCATCATTTCAGCCCAAGATGAAGTGCCCATTATCTGTCCATTCATCCTCAAGTAGGGCAAGGGAAGGGGCATCTCTTCATCCTAAGAAATAAGCTGTTATTGTCTGAACCAACAGCAAGCTTGGGGAAGAAAACTCATCCATGTTGAGCACTAGCAGTCAGGGATCTTCCTGCAAGGGGCAAAACCCCACTCAAAGTGTCCTAAGCAAAAAGGAAATGTCTGGGAGTATATTGGGTGAGTTGAGGAACAGCTGGATCCCACCTCTCTTTCCAACTCAAAGCTCTGCTTGCCTCTGTGTTGGCATCACTCTGAGGCAGGCCTTTGCCATGGGTTGGCTCTTCCAGCTCCAGGCTTCCTTCCCAATGAATGGAATGAGTTCCCTCTTTCCTAGTAGTTCCAGTAAACGTTGCAGAATTGGGTCTCGGGCCTTACGTGGATTATGTGCCCTTTCCTGAACCACCACTATTGAGACCAGGGAGTGGAAGTTCCTATTGGCCTGGCCCTTATCCTATGAGGGAAGGCACATTAGTATCCCAAAAGAATATCCCAGGGCTGTTTCTGGAAGAAATGAGAATAGAGGCTGGGTAGACAAAGAACAGAGGCACCACACTTGGATGCGCTCTTCACGCCTCAGCAGAACCTTGGGAGATAGCTCTGGTCCTCTTGTTAGACGGGAAAGCTAAGGTGCAAAGCAGTGAAGAACCATGGACTAGCAGGGCAGGTCCAACCTCCCACTGCCCCTGATGGAATCTCTTTGGGCCTCAGGTACCCTGCAGTCCAGCCCTGCGACCACGACTCCATCAGGGTCCCTCAGCGGCTCCCAGGACGATAGTGATTCAGATATGACCTTCAGTGTCAACCAGTCCTCCTCGGCATCTGAGTCATCCCTGGGTAAGGAAATGCAGACCCTGGCAGGGGCAGGGGCTGGTGGCTGGCCTGGCTCCTCCAGCTGTGCCAGCGGCCTTCCAGGGGCTGAGCAGGGCGGCCGCCTTTCCCTCACATCCTCTCCTTCGCTCTGCTGTACACTCAGCTGGAGGGAGGAGAAGTGTCTAGATAGGGCATTCCAAAGGGTGACGATGGTGGCATTTTATCTTGGTGTTTGGGAGTAGAAGAGTAGAGAAAGCTGCAAAACCTGCAGGGTAAACTCAAATTAGTATCTCCCAAAAGCGTTCTCCCACCGGTCCCACCAAGAAGCCCTGCATTCTCGGGGTTGCCCCAACAGAGCCCACCTGAGAGAGACATTGTTAACATATGTCCTCTTCTCCCTTTCGGCAGTGACGGCCCCCAGCTCCCCGCTGAGCCCCCCAGTGTCACCCGTGTTCTCCCCACCGGAGCCGGCAGGCATCAAGAATGGCGAGTGCACGGTGTGCTTCGATGGCGAGGTGGACACGGTCATCTACACATGTGGACACATGTGCCTGTGCCACAGCTGCGGCCTGCGGCTCAAGCGGCAGGCCCGGGCCTGCTGCCCCATCTGCCGGCGGCCCATCAAGGACGTCATTAAGATCTACAGGCCATAGCCTAGCCCGCCCACGGGCCTTGGCCGGAGCAAGGTCACCTTTCTGAAGCCCCCCTGGGCTGGGCAACCACATGGCTGCCAGGGAGTCCAAGAGCAGCGGTCGTCTCTCCAGTGGAAGGCGTGACAGTCGTGGAGTGAGGCCCGCGGGGCCTCAGCCCAGGCAGGGGTTGCTTCCGGCTCCAAAGTGCTTTGCTCCCAAAAGGCCGTCCCAAGAGCAAGCTCAGGAACTGCCTGGCAGATCACCCTGTCCCTTGGTGACCTTTCAGCTGGGAAACAGCGTCCTCTGTCTGTGCAATGCTTCTTGCTGGGGTTGGGTTGAGTGTGAGAGAGGGGGAGGGGAGGGAGAACAGAGAGAATGTGTGTGTGAGAGAGAGAATGAACGTGTAGCGATTTTACCAGGGGTCCCGGCTCCGGGAGGAAATGTGCAATCCGGAGCCCCGACGTTGGCATGACTAGAAGTTGTTCACTTTCTGGGGATGGGACATAAGCTGGTTTTGAATGTATTAAGCTGACCCTAACAGAACTCCCTGGGGTGGTGTAGAAAAGAGATGCTCAGATTTTCTAAGGGGAGGCAAAAATAACTCATTGTTTACAGCTCCAAAGCATCAACTCCTTGAGGGGAAGGTGGGCGGAGAACAATTCACTTCTTCATTTCTTACTGGGTCTTAGAGCTGGGTGTGATGGCACTGAGGCCAAGCCCTCTGAGCTGTGTCATCCTTTCACCCCTTCACCCCCAGACTGTCTAAGAATACACACATCATACCTTGTCTCTGTCTCTGGAGGCAAGTCTCTTGTAATGCCCCTGCCCATCTCCAAGGAGAAGACCAGCAGTAGGTTCTGTTTTTCTGTGGGAGAGAAAGAATCCCAGAGGCAGGTGACCCACCTGGAGCTGGAAAGCCCAGTCCACGATGCAGACAGCTCTCTACCTTCCTGCGGTGGCCCCTGGGCCTGGCATTCCCAGGGGACCTGCTGGCAGGAGGAGGAACGAGGGCTTTATAACTTTGGTTATAACTTTTGGTCTTTGCTCTGATTCTCAGTGTATCTTCCTCCGCTGGTTACTAAAGTGTTCACTGATAAGTATGTTAACTAATGATCGAGACAGTAACTAAAAATGCTGGCATTGGGATTCTCTCCCTTCCCAGACCTACCTGCTGGTATTTCCTGGGACCCTGGCCCTGCCCCACCCCCTCAGCCCTGCCCATCTCTGCAGACTCCCAGATCACACCCGGGCTGATGGGCTGGCCCAGGCCTGTCTCTCCCTTCTTGCCCCCAGTTCTGGGCTGCACCTCTGCCCTCTTCTGTGCTGTCCCATTAGGGAAGCCCCTTGGCCTGTCTATTTTTCAGTTCCCAATTAGAAGTCTAGAACCCGACAACTCCAAGAGTTCTTGGGAGGACCAGCACAACGTTCTAAAAAGCCTGAGACGCCTTACAAAAAGCAAGTATCATTTGTAGTACAATTCCTAATCTGTTTATACCCTGCTGAAGGAGGGAAGGAGGGAGAAGAAGGCAGGGGAGTTGATGCATTCATATAACAAACACTTGCTGGGTGTCCAGAGCAAAGCTGGGCCAGGCCCTCACCAGATCAAGCCCCACAAACCAACTGGTGCCCATGCGATGCTGGCGGTTTGGGGCCTCCTGTTCCTCCTCTAGCTGGGAGGAGTCACGGTTGTCTGACCTGATTCCAACTTAAGGCCCCCACTCTCTAGCCCCATCAAGAATCCCTGATTATTTACTTTTCCCTAGAAAATCTGGGGAAGTTCCCACATTTTAATTTTGCAGCAGAATCTTTTGAGCAGCTTTTGGAACCGCAGTGTTTGCCAAGATAAGAGTTTGGGAATCCAGCAGCCCTGGGTGCCTGGCTGAATTTGGTTTCCTGCATGTGCTGGGTGTGGGCGGGGCCACACACAGGCCCTGCATGGGAGGACTCCCACCCCAGGCCTGTGGTGCTCCAGACAACCGTCTCCTGTCTACACTGAGACCCAGCCACAAGCTGTGGGGTCTCAGTGGCCTGGGGGAAAGCAGCTCCACTCTCCTGCCCTTCCCTGGCTGCCCCTTTGGGTTCCAGCCGGGGTCACATCCAGCCTCCACTGGGAAACCAGTGACTGGGCCTGGACCCAGAGGTGGACCAGGTATCTCCTGGCCACCTGGGACCTGGGAAGAAGGGAGTCAGTGGCCTGTTCAGCCTGCTCTGCAGCTACTATAAATAGCCTCCCTCTTTCCAAGAGGAGGTGAGGAGGTGTTTATCTTCTAAAAACCAGACGTTTCCTGATGCTCTGAGCATTAGTGCTACAGAGGAGATGCACACATCCCCACTATGTTCTGTCTTGAGAAGGGGACAGAGAAAGAGGAAAAGGAGCCACTATATTTTATTTTGCATCTACAGTGTGCCTTGGCACTGGGCTAGAGAGACACCTTCCTGCGTGAATCCTGTGAGGCAGGTCTTATTGCCGTAATAAGTCACGTCTAAGACACTGCCGGTCATATAACACACTGTTTTACATACCATAAGGAAAAAAACGCTGCCAATCTTAACTGAGATGCTACAACTGTACAGTTCCTTCCAATCAGAGATGTTCACGTGTGGGGAAAAAAAAATTGTGCTACTTAGAATCTATGAAAGCTGGTATTATCCCACTTGGCAGGTAAGGAAACTGAGGTCCTGTGAGTGAAGTGACCTCATGATCACACAACAGGAGGTGGCAGGGCTGGGATTCAAACCCGGGAGTGTCTGCTGCCACATCCCACACTCCCACTGCCTGGCTTCAAGTCCCAGGAAGCTCGAGACTGTGAGTTTTCTCCCTTGAAACTCACCTGGAGAGAGTCCGGGCACCTGTGCCTATGTGGAGGGTTCCGGCCCCAGCCAGGGCCCCTCCGCTGCCCACACCCTGGGAGGAAAAGCGGCCTCCCTTCCAGGCTCATCTGCTCACTGCCCACCTTCTGACAGAGCTGAGCTCTGTGAGATCTGGACTCCAACCCAAGGGCCCTCTCTTGTTATGCAGGGGTGTCCACAGTTGGGGAGGGACCTGGGGCCTTGTCCCACCATCTTCCTAGGCTCCGTGATCACCACCCCCTCACGCGGGGCCACAGCCCCCTGAGCACCCCCTCACGTGACCCAGCCCTCGGCTGTTCCAGGCTCACTGCCCATCGTGTGCTCTTCTGGGCCACAGCAGCCAGGGCTCCAGGGCGAGGACAGGGGAGACCTGAAAACACCCCGTTGTTAATGGTCTTGTGCCTGTTCACTCAGAGCCTCCTGAAAAACTGGGCTGTTTCCAAGGCAAATCCAGCTCCTTGTCCTAGCAGGTTCTCAGGATGGGGAGTCCCCTGGGATGGAGCTGCTCCCCTCACGGCAGCACCACGTTTCCAGTCCCTCAGTGCCACTCATCAGCATGGACTGTGTTCAGGACACAGGGTGAACTTTTCTCTGACCCCCTGGTGCTGGTCCTGTGCTAACACGTAGTAGTTACTCAGTAAAGGTTTGCTGAGTAAACCAGAAATCAGATTATGAGTGTTCAGGGGTTTGATAAAACAGCACCACATAACACACACAAAGATAACTCCAGAAACATTTGCTGAGTACCTAATATGTGTGAGGTGCTGTGAGGATAGAGCAGAGAGGACCGTGTCCCAGCTGTGATGCCAGCAGGGGTGACACTAAGAGGGGAATGAGATATTTGGGGCAGAATCCACTGGGCTCTCTTGGCCATCTGCTGCCTTGGGTCCGTTGAGGTGGGTGCCCAAAGGCTGCCTTCTTGACCAGAACCGCTGTGCGCTTCACAGAACCTCCTCTTCATTAGAAATGCTGGGCACATTGCAGTCAGTGAGCTGCTGCCAAAACGGCGTTAAGTAGAACCCCCGGAGGCCCCGCGGGTTGGTGATCACCCTCAGGTCCTGCCAGGGAGACACAGTGGGGAAGTTGGCTAATTGCTGCTTTCAGGTCCCGGAAATCAGTCGCCAAGGCCCAGGAGAACCCCGGTGAGTCTGTCCAGTTGAGGCAGAGAGGCAATAACCTCCCACTGCTCGGCCCTGCGCCTGCCCCAGTCCTGGCAGGGGGCACCGGCTCAGGAACACGCGGCCTCCTGGCATTTCTCGGTTTTAACTGTCTCGCTGTCTTATCCGAGTCCCTAATGAAATGACTTGTGCGACAATCTGTCTGTGCCTTACGAAAGTGTCTGTGCACTTTTTATCCTTTTTAAAAGCAACTTTTAAAAGTGGATGGGGAGTGGGGCTAGCATACGTGGTAGGGTTCTAGAAATCTGTGGTCATCGCTGAAATCCTTTTTGCATCATGTTTTTGATGTTGGAGTGATGAAGTGTACATCCCCCACCCCACACACCACTACCTGTGTACAGACCTTTTAAAACATGTCTTCTTCTTTTTCTGATTCAATACTGTGACCTCTCCAATACAGTCTAATCCTTGGGGATCTGTAATCAAGGTTTTAAAACCTGGGAAGTGGGTTGGGAAGGGTTTGCACTGGTCTTGCGTGTTGTGCTTTTCTGTGTTGTGTGTTTTGATTTTTGTCTGTTTTTATGTTTTATATTGACATAATTTTCCTGTTTAAAAAAAAATACAACTTTGGCTTGTTAAAAAAGTCTTCAGAACTCAATTTTTAAAATCCCACTTACATACACTGATGGGGAGTGAAGGTGAGGATCCAAATCATTGCCAGCCTTGGGGAAATAAATTGAAAAATGTCCATAGAACCCCGACAATGTTTGATGCCTTTGCCAAATAACTCACTTCTGTGAAAATCACAAGGAAATCATTCTACTCAAGGATGAGATCTACGTGTAAAGATATTCACTGCAGCATTTTCTAGAGTGGTAAAAAACTGTGAGCAACCCTAATGTCCAACAACCAGGGTGTATTCACCAAGACTGTTGGTTACAAGTGACAGAAACCCAACTCGGATAGGTTTTAGGGGGATAAAGAACTAGGGAACTGAAAAGTCCAGTAGCAGAACCCACTCTACGTGCAAGTGGAACCAGGGTCTGAAATGCTGCATCAGGACTAGCCTCTCCCCTCTCGCTCGGCCCTGTGATTTGGCCCCATTCCCAGGCAGGTTCTCAAGATGCCTCCTGCAGGGCCACCGGCATCCTGCCTTTGAGCAGCCCCTGCATGGACCAGCTCAGGTCACGTGTCCGCTCCTGAACTAGTCACAGGACAGGCAGATACGGGGCTCTGATTGGTCAGACCCAGGATGGGTGCTCACCTGCACCCAATAGCTGCCCTGTCTGAACTCTGTGGACTGAAAGTGGGGAATCGCAATCTCCAGAGAAAATGAGTCCTAAAGAATGCGTGCCCAAGGCAGGCAGATCATGAGGTCAAGAGTTCAAGACCATCCTGGCCAACATGATGAAACCCCGTCTACTCAAGATACAAAAAATTAGCCGGGCATGGTGGCATGTGCCTGTAATCCCAGCTACTCAGGAGGCTGAGGCAGGAGAATCACTTGAACCTGAGAGGTGGAGGTTGCAGTGAGCTGAGATCGCACCATTGTACTCTAGCCTGGGTGATAGGGCGAGACTGTCTAAAAAAAAAAAAAAAGAAGAAGAATGTAGCATGGGCAAAAACAACAGGCGCCTGTGTAGGGAACCGTAAACCATGATAGCGACACATATGGGGCTAATGGCACGAGCATGAAGCCAGACTGCCAAGGCCTCACCAAGACATTGGGGAAGATGCTTAACGTCCTTGTGCTTCAGTTTCCTCATCTTCAAAGCAAGAACAATAATAGTTCCTGATTTTAGGATGGGTGTAAATGTTATTGAGATCATACCAGTGATGTGCCAGGCACAGCACCTGGCACCCAGCACCATGCAACAATTGTTAGTTTATAACACAGGAACGGGTTTATGTTAAAGTGTGGTTAAAAAAAATCAAGATATAAAATTGCACATACACCATGATCTCATAGGTGAAAAAAAACACAAAAACGCCAACAGCCCAAAAACCTACCCATGCATTAGAAAGACCAGAAAGAAAGGAGTGAACTGTCCATGAGGGCTGTGTCTGAGTGATGGCCTTATTGGTGCCTTTTTCTCATGCTTGCCCATTATAGAAAATTTCCCAAATTTCCCAAATTTTCTATAATGAGCAAGTATGACTTTTCATTTAAACTTGTTACTTGGAAAAAATGATCTCCCTACTCTGCAAAAGCCAAAGAGAACAGCTGGCCCTTGCTGGAATTTGTCAGGAATTCCCAGGCTGATTGTCTGTGAGTTTAAGATCCAAATTTAGTCACGGTGGAGATAAGGACCTGTAAGTTTCTAGTGGGGGCCAGGCCAGGCTGACCAGTTTGGTTGGGCTTCCTCCAGGTCAGGCTTTGGGGCCCAAATGTCTGGGGTGGAACATGGCAGTGGTAGCAGGAGCGGAAGTGGGGAGTAGGGGAGTGGGGTGAACAAGGAGAGGGAGCTGCCCAGGCCTGCTCTTGGATGGTTAGAAGAGCCTGGCTTGGTGACACTGAGTTTTAGGAAGCAAGGGGGTAAGAGAAACCAGCATTTATAAAGCAGCACAAACCTGGTTCTCACACATCCTCACAAGGAATCTTCACAATAGTGTTCTCATTTTACAGGCAAGGAGGCCAAACTGAAAGTAGGGTTGGCCCCCAGGTGGGCCTGCTCCAGACTCAAGGCAAAATCTTTCAGAGACACATTTCGCACCCCTTTACCAAAGTCTTAGTGAGGGGCCAAGTCTGTCCAAAACCCAGGATCCTTCCTCCCCTTCCAGATTTCCTTCCCACAATGTTATGTCCTTCTACTGGACCAGGCAACATTTTCACAGACGCTATCTGATAATCAAGACTCTTTTGAATAAAGAAAAAAAGGTAGGGCCAGGCATGGTGGCTCAAGCCCGTAATCCCAGCACTTTGGAGGCCAAAGCGGGTGGATCGCCTGAGGTCAGGAGTTCGAGACCAGCCTGGACCACATGG
The DNA here is from genome assembly GCF_009828535.3 of Hylobates moloch. Lineage (NCBI taxonomy): Eukaryota > Metazoa > Chordata > Mammalia > Primates > Hylobatidae > Hylobates > Hylobates moloch. The sequence continues at coordinate 149,868,073 of NW_026652281.1, forward strand.
TGAAACCTCGTCTCTACTAAAAATACGAAAAATTAGCCGGGCGTGGTGGTGTGCGCCTGTAATCCCAGCTACTCAGGAGGCTGAGGCAGGAGAATGGCTTGAACCCAGGAGGCGGAGGTTGCAGTAAGCTGAGATCGCACCACTGCACTCCAGCCTGGGCAACAAGAACGAAACTCTATCTCAAATAAATAAATAAATAAATAAATAAATAAATAAATAAATAAGAAAAAAGGTCATATTAATCTAGGCCCACTGCATTGTAAGAGACTGAAACCCAACTTAAGAAGAAAAAAAAAAAGGAGAGTGGGCAGAATGTACTGACTCACGCCCAAAACAGATCAGTCTAGCTTCAGGAATAGCTAGATCCGGGTATTCACATGATGTTGTCAGGCCTCTGCCTCTGTCTCTCAGTACTGTCTTCCTCTGAGCTGATGGCACTCTCAGACAGGCTCTCTCTTTGCAGCAACCAGAACAACCTCCAGTGACTCATATCATGCCAGTTTAGTGACCCTTTAAAGAAGCTTCAGGAAAAGTCCCAGTGCTGTCTCTCCTTTGACTCCTTGGATCAAAAGCTCAATCCCTGAACCTGTCACATGCCCACACGTGATACAAAACTAGGTATGGCATGGCCCTTACCCTCAAGAACCAACCCATCTGGAGGGGAAGGCAGACCCCTAAACAGACGTGTTTAGACCAGTGCACTTCTGAGGCTGTGGGAACCATCCAATTCAGGCCACGAGGGCTCGGGACCATTTAGCGATGTAGGAAGAAAGGCGTCCTTCTTTCTCCTGGCCGTGTGTGTTCTTACCAACACCTGAGCCATGTTCCCTGGCACATCCAATTCCTCCTCTGATGCTGCAGTGCACACAGCCCGTGCGCTGACCCTCACCAGCCCCTGCTGCCTGCAGTGCACCTAGCCTGGGGCGGTGGGGGTTCACTATTGTGCATGCAAATCCCTTTTTCTCATTCCCTGAGTTCCTGCAGGACAAGCAATCCTCCAGAAAGATGATAATAATACCGGATCATTGAATGAGCACTTACTGTGTGCAAAGGACATCCATGACATCAGTAAATCCTCACAACAGTTCTCTGAAGTGGCTCCATCATTACCTTCATTTTACAGGCAAGAAGCCAAGACGCAGAAGGAATCAGTAACTTTCTCCTACTTTATATGGCCTCTCAAAGAGAAAAGGTTTCTTCGCTTTCTCTTTGTAATTATGTCCTTGGACCTGGACCCCCTAGTTCCCAAGTGCAAATGGGCCTATAACATTTGCAGCTGTGATTTCACTGACTCCCACCAGCCACCCGTTGTATTACAGTCCCATTTTACAGGGAAGGGAAGGGGCTGCCCCAAATCATGCTGCCTAGGAGCTGTGGGGCCAGGATTTGAACCAGGCCTGCCGCTTTCCACCGCGTCACGGCATGTCTGTGGGTACATTGTCAGGAGGAGGGGGAGGGAGAGGAGGAAGGAGAGTAAGAAGAAAAGGACAAGAAAAAAACAGCCAGATTCAGCACCTCGAAGGGCTTTTTCTAGAAGGACATCAGCTGTGTCCTGACTCACACAATGCCTATCCGTTCAATTCCAGGGACAGGGAATCTTTGCTTTTCCCTTCAGGCTCGGATCTCCCGGCTCTTGGAAGCTCCCACACAGGGATGTGGAAAACACGATTATTCCAGGCATTGAGCTATGGGAACAGAACCCCGACCTTGGCTGTTAACTACACCTAGGGAGAAGCTTCCAGAAGCCCAGTGGCAGGGTGTGTTGGGGAGGAACTGCATCAAAACGAAGTGCGTCAGGCCGCCTGATCCCCTTTCCTCAGCCTCCTCCCCTCTCAGCTTGGGCCTTCCCAGGTCTAAACCCTTCTCCCCAGACAGACAGCCTGACTCTCCTGCCTCTCCGACTGCCCAGGGGAGGCCTTGGCCATCCTTTCAGGAGTACAAGGGCCTGCTTAGGAGGGCTGGGCCGGCCTGATTGAGTTCACATCCACGCTCCGCCCCAGCCAGCAGAGGGCCTGCCCTCCCCACCAGGCCTCCTGAGGGTGCCTCTCACATACCAAACTTTACGTGAATGTGCCCCCTGGAGCTGCCTGATGGGGATACCCCCTTCTGAGCTTCCCCCTCGTGGCCCCTAAGTGGGCCCTGTAAGACCACACCCCCCCTCCGCCCTTAGGAGGCTGCATCCTGGCATCTCAGCTCTGAGCCGGGGTTTCCAGTGTGATGGGGTCTAGTGTGGTGGGTGAGTTCCCTCCAGCTGAGGGGACAGGCCTGCCTGTGCTGTGGGATCTTGGGCAAGTTACATACCCTCTCTGAACCTCAGTTTCTGGAGCTTCAAAGGAAGAGGGCTGTCAAATTGTGTCAGAAAGTGGCTCGCATTTAGCAGGTGCTAAATGTTTTTTAGGAGTATTCTAGACCCTGCTACACCAGCTACCCCTCACGCATGCCCTCCCCCCGTCCCATCTGGGCCAGGGGCTGCCTCCATCCTCCTACAACCTCCTGGGCCTCCCGTGCCAGCTCAGTGGGCCTGCCCTGCGATATTGTCAGCAGCATCCGCAGGTGACGCTGAGTATCCCCGGCTCCCAACACAGGGTCTACCAAACAGGAGAGCCTTAGTGTGTACACCCCTCACCCACGCCCAGTGTGGAATTTCTGGCATTAGCACACCTCCCTTCCACACAGAATGAACCGGAGTGGTGATCTGCTGGTGGGGTCGTGCCAGGCCTCGGGGCCGGCCCAGGCCCCCGCCACAGGCCCCCGCCCCTTGCTTGTCTTGGTTCCCAGTCAAGAGCGCTGGCCCCAGGCCTGGGAGGCTGACTGACCTCAGACTCCAGGGGGAAAGCCACACTTTTGCTCAACTCCCAGGAGCAGCCCCGCATTCCAGGAGGGGCGTGGGAAGCGCCAGGCCTTCCGCAACTGAGCTGAGCGGGGAGCTGCCTGCAGCCACGCTGGCCCCCACAGCCTCAGCGCTGCCCCAAGCCCACTTTGGGTTCCCCAGGGACAAACACCCCACCTCAGAGGGATGGAGATGGGGCTCTGAGAGATTGCTACTGCCCCCCCAGGAAAGAAACACCAGGATGCTCCCAGGAAGCCCTCTCTGGCTTCCCCATCTGCCCGCAGTTTCCCACGCTGACTCCGTCTCCTTTTTCTGGTGCCACCCCACCCCTGATCAGCACAAAAAGAGTTCCCTACATGGCTGAGCAATAGCAGACTCCCTTCTGCCTCTGCCCCCTCTGACAGGTGGTCCCAGGGCTGTCTAGAACCTACTCCAGGGCCATCCCTCCCGGCTGACCTTGCTATCTTTCCACCTGGAGTTATTTCATCTGGAGTTGTTATGAACACAGACCCGGCTTGTGGGAGCCTCCCGCAAGGTACTCCCGGAGCTGGACCTTAGAGGCTGGACAGCCCTTGGCCGGCAGAAGCTCCTCCTGAGCACTCCCTGCAGAAAGGAGCTGCCCAAACGCAGAAGCTGATGGGCCCCATGCTGGAGGAGCCCTCCAGGGTGAGGGCAAAGGTCCCAAGAGACATTTGCCTTCTGCAACAAACCAGCCTTTCTCCAAGAGGTTCCCACGACCCTGCTGGCTGGCGCTCCTGAGCAGGCTTCCTCCCACAGGGCAAGCTCCCCTTGGCCTCCCAGGAAAGGATGGACGGACAGGCAAAGGGCAATGAAACGGCCTGGGCCGGGAGTGATCCTGGGTGAGGGCCCCGTACCGTCTGGCTTCCCTTTCCGCGCCCTCACCATAAGGCAGCGAAACTGAAAGTCCTGAAGTTCAGGGAGGTGGCTCTCCAGGCTCCTCGGCAGAAGGCGCAGGGATTGGACGGTTTCTTTCTAGAAGATGGAGCACCGTCGCTCTCTAGTGGCCATGGTGAGAAGTGGCAAAGACCTGAGCAGAAAGACATTGGTCAAGGTCCAGGTGCTGGACAGATTTACATCCCCTACCATGCCCCCGAGCACATCCTGCAGAAGCCGCGACGGCCGGGAAGCCAGACTCCTGCAAATGGCCTTGTGGATCTGGGTTACCTTGAGGAGGCACGTCAGGGTGACATTGAGTCTGGGTCTGGGGTCAAGTCTGCGTTTGGGGGTGGACTGGAGCTGAGGGTGTGGTGGGCTGGCGCTGGGGCTGGGAAAGGATCTCCCCGCCCCTGCAATGCTGGGAGGATGGCGCGTGGACCCACTCCGGTCCTACTGATCTGACCCACTCCGTTTAACCTGCACGTCTGACCCTGTGCCAGGCACATTAGAATAAAACAAGTAGGGGAGGAAAATGCAATATTTTTTAAACCCTCAAAGATAGACAGAAATGACAATGCAGGTAAAACTGCACCTTTGGCCATCCAAAAGAAAAAAGTGCCTCCCTAGTGCTTGAGATATTTATGCCCCAGCTGGTTCAAGAAGTTTGCTCTGGGGCAGGGCACGGTGGCTCACATCTGCACTTCTGGAGGCTGAGGTAGTCGGATAACTTGAGGTCAGGAGTTCGAGACCAGCCTGGCCAAAATGATGAAACCCCGTCTCTACCAAAAATACAAAAATTAGCCGGGCGTGGTGGCAGGCGCCTGTAATCCCAGCTACTCAGGAGGCTGAGGCAGGAGAATCGCTTGAATCCAGTAGGCAGAGGTTGCAGTGAGCCGAGATTGCACCATTGCACTCCAGCCTGGGCAACACAGCCAGATTCTGTCTCAAAAAAAAAAAAAAAAAAGTTTGCTCTGGGTTTGTGACAAGCTCTGTAGATTGGAAACCTCTATAGGTTCCGCCTTTCAAGCAGGAGTAGCAGAAACCCAGTACGACCAGCCTGTATCAGTCTCAGTGCAAGGTATTTACTGGCTGTGCGGTGCTGAAAGGTGTTGGACTAAATGGGTTTCGAATGATGATAGCACCATCCTCCTCTCTCACTGCTTCTGCACACGGTAGCCCTGACGTGCCCAGAGTCATATTCTCCCAGCTTGAGGTCCAGCCTTACAGCAAGATCTGGGATTGTATCTCCCTGGACCGACTTCAGTATGAGAAGAATATTAATAATACGTTGTTAAGTAAAAAAATTTAAAAGCTACAAAATCATATATGCCATATGATAACATTAAAATATACATGAATAATTGGTAATGGGAATAAAAGGCTGAAGGAATATACCAAAATGTTAACAAAAGTCATCTTGATGGAAGTACGGTGATGGTGAAATAAAAGTGGTTTAATTTTCTTCTTTTGCTTCTCTACATGTATGAAAAATTTAAAATTCTATAAGAAATATTTATTGTTATAATAAGAAAAAAATTGTTATTATTGTTTAATGCAACAAGGGTCTAGATAAGGACATAAAAAAAAGAACTGACAAGAGGAGACAGTCTTCTAAAGACAATGGTCAGGCCAGCCGTGGGGCTCACGCCTGTAATCCCACCACTTTGGGATGCTGAGGTGGGCAGATACCCGAGGTCAGGAGTTCGAGACCAGCCTGGTCAACATGGCGAAAGCCCGTCTCTACTAAAAATACAAAAATTAGCCAGGTGTGGTGGCGGGCACATGTAATCCCAGCTACTCAGGAAGCTGAGGCAGGAGAATCACCTGAACCAGGGAGGTGGAGGTTGCAGTGAGCTGAGATCATGCCATTGCACTACAACCTGGGCAACAAGAGCAAAACTCCATCTCAAAAAATAAAAGACAGTGGACAAAGTAGAGCCCAGTGAATTAGCAAATCAATGTAACACGACAAATCTCTGCTCTCACCATCCTCATTGCCGGGGCCAGGGCCGGAAATAGAAGCAGATGTTACAACAGAATGGCCAGTGTTCTGGCGAGGGTAAAGCCAGGACACTGTGGGAGCCCTGATAACCCGAGAGGGTCGGGGAGGTGTCCAGGAAGAGGAAACTTGGAGGAGCATTTTGAAGGGGGGATTGATGGCCTCCAGGTGGAGAAGAGGAAGAAAGGATTGCCAGGCAGGTGGAAGAGCACAGCGAAGGCCCAGGGGCAGCTTATTCCAGCTTGGGTGGCCCATCAGGGCAATAACCACAATAACAACAAAAGATATACGAAGAAGCTGGTTTGGAGAGGATGCTGAACTCCACCTTGAGGATTGCTTTTGAATATTTCTTTTTAAATAGTTCTTTTTGCTTTCCTTTCCTCCCTCACATAAAATAGAAAACATGCTCTCAGCTGCTAAGCCTCTCCCCAGGGGTGTGGTTTGCCTAATAAATTGCAAAAGTGACCTACTAATGCTAAGAAGTTAAGTCAAATTAAATCACAAGAGCGTTTCCAAGGACTGCTTACCATTCCCTACTCATCTGCCAGGGAAGAAGTCGCCATGCCCTGGGTGTGGATAAGATAGGAGCTCCGTAAGCTCTGTGACCCCAGCATAGCCACTGGCACTTGCTACCCTCGGATCTCTAGAAACCGGTAGAGAATAACCCCAAACCACCAAGAGTTTGCCTCTCTCAGCATGATCTGGCTCCAGTGAAGTTGTGAGACTCCCACCCCTTAAAGAACTTAAAGGCCGGGCGCGGTGGCTCACGCTTGTAATCCCAGCACTTTGGGAGGCCGAGGCGGGCGGATCACGAGGTCAGGAGATCGAGACCACGGTGAAACCCCGTCTCTACTAAAAATACAAAAAATTAGCCGGGCGTGGTGGCGGGCGCCTGTAGTCCCAGCTACTCGGAGAGGCTGAGGCAGGAGAATGGCGTGAACCCGGGAGGCGGAGCTTGCAGTGAGCCGAGATTGCGCCACCGCACTCCAGCCTGGGCGACAGAGCGAGACTCCGTCTCAAAAAAAAAAAAAAAAAGAGCTTAAAGAGCCCACCCCTGCTGTAGAGAGAAGCAACAGCTGCCAGGCTCCGCCTACCCTTCCCTCATGGATAAATGGATAAAAGCAGCCCCTTCTCTACAGAATGCCGGGGCTGCTTTGGGATGTGTGGCTCGGTGTTCACAGTCACTTTGGGAGTCAGAACCAGGTTCAGCCTCTGCGGCAGGACACCCAAGCTCTGTCACATCTGTTCCCACGGCTCCTCCTGCCTCCCCGCCTTGCTCCTCCACAGCCCCCACAGCCTCCCTGCACCTTGCAGTGCCCTAGCCAGCTCGAGCCGCCTCTACGGATGCAGATTGCTCATGGTTCTAAGCATTAACTGAGTCTCCTTGACCCCTGGCATTTCCCGCCCCCCACCCCCAACCCCACCCCGCTTACCTAGAATCTTTCCCTCCCTCCCTACTCAATGGAAAGATGCCTCGGGGCAGAAAGCAAACAGGAAGGACTCCGGATTTACTGCATAACTGATGCTCTCGGAGCAGCCTGGGCTGCCAGGGGGGCAGGCAGAATAGTGTTCTGCTCCTACTCCCCATCAACGCCTTGGCACTATACCTCTGGAACTTGGCCATGACCTTGAGGGAATGGGAAGGAACCCCAGTGAAATGCAGTCTCAAAATAGAAATGCAGTTGTTGGGAAAGCAAGCTTATTAAATGCATGCTGAGTTTATGGGTTGAGACTCACACCTGTTGCACACAGGTGTCTGTCTCGGTCTGGAAGGTTCCCACCCACACCCCAAGTACATACACACACACACACTCACACACAGCCTGGATCATGCCTACTTACCTGCTCACCATCCAAACTTCGGTTTCCACATGACCTCCTCCAGAAAGCCTTCCCCGACAGACCTCACCCCTGCCCCCACATCACCGCGCTGGATTAATCCGTAAGCAGGTTCTTACTTCTCTGTGTCCTTCAGTAACTATCAGCTCCTCAAGAACAGGGACGAGATCTAGCTCACTGTGGCATCGCTAATGCTGAGAACAGTGCCTGGCACTTAGCAGGCACCCCACAAATATTTCTTCACTTAAACAAATGACCACATGGCAGGTGAGGAGGACAGGACTTGGGGAAGGTACCGTAAGAGGAAGTTCTTTCTGACAGCTGCAGACATCGGCGTCAGGCCATACCTGGGACGTTCCTTCCACCTGGGTGCATGCCGAGCCTTTCTTGCCTCTGTCCTGCTGGCTTAGTTTGTTCCACTTCTCCCCTCTCCACTTTTTGGGAGGGTTCTGGGGAGGGTGGGCAGAAGGGGAGAAGTGCAAGAGGTATGCCGGCTGGGGCTGGAGGGAGGATTTTGCAGCATTTGGAAGACACAGTCGGTGGGAGACGAAGCTAGGGTGTCAGTCCCCACTGGGAATTACAGTAGAGAAACGGCATTCTATGGACACTGCTGGTTTTGTGTTCACAGGACTCTTCTCACACTGGCACATGGATCACAGCTTTATAAATGCCACATCCTCAAGAAACCACAGCAGACAGTTCCTGCCTCTTCCTCCACCTCCTCCTGAATCAGAAGGGAAGCGAGATTTCTATTTGCCCAGCATGCCCCACCCTCCATAGTTTACACCTGGTACAGCTCTTCAGTTAATAAACATTTACTGAGCCCCACGTGTCCCAGGTGTAGAAGATCCTTTATTTTCTTACGCTCTTTATTTGCATAATATTCCCTTTTAGACACACCGCCTTGGTCCCTGAAGTGGACAGCTATTATTTTTCTCCTGCCCAGCCTCTTGGAAACAATACTTAAGTCTTCCTCAGGGGCACCACCCCACCCCGCCCTGTCCCTGTGTATCACACAGGCTGACCTCATTCGCTTGGCCAAGAACTGTGGCCCGGCCCATCAGTGCCTCCCCCCTCCACTGGACCCTGCCCCACCCACATTCATTGTCCACGCAGCCACAGGAGGAATTTTTCGTTTTCTTTTTTTCTTTTCTTTCTTTCTTTTTTTGAGGTGGAGTCTCACTCTGTTGCCCAGACTGGAGTGCGATGGCATGATCTCTGCTCATTGCAACTTCCGCCTCCTGGGCTCAAGCAATTCTCCTGCCTCAGCCTCTCGAGTAACTGGGATTAGAGGCGCCCACCACCACGCCCAGCTGATTTGTGTATTGTTAGTAGAGACAGGGTTTCACTATGTTGATCCGGCAGGTCTCAAACTCCTGACCTCAGGTGATGCACCCGCCTGAGTCTCCCAAAGTGCTGGGATTACAGGTGTGAGCCACCGCACCTGGCCGGGATTTTCTTAAAACACAAAACCAGATTCCATCATTCCTCTGCTTAAAATCCCTCAGAGATTCTCGTATCAAACTTTAAGCTCTTTACTAGGGCCTGCGGGGCCTTGCATGACCCGCATAAAAGTCTCAACTGAAATGTGACTTTCTCAGAAGGACCCTTTGTAACCACACTATGGAGGCCTTTGTCTATCTCAGCACGCTGCTGCTTTTGTTTGTTTTGTTTTGTTTTGCCTTTGTTGAGACGGGATCTTGCTCTGTTGTCCAGGCTGAAGTGCAGTGGCAAGAACAGGGCTCACTGCAGCCTTGACTTCCTGGTCTCGAGCGGACCTCCCACCTCAGCCTCCAAAGTGCTGGGATTACAAGCATGAGCCACTGTGCCCAGCTACTCTGTTTCCATTCTTTGGAGCATTTATCACATTTTGTCAGTTTAGTTTCCCCCTCACTATGGAGAGGGTGGGGGAGGGCAGGGACAGCCCTCTCCCCTTCACTTCTTATTCCCAGCACGTGGCACATGGTACGTGCTCAATCCATCTTTGCAGAAGGCTGGGATAATGACCTTGGGGTAGGGGAGGCCAAGCAGAGATGTGCTGGGCTAGTGCAGTGGCCCAGGACAGAGATGGAGGTGGTCTGCGCTCAAGGGCTGTGAAGCCAATAGACATTACTGGATGGAGGGTGCATCTTATCCATCCGGGCTGCTATGACAGAATACCATAGACTGGGTGGCTTATCCGCAAGCAGACACTTATTTCTCATAGTTCTGGAGGCTGGGAAGTCCAAGATCAAGGTGCCAGCAGATTCCGTGTCTGGTGAGGGCCACTTTCTCATAGACAGTGACTTCTTGCTGAGTCCACACATGGTGCAAGGGGCAAGGAATCTCTCTGGGGACTCTTTTATAAGGGCACTCATCCCATTCACACGGGCTTCATACTCATGACCTAATCACCTCCCAAATGCCCCATCTCCTAACACCATTACATGGTGGGCAGTGGGGTAGAATTTAAACATGGATTTTGGGGTGATACAAACATTCAGACCGTAGCAGGGAGAATGAATTTTGGGGGCAGAGAAAACAGAATGAAAACTGCCTTTGCAAAAACCATAGCTGAGAAAATTACGACAGTGAAAGACACCAGACGTAAGTGACCCCGTCTTGCTTCTAACCTTGAAACTGTCCTTGTTCATTCCTTGGCATAAGCCGAACTCGCTTCAGGAAGGAATTTAGTGTATCGTTTATATAATAGGCCTTCCCAAAAGGCTAAAAACAAATGAAAGGCCACCAGCCACCAAGCCAAGATGAGAGGGGCTGGAACTCTAAATATTCCCAGCCATTATTCTGGAGGTCCCAAGATTTGCAACTTCCCCAATTACTCTTGAAGGTAACATCACTATTGTGAACACAAGCTCGGCTTTTGGAGATGTCTTTTTAGGTTTTTGCATTTCTAACAACTAAATGGCCCCACCTGGACCTGCCAACCAATTCTGTGGTCCCCACCCCGGAACTGACTCAGCAGAAGAGAACAGCTTTGACGCCCTGGGAATCTATCCCCAAGCCAACCGATCAGCACTCCCAATTCACTGGCCCCCTACCCACCAAATTATCCTTAAAAACTCTGATCCTCGAGTTTTCAGAAAGACTGATTTGAGTAATAATAAAACTTCAGTCTCCCACACAGCCGGCTCTGTGTGGATTACTCTTTCTCGATTGCAATTCCCCTGTCTTGACAAATCGGGTCTGTCTAGGCAGCGGGCAAGGTGAATCCCTTGGGCGGTTACAGAATGTGCTGGCAGGCTGAATGGTGGGGCGGGAGAAGAAGGACGAACTCTACATTTCCCACTCGAGCACCTGTGTGGGATGGTGGTGCCAGGGGACTTGGGACGGTGGGAGGGCAAGCGTTACAGGAAAACCCACACGTTATGTTTGGGATACATTCATGGTGGGATGTCTGTGAGACATTTAAGGGAGGGGTCGTGTAGGCAGCTAGACTATGAGTCGAGCCGGAGGGAAGATCTAGATTCAAGACATAAGTATGGGGGTCAACAGCACATTGACAGTGCGGAAAATCACAAATGGTATGAGATCCATTGGAGAGAGCATGTATGGAGAGAATACGGGAGCTCAGGACTGCACTTGAGGTTGCCCAAGATTCTGAGATCACATAGAGAAAGAGCAGCCAGCAAAGGATACTGAACAGAAGAGGCCAGTGCAGGGGACAGGAAAACCGGCCAGTGTGGTGGCCCTGAGCCGAGGGAAGAGTTTCTCAAGGAGAGGGAAGTCAACAGTGAAGACACTGCTGAAAGATGTGCTGTGATGGGAACAGAGACGTGGCCTTTGGATTCACAGTAGGAAGGTCCTGGGAGCTTGACAAGAGCTATTGTAGGGCCAGGCTCAGTGGCTCACTCATAATTCCAGCACTTTGGGAGGCCAAGGTGGGATCACTTGAGGCCAGGAGTTTGACACCAGCCTGGGCAATATAGTGAGACCTCATCTCTAAAAGAAAAAAAAAAGTCTGGGCACAGTGGCTCACGCCTGTAGTCCCAGCACTTCGGGAGGCCTAAGCAGGTGGATCACCTGAGGTCACGAGTTCAAGGCCAGGCTGGCCAGCATGGTGAAACCCCGTCTCTACTAAAAAATACAAAAAAATTAGGCAGGCGTGGTGGCACACGCCTATAATCCCAGCTTCTAGGGAGGTTGAGGCAAGAGAATCTCTTGAACCTGGGAGGTGGAGGTTGCAGTGAGTCAAGATTGCACCACTTCACTCCAGCCTGGGAGGCAGAGTGAACTCTGTCTCAAAAAATAAAATAAAATAATAAAAAATTAGCTGGGTGTGGTAGTGCACTCCTGTGGTCCCAGCTACTCACGAGGCTGAGGTGGGAGGATTGCTTGAGACCAGGAGGTTGAGGCTGCATTGAGCTGTGATCACACCACTGCACTCCAGCCTGGGTGACCAAGTGAGATCCTGTCTCAAAAAAAAAAAAAAAAGAATAAAATAAAATAATGAATAAATAAAAGCCATCTCCCATTTTCCAAAGCCCTCCTCATGAGCAATGCTGAATCACAACTAAGAACCATTGCTCTAGCACAAAAGTCAACAAACTTGTTCTGTAAGAGACAGATGGTAAAGCTTTTCAGCTTTGCAAGCCTTGTGATTACTTGCACAACTATGCAATTCCATCATTGTAGTTTGATAGCAGCCACAGACAATTCCTAAGCAAATGAGTGGGACCGTGTTCCAATAAAACTTTATTTAATAACACAATTGGTGGGCCAGATTTGGCCCATGAGCTATATAGTTTGCCAGCTCTTGCCCTAGCATGTGTGCTGATGACATCACCTAAAGAAGAAGGCACTGGTGATGTGGAAGGGAGGGAAAGTCACACAAGCAAAGCTTCCAAGAAAGCAGGAGGAGATCCCGAGCCCAAAAGCTGTGGTGGCTGTGGTGGGGAGAAGGACATTTGCTGCTGTATGGCAGGCAGAGAGAAGATGCAGGAAGGAGGTAGGTTTGGTGGTGGGCATATGCAACTTGCCCCTGGGGACCTTCTGTTGCTCCGTGATGAATGAGTGGAAGCCTCAGCTGAGAGTGGGGGAGAAGAAGGGGTTCTGAGAATATACAGACAAAGGAAAACCATCCTCTCAGGAATGGGCAGAAAACCTTCTAGAGAACCATGGTAGGAGGGCAGGGCAATGAGAGACCATTTGGGAATCATAAAACTGAATTGAAAGTGAATGCAGTCAGCTTGGCAGTGGTATTTGTGTCTCCTCCCCTCCCAAATTCGTATGCTGAAGCCCAAACTCCCAGTGTGATGGTATTGGGACTCGGGGCCTTTGGGAGGCAGTTAGGTCATGGTGGAGCCCTTGTGATAGAATTAGTGCCCTTACAAGAAAAGATATGACAGCTTGCTCGCTCTCTCCACCCCCACACCCCCCGCCCCACCATGTCTCTCTCCCTCCTCCTCCTCTCCCCAACATGGTGTGAAGACACAGCAAGAAAGTGGCCATCTGCAAGCCAGGCAGAGAGCCCTCACCAGGAACCAAGTCACCTTGGCCTTAGACTTCCAGCCTCCAGAGCTGTAGGGAGATAACAGTGTGCGGTTGAAGCCCTGGGCCGGTGGGATTTTGTGAGTGCAGCCGAGCTGACTGTGACAGGTGGGATTTTACCCAGCAACGTTCAGCTGCTCCAGAGCGCCCTGGAGAGGGGAAAGGGTGGATTTATCCAGGGTCAGGGCTTTGCCAGGCAAGCAAGAGGGAGGAAGGGGGGCACAGCAGGGGGCGGGAGGAAGCAACAAGGCGTGGGTGGCAGACCCCAGGACCTGAGCTAGGGAAGGCGGGAAATGACGGCTGCTGGGCAGGATGGATGGTGAGAAGGGGGTGAGGCCAGTTGGCTGCAGGGCGAGGACCAGGGACGGGACATCGAGGAATCCTGAGCAAGTGGCCTGGAGGGGTGGGAAGTGGTGGCCGAAAGCTGGGACCTAGACTTGACACATGAAAAATGAGGCCCCTTCTGAGAACGGCAGAGAATGATGTGATGGGGCAGGTGGCTGAGCGCGAGGAGCAGGTGGCCGCAGGTGGGGAAGGGGTGAAGCTGTGAGGCCTGGGGACTTGGGTGGGTCACTCCCATGTGGGTTAAAGTCCCCCCACCCTCCCAGTGAGCTCAAGTCTTCTGTAAATACGGGGAAGGGGTAGGGGCACGAGGTGTCCTGGGGGCCGGAAGATGGCACCAGTGACTCGGGAAAGAGCAGCACAGCCGGACGTCTACAGCTCCCAAAGGAGAGGAAGGAGCCCGGAATCTGCACATCTGCTCCAGCTCCCAGGGCCCCAGCGTGGGGAAACTTCTTCTACCTGAGACACCCAGGGCACTGCGTCCTGGGGACAGTCCATTTTAGGCGGGGGAGAGGATGGAGACGCTGCTCAGAGGAGAGCGGCATGAAGGCCTGCTGGACTCAGAGGGGACGGGACGCACAGGGAGGGGAGTGTGGGCTGGGAGTGGGGTGAGTGCCTGAGGGCAAATGTGCATGAGCATGGGGATGAGGACGTGGCGGTATGTGTGAGTGTGCATGAGCTGAGGGTGTGGGAATGTGTGTGCGTATCCAAGTGACTGCAAGTGTGTATGTGAGTGCGGGGGGTGTGAGTGTTAGTGTATGAATGTAGGTGTGTGAGAGTGTGAGGGTGAATGTGTGTGTGAATGTGTGGGTGGGTGAGTGTCAGTGTGGATGAGTGAGTGTGGATGTGAGTGTGTGGTGTGGGTGTGTCTGCAAGAGAGAGAAAGAGGAGAGAGAGAGAGAGAGAGAGAGATGGATAGGATGGGGTTGGCTAGCGGGTGGTACAGGGCAGTGCCGGGGGGAAATCCAGAAGCTGCTGGAACACCATGAAGGCTGACAGGTGGGCTGGGGTGGTCAGGGGCCTCAGAGAGGGCTGTCACCACCTCCACTCCTTTGTACTCTGAGGCCTCCCCAGCTGAGTGGCGGCTCTGGAGCAGCTACTCCTCAGAGTTCCTTTCATCTGAATTATTGGCATTTTCTGGATTGCTGCTGTAGGTTTTCATCATTAATTTTAAGATTGCAGCCAGGTACAATGGCTCACGCCTGTGAGTCCCATCTACTCAGGAGGCTGAGGTGGGAGGATCCCCTGAGCCCAGGAGATCAAGGCTGCAGTGAGCCATGACGGCAACCACGGCACTCCAGCCTAGGCGACAGAATGAGGAGACCCTATCTCAAAAGAAAAAAAAACAGACTTACATGGTATTCCACTGATTGGGTACTGCATAATGTATTCAGCATTCCCCTATTAATATAACACACATTCTTATTGTGTGCAGAAATGATCAATTACCAACATCACTGTCACACGGGTCCCGAAGCAATCTTTTGGCTCATCCCACAACTGCTTCTACAGGATAAATTCCTTGAATGGGAATTGTTAGGGAAAAACTATGCAGAGGTCTAAGATGATAAACCTACGCTGCCAAAATGCTCTCCCAAAGGACTGAGACAGTTTACAAGTAAGCCAGCAATGTGAGCATACCCGCTTCTCTTCAATCTCACCAGTTCCGGGTATTATTTATTTTTCATCTCTGATCAGTTAGATACTTTAGATATATGGCATCTCATTGCTTTTGCAAAATACTGTTATTTGATTATTAGCAAGCCTATACATTTTGCTGTTTGAGTATTGGCTATCTTCCTGTGAATTGCCTTTCCTTGTCTTTTGCTGATTTTGAAGCAAAGTCTTCCCGGTTAGTAAGAGCATTGGTAAAAACGAAAATGCTTTGTTGGCCATATATGTTAAAAATATTCCTCCCAGTTTATTATTTGACTTTCTATTCCAATGGGGAAATTGTGCATTTTCCTATTCCCCAAATCCTATTATTCTTTATATTTAAATCGCATAAACATCCTAAAGTAATTACTGAGAATTTATATCTTTCAAATATTAAATTCTCCTCTCTAGATACATAACAGCTATCTCCGTTATTTTTTCAAGTGTTCTTTTTGATTCCTTGTAAATTTTTACTGTTTTCTATATTAGCTACTTCCCGTGTTGCAGGACGCTGACACATGAAGATGTCTCCTTCGTGGTGGGCGGGGGACTAACTGGTTTCAGATCAATCCTCCCACTTAGAACAACTAGAGAACCGGACGAAATATATACATATATTTTTTATTTTTGGGACGGAGTCTTGTTCTGTTACCCAAGCTGGAGTGCAGTGGTGTGATCTGGGCTCACTGCAAGCTCCGCCTCCCGGATTCAAGCGATTCTCCTGCCTCAGCCTCCCGAGTAGCTGGGACTACAGGCGTCCGCCACCACGTCTGGCTAATTTTTTGTATTTTTAGTAGAGACGGGGTTTCACCGTGTTAGCCAGGATGGTCTCGATCTCCTGACCTCGTGATCCACCCGCCTTGGCCTCCCAAAGTGTTGGGATTACAGGCGTGAGCCACCGCGCCTGCCCACGTCCAGCTAATTTTTGTTAGGTTTAATAGAGACGAAGTTTCACCACGTTGGCCAGGCTGGTCTCGAATTCTTGACCTCAAGTGATCCTTCCGCCTCGGCCTCCCAAAGTGCTGGGATTATAGGCGTCAGCCACCGCGCCCAGCCCTTGGATGAAATATTTTTTGATTTAGGTGAAGACATCAGTGAAGTACCCAGGCAGACAGGCCTTGTGGGGCCAGTGTTTGAGGCTGCCTTTCCCTGAGAGCAGCTGCCTGTTCAGAAACAGCGACCCAGCAGCAAGTAGCAGTGGCAAGGCTAAGACGAGCAGAGCTTCCACGGGTCTCATGAGGACAAAATGCAGATTTCAGGGCTGGCCACAGGCTGAGGGGAACGCGTGAACACCCCGGGTTTTCAGTTGAGATCCCTCCCAAAGGGAAATTCCCTAGAAATAAGGGGAAATCAGAAATAGGTCAGACTGGCTGGGCACAGTGGCTCACGCCTATAATCCCAACACTTTGTGAGGTTGAGGCAGGTGGATCACTTAAGGTCAGGAGGTCGAGACCAGCCTGGCCAACATGGTGAAACCCCGTCTCTACCAAAAATACAAAAAAATTAACCAGGTGTGATGGCACATGTGTGTAATCCTAGCTACTCAGGAAGCTGAGGCAGGAGAATCACTTGAACCTGGGAGGCGGAGGTTGCAGTGAGCTGAGATTGCACCACTGCACTCCAGCCTGGGTGATGGAGAAGGACTCTGTCTTTAAAAAAAAAAAAAAGAAAGAAAGGAAAAAATAGGTCAGTCTTTAAAATGATGAAAGCCCACGGGCTCATAGATATTCGGTAATTTTATTTCAACCCTCCTTCCTTTCCAATCCGTGATCTAATCTGTAATCTAATACATCTATCTCATACCTTTTTATATGTTGTATTTCCATTTTTATTTAGTTTTTATTTCCATTTTTATTTAGTTCCAAATATTAATATTTTCTCTTTTCCATTGAGTTGTTCTTTGACCCAGATTATTTAGAATTGCATTGCTTAATTTCTAAGTAGTTGGGGATTTTTTAATGATCTTTTGGCTGTTGGTTCCTAACATAATTCTACAATGTTTGGATAACATACTCTGTATTAGCTTGATCTTTTGAAATTTGTTTTTGCCCTGGGACATGGTAAATCTTCACAAATGCTCTGTGTGTGCTTGAGAACAATGGATATTTTGACATCGTGGAGTGTAGTGTTTGAAATACACGAATTAGGTCAAGTTTGTTTATCATGTGGTTGAAATTTTATTTTTCTTAATTTGTCGTCTGCTTCAGCTGTGTTAAAAGTCTTCCCCTGTGACTGTGGATTGAATATGTCTCCTTTAGTTCTGTCGACTTTCACTTTATGTATTTTGGAGTTATGGCATTAAGAACATAAACACTTAGAATTGTTACAGCTTTGTAGTATACTACAATTTTTATCCTTATGAAATGTCTCTACCCTTAGTAATGTTTGTCTTAAAATCTACTTTTTGGGGTCCTTTCTGGCCCATCCTTATCTAAGCAGCCATCACAGGTGGGATCAAGATCAGCCCTTGCCTCCTCCACCTCCACACTCTTTCTCACGGTGGCATCCTCCCCTGCAGTTTTTTTTTTTTTTGAGACGGCGCCTTGCTCTGTCACCCAGGCTGGAGTGCAGTGGCATGGTCTCGGCTCACTGCAACCTCCACCTCCCAGGTTCAAGCAATTATCCTGCCTCAGCCTCCAAGTAGCTGGGACTACAGGCGCACACCACCATGCCTGGCTAATTTTTTTTAATTTTATTTTTAGTACAGACAGGGTTTCACCATATTGGTCAGGCTGGTCTTGAACTCCTGACCTTGTGATCCACCTGCCTCGGCCTCCCAAAGTGCTAGGATTACAGGTGTGAGCCACAGCGCCTGGCCCCTTGTAGCTTTAATAACCCAGGTGAGTCCAGAATCCCTTTCTCCCTTGGGCCACTCTCCAGAGCTCTGTACCCTGCAGCCACTGGACAGCTCCTCCAAGCCACCACCTAGGAACTGCAAACCAACCTTCAATCCCAGCACCTCCCCCTATCAATCAATTACTCAATCTGTCAGTCAATCAAATAACAACACCCTGGTCCTCATCTTACGTTCTCTCCAGCTGAGAAGTCCTGGTTTGTGGAGTCGTGTTGGACTCTGTCTCTCCCTAATCCCCCCACATTCAATCCATCAGCCAAGTGCCACTGGTTTTACCTCCTAATTATATCTGGAATGTGCTCTCTACTGACCACTTGAATCCTTGTCCACAAGGCCTCCATCTTCCCTCAGGAGGGCTACAGCAGCCCCCTAACAGATCTCCCTGCTCCCATGCCACTTTAAGCTGTCTCATGCAGAGGCTGGAGTCCTCCTGCCACTAGGGTTCTCACCTTGTCACCCCCAGCTCAGAACCCTCCAATAAAAATAACAGCAACAACAATAACAAATCAGCCGGGTGTGGTGTCTCACGCCTGTAATCCCAGCACTTTAGGAGGCTGAGGCGGGTGGATCACCTGAGGTCAGGAGTTCGAGACCAGCCTGGCCAACATTGTGAAACCTCATCTCTACTAAAAATACAAAATTAGGCCTGCATGGTGGTGCATGTCTGTAGTCCCAGCTACTCAGGAGGCTGAGGCAGGAGAATTACTGAACCCAGGAGATGGAGGTTGCAGTGAGCCAAGATCGTGCCACTGCACTCCAGCCTGGGCAACAGAGGGAGACTCTGTCTCAAAAACAAACAAACAAACAAAAAACAACAACAAAAAAAACAATAACACATCTGCCAGCCCTCACTGAGCACTGCCAAGAACCTGCACCGTTCCAGGCATGTTACTTGTGCAGATTCATGGAATCGTTACAGAAGCCCTATGAAGGGACCTCTGTTACCACCCCATTACCCAAGCGAGAAAGCAGGCACAGAGAGCTTAAGCAACTTGCCAAGGTCACCCAGCTGACCAAAGCAAAAACAGGACGCAAATCCAGGCAGCCTGGAGCCAGAGACCACCCTCTTAACCACGCATCACCCCGATGTGCCAAGAAGTTAAATGAATCTCCTCACTGAGGCTGAGAAGGCCTTGTGAAATCAGGCCTGCTGGCCTCCCAGACATTGTTCCACAGCTGTCTCTTCCCATCCAACGTCTCCGGCTTTCACACTCACCAGACTTCCTCCCTGCCCAGGGCCATTGCAAATGCCGTGTGCTCTAGGAAAACTTGCCCCATGCCCTGCTCATAACTTCAAATCAGCCCTCTCCCCCAGGGGCCTTGGCTGCCTGGGCCACCAGGCAGTCCCTCGGGCATACGCTTTCATGCACCCTGAATTTTTCCTCCATGCATTTCTAACAAAGGCTGTATTAATACATCTGTGCAGGTGCGTGAATATGTTTCCTGACGGACTGTGAATGTGGCCAGAGCAGCCATCGTGTCTAGCTTCGTCCATTGTGGCCCCCGGTGCCTATCCCAGTGGCACTCGATGTTTGTGGAATGGATGGGTGAATAAAGAAATGAATGCATCCCCACAGATGGGGGGCTGCAAAGTCCTGGGGTCAGGCTCTCTGCCTTCCTCGCCTTTGTTCCTTTGTTCGCTGACCGCCAGAGGGCGCCAAAACCCGGGAAATCGCCCGCCTGATGCGCCGGACAGCCTCGTGGACTCCAGCGAGGGGTTCCCCAGCAAGGGGAAGGGGCCGGGTGCCCAGTGGGTGGGCGCCGTGGCCTCCCTGAAAAACACTGTGGACAAATAGAGACTAAGGCCTGGTTTGACTCCTTCCCCGGCAGCTTCTCAGCTGTGACCAGCAGACACCCTGCCCCTCAGGGGGATGGCAGAAATCCTTGCTGCCCCCGTAGGAACTGAGCCCGAGGGCCTGGGGTAGGACGAGATGCTCCCTTACTCTCACCTGCCTTCAATCCTGGCAACTCCGATAAGTAGGTGGGCATTGCTGTTCTCCATGTCTGCACTTGGGGAAACTGAGGCACAGCTGTACCCAGGGGAGCTCGGTGATGCCTTCCCACCCCTTGCCTGCCTACTGGTCACTCCTGCATCTAGCTTGCTCCACATCAATGGTTCTCACAGTGTGGTCCCTGGAGCAGCAGCAGCTCTTGTCCACCCAGACCTCCTGATTTAGAGACTGTGGGATTGAGCCCAGCAACCTGTGGCTAAAAGCGCTCCAGAACATTCTGATGTGCAGTCAAGTATGAGAACCTCTGGTCTGCACCAGCCGTTTCTCGGGCCTGGGCAACACACCTGTGAGGACAGTGAGGCGGGACCCCGAGGGAGGGGAGTGGGAGGTCAGGCTGCTCCATGGGAGAGGTGAGGCCAGTGTCCCAGGCTGACCAGAGCCCCCTGGGTGGGCAGGGCCCACCAGGTGGAAAAGCCCCAGAAGATATCTTGCAGCTTCTGTGCCCACTCAAAGCCCAACAGACAGCCTGAGGGCTGCAGAGGGTTGGCAAGCACTGGCCATGCAGGTTCCCAGGACCCTCCCCTGCCTCCCCCTGAGTGGGCCTGGACAGCTGCCATCCGAACCGGTCCCCAGCTATTCCTCTGCATCCTAACATTAGAGAACTGTAGGCTCTGGAGGTCTTGGACCAGCCAGACCCAGGTGTGAATTCTAACCCATCTGTGACCTAATACAAACCCTGTCCCTCCTTTCATCTTTGGACTGCTCCCGAATAGAAGATGGTCATCATGAAAAAAAAAGAAAATGAGAGTGGTTTAGAGAATCGGAGGTGGCTTGGGACATTCAGAGCAGGAAATGGGTCTTGGGGGGTGGGACCAGCAGCAGATCACGAGCAATGAATGCCATCCTCAGAGCACGGATTTTGTCCTTGGGGCAAAGGCATTATCCCAGGCGGGCAAGATAGTCAGATTTGCATGTTCCGACGTTGCACCTGAGGTTCTGAGCTGGTGAGGAGGCTGTCCCTGGTGGGCTCCTGGCATCAGCTCTGGGCCAGACCGCCTGGGTCCAAATTCCTCCCCTGCCCCATCCCCACGGCTGCAGGACTTTGTACAACAGACATAACCTGCCGGTGCCTCAGTGGCCTCATCTGTCAAAGGAAGATAAGGGGAGTAGTGTTCACGAGCATCAGATGAGAGACCTCATGTAAAGTCCATGGCGGAAGGGCCCCATCCGTGACAGCTGTTACTGTCAATCAGTGAGATTGGCCTCAATTGGTGGGAGCCAGCTGAGGAGAGCAGTCCGCGAAGGCCCTCTATAGGCAGCTTTAGGAACAGCATGGCCCCATGGGCACAGTGTTGTAAGACTCCCTCCACTCCTGGGTGCCCCAGGGAGGGAACTGATGCCCGGATTGGACACTAGCCCCCTCCTCCTTCTCCCGAGGCCTTGGGCCTGGCCTTGCACACATGACCCAGCTTCCTGTTTGTGATGCCAGCGCTGGAGGGAGGAAATTCAGTGCCCCAGCCCCGGGGCTGCAGGGCAGGAATGTGGATGTGTTGACGTCAAAGCTTGTCCTAGTTCTGGGGAAGTGGGATGGGAAGGGCTTCCTGCTGAGCCGCCTTTGATCCCAGGTCTGAGCTGGGAGAGTGACCCTGGACAGCCAGCCCAGAGGGAGTTCAGACACCCAGAGCTTTCTCTGATGGCCACCATAGGCACCAAGCTCAGGGTCCTTCCCCAGCATAGCTGTTTGGCCTTGGGCAAATCACCACGCCCCTCCAAATCCCCCACCTGTAAAGTGGGATTAAAAATGTGTATCTCAGAGCATCACCTGCTCATCAGACGCACAGGAAGCTCCTACTTTGTGCTTCATCCTAGGGATGAAGCCTGCCCAGGCTGTGGTGGGCTCTGGCCAGCAACCCCCTGGCTGGTGGGCCAGGGAGTGAGAGGGGCCAGGAGGAGAGGATGCTCGTAGACAGAGGCACAAAGCATGTCCAGAGGTGGCTGCTAGGAGGTTTCCCAGCACTAGGGCTGTGACTCAGGCTGAAGCCTGAGCCCAGGCACTTCCTGGCTGGTGACTCAGTTTCCCCAATTCTACAGCAGCGTCACACAACATCTGCTTCTCAGCATGGAAGAGGCGTTGAGGCATGGCCGGTATGTGTCTGTGGGGGGTCCTTCAAAATCTTACTTATCAAGCAGTTAGAGTGTGCTCAGGGATTTGTGTACATGTTTTCTCTCTCAAGTGAGCCTGAAAAGATCAGGACTGCGACTCCCATTTTACAGAGGGCTAACCTGAGGCTCACAGAGGTGAAGGCGGTTCAAGATCCTTGATAGAGGCTCCAGATCACTGCGCTAGAAAGTGGCAGGGTGGGGAAAGAGCGCTGGGCTTCCTGACTTCGGCAACATGTTCTCCAGTAACCGGACTTCTGACCAGTGGCAGATGGGGCCCTCTGCCTGGCAAGCACACACCACAGGACCTGTCCCACAGAGGGCCTCCCAGCCCTCTCTGCCAACCTCACCCACAGGCCCCCAAACTTGAGGGGGTTGACATAGGCTGTGGAGACCTGTGCAAATGTCTACCTTCCCTACTCCAGACAACCCCCTGCATCCCCCAGAGCACCAGGCCAGGGCCTGGAGTCACGCTCTCCTCTGCCCAGCCCTCCCGGGAAGGCAGAAGGTGAGACATGGGAGAGAATGCATGGTGAGTGGGCATTTATTTGGCACGTCCTAGGTGGGCTGGGCTGCTCGATGAGATTTTAGGTACATTATCACCATCAGGAAGATTCTAGAGGTAATGAAACTGGCATCCAAGAGGGGAGGTGACCTCTCCAGGGTCTCCACCCTGTGCGCCTCAGTTTCCCCAACTGTGACATTAGATGAGGGAGCTCATGCTCAGGGAGGCTGGGAGGGGTCCTGAGGAGAGCTCAGAGCAAGGCCTGGGGACAGCATAGTCCCTGCAACGGAGTGACCGCTAGGGGCCTTCCTGGGAGCCTGCTGTGCCCTCAGCCCCAGCCCTGCCCACCCTCCCGTTCCCTCTCTGCCTTTCTCCAGAGCACGGCTCAGCCCTTTGGGGCTCTGCACTTTGGGGCCAGAGAGACCTGAGTTAGAATCCAGACTTGCCACTCACTGGTTATGCGACCTGGGCTGAGCGGTTCTTTTTCTCTGAGTCTCAGTTTCCTCACCTGTCTGCATAAATAAATGAGGGTAATAGCCGCATTTCAAAGGGTCTGGAGATTAGGACATCGTATCTTTCAAGTACCTGGTACGCTGTCTGACGCAGAGTAACTATTTAATAAAGCGGAGCTGTTGTTGTTGCTGTCGCTGTTATCGTTGCCGTTTATTTATGAATGTCGAGGCGGCAGGTGGGCCTTGGTGGGACTGTACGGCCATTTCCCAGATTCCCGGCAGGGGGCGCCAGAGACCCCTCGTTGGCTCCCAGGAGAGCGCTAAGCATGAAGTCTAAGAAGCCAGACTTAGACGCCCGGATGGTTTCCAGCTCTGTTAATTCCCTGGGCAGATGCTTCCTGAACATCCCAACAATGTTCCCAGGTCCACCACTGGGGCTCCAGGCCTGGGGCTCCTCCCCACCAGCCACCCCACCCTCCCCGACAGGCCTCCACTGCCTTTCTCTCCCTCCCTTTGTCTCTCCTGCCTCCTCCCTCCCTTCCTTCCTTCCTTCTTACAAATAGGCACTGTGCACCTACTGTGTGCTGGGCTCTGTACGATGAACTGGGGATGCCCAGGAAACAAGACCTTTGAAAGGCTGTGCCCTCTGGAAGCTCCAAACTACATGAGGACACAGAAATAAACAAGAGGAAGAAGAAAAAAAAAGATGCTTTCAGATCCTGGCAAGCATCGGGAGAAAATACAACAGGGTAGTGGGATAGAGGGACCGAGGAGCTGCGATGAGGAATAGGCGGGAGGTGGTCAGAGGGAAGGGCCGGCGCGGAGGGGGCCGCCAGAGCAAGGACCCTCGGACATGCAGCCCAGCATATCACAGAGAAGAGACAAGAGAAAGCAGTCGGGTGGGGGCAGATGCGGCCAGAATCAGAAGCGGGTCTGAGAGGTACAGACTAAAGGGCTGGTCAACTGCTGCAGCAACCACAGCCACCACTAATGCTTACTGAGCACTTATTAGGTGCCAGGCACTGGCATTGTCCCATTTTATAGGTGGGGAAACTGCAGAAGGGACCACAGCCAACAGTGTTTTCAGGGGCCCTGGAAGTCCCCAGGGCCACTGGTAGAAGAAGGAAGAGAGAATGCTCAGTGAGAGTGGCCATGCATTTGGCATGTCCTCGGTGGGCTGGGCTGCTTTATGCTATTTTAGGTACATTGTCACCATCAGGAGGATTCTAGAGGTCATGAAACTGGCATCCAAGAGGGGAGGTGACCTGCCCAAGGTCACAGTCGGGGAGTGGCAACCCTGAGACCTGAACCCAGGTCTTCCCCATTTGGGCAGATGGCCCCCTTTGCCCAGAAGCCTCAAAGCCTTCTGGAAGGCCATCTTCCTTGGGCCCCACAAGTAATCTGGCTGCAGTTTGCCCCTGAGCCCACCTGTCAGCAAATCCACTCCACATCCCTCGGGGATCCTGCTCTATTCCACCTCCAGCACTCCCACGAATCCCCATCTCTCCCTGGATGGCTGGATCCTGTTTCCTCCTTTCATGACACTCTGACCATCTAAAGTTATCAGACCTACTTGTGTACATTCATCTCCCCCACCAGACTATATCCTGACCCCAGTGGGTCTCCCCAGCCTCTTGCCTCAACCCCCCTAACCTTCCACCCTACCCTTCACAACACAGACATGCTTACACCGTTCTGAACAAGCACACCACTCGTGAGAGCAGGCATAGACCCATCTTCATCCCCCTGTCCCCACAGCTGAGCACAGTGTGTGCATGCAGAAGGGGCTCAGTGAAGATAGGTGGATGGATGGATGGAAAGACAGATAGATGAATGGACGGGTGGATGGACAGAAGTCGAATGGATGGATAATGATGGTGGACAAATGGATGAATGATGGATGGGTGGAAGGATGATTGGTGGATGGATGGATGGATGGGATGGATGGATGGATGGATGGACAGGATAGATGGATGGATGAATGGATGGATGGATGGATGGATGTGGATGGGTGGATTGGATGGATGGATAGGATGGATGGATGGATGAATAGATGGATGGATGCATGGATGGATGGATGGGTGGATTGGATGGATGGATAGATGAATAGATGCATGGATGGATGGATGGACAGGATGGATGCATGGATGGGTGGTTGGACAGGATGGATGGATGAATAGATGGATGGATGGATGGATGGATGCATGGATGTATGTATGTATGGATGGATGGGTGGATGGATGGATGCATGGATGGATGGATGGGTGGATTGGATGGATGGATAGGATGGATGGATGGATGAATAGATGGATGGATGCGTGGATGGATGGATGGATGGACAGGAGGGAGGGAGGGAGGGATGGATGGATGGACAGGATGGATGGATGGATTGGATGGATGGATAGGATGGGTGGATGGATGGATAGATGAATAGATGCATGGATGGATGGATGGACAGGATGGATGCATGGATGGATGGTTGGACAGGGTGGGTGGATGGATGGATGGATGGATGGATGGATGGATGGATGTTTGAAAGACTACTTGACCTAAGCCTATGTTTGCTTTTTGACCCACAGGAAGTAGGTCAGAATAAAAGATGGCAGCAGTGACCCAGGTAAATAAGTCCTCCAATGTGGGGCTGTGGTGGGGAAAAGGGGTTAGGTGTCAGTGCTGGGGCTGGGCCATCAGCAAATTCTGGCAACATCTAATGTGCACAGAGCAATGATGAGTAAACCCCAAGACGTGACCTAGAGCATCTCTTGTAAAGAATAGGGAGTGGGTATAGTCCCTGAAGCTGGGACCAGGGCAGCAAAGCACGTCAAGGCTCTGACTCAGCCAGGAGCCATGGGAGTTTGAGAAACTGGGTGCAAACACCCACCCCATGCACGAACACGGCCCTGTATAGGCATGAGGGACTCTCACTTGTGGTGCCATGACTGAGCTTCCAATCATGGTCCTTGAAGCCAGTGGGACTTTACTCATGGTGCAGATGGAGAAACAGATGCTTCCAGAGGGGAAGTGACTTGTCCAAGACCACCCAGAAAATGGCTCACAGTTGGCTCAGGTGGGAGTTGGTGGGGTCAAATGGCTCTGGAGGGGGCAGAGGCTTGGGGTATGGGACTGTGAGGCCAGACTCAAGGGTCCTCAGGTGTAGACTCAGACCTGCCGCTCCAAGCCGTGTCTCGAGTGCCCTGAGTGCCCTTCCCCAAACGCAATCTTTTTTGGAATCCTTAGGTGGCTCCCCAGTGGTGCGGGATCCTGTCCCAGACACTAGCTTGGCCTTCTGGCTCCTTCATCCCCTGCCCCGCAGACTTCTCCAACCTTGTGCCTCCACCTTCCACTCTCTGCACCCTGCCCTCTACCACCCTGACATGCTTACGTTTTCCTGAACAAACAGACCATAAGTGCTTTCTAAGGCCCACACACATTTACACAGGCTGAGCCCTCTGTTGGGGACACCTTACCAACCTTCTTCACTCCAGTAGTTCCTACGGTGTCTTCAAGATGTAGCTCTGGCCTCAACTGTCTCTGATCCACCCACTTACACCAAGGCGGGGCAAGGTAGTCCCACTCCTTTCTGCCCCAATTACATGCTATGCTGAACTCTACCATCAGGACAATTACCATAGGCGATAATTAGCTGGTTACTAGTCTGCCTCCTCAACTGGACTGTGAATTCCAAGAGAATGAGCTTTGGGACTTATTCACCTCCGTATCTGTAATGCCTAGCACAGCAGCTAGTTATTATTTGTGGAAGGGAGGGAGGGGAGGTACAGAGCACCTTATAGTCTGTGAAGTGTTCTTTCATGCAGGTAATTATTTTTAAACTTGGGGCAGCAAGGAAACATGCTGGGAAGGGTCCTCACCTCAAGCAAAGTTGTCATGCAGCAATCCTTTGTAAATCTGGTGTCTGGAGCTCAAAACATAGAGGAAAATTGTGCCAAAGTGTTCGACTTTTGGAATATGGATACGCAGAGAAGCAACTTATGCTAGGGAAAGGACTCAAGCTTTGGAATCCAGAAGTACTGCAGTTTCAGAATGTTTCTAGCTGCAGCAAGGAAACCCAACTCCAACCTCCAGCTGACTTAGATAACAAGGGAGTTTGTTGGCTGGTGTGAGCAGAGCTGAATCTTCAGAATGGTGCAGGCTGTCAAGGAGCTGGGTGAAGCTTTCGAGGACCTCTGTCCTCTTCATAGATTCCCAAGTCAGTGTTACCCTGAGCACATGGCACATGCTTCTCATTCCTCTATAGGAGAGGGCATATTCCAATATCCATCCAGGAGTCCACTGGGCAGTTGTTCTCATTGGACAGTTTTGGGTCACATGACTACCCTTGAACCAATGCCTGTGGCCAAGGCAATGGGAGGCATTAACTGGTTCCAGCCCATCAGAGCCCTCCTTGGAGTTGACGGGGCTCCCCTCCAAGCATGCTGGCTGTGGTCGGGGGGTGGTAGGTACTTAGAAGGAGATCTGGGGATTGTTAGAAGGAATGGTTGCTGGGTAGGCAGCCAACAAGTGTCCCCAGCTCCTGAGTTCAAACTTTGACCCTGCCTCTTCTGTCACCGTGGGCAAGTCATTCCACCTCTCCAGGCCTCGGTTTCCCCACCTGTAAAATGGAAGAGTTGTGTTTCCATCACAGAGTGGTTGTTAAGACTCAGGGAGACAGCGTCTAAGAGCCTAGCCCAGTGGGAGGGCCCAGGGGTGGGTCCCAGGGTCCCACCTTCTCGGTTCCTGAGCTTCTCAGGCTGGTCCACATGTCTCCACAAAGGCGCAGTGGTCTAGCCTATGAGAAATGTCACAGGAGAAATATGTCTTGTTGTTTGTGAGGCGGGAGAGCACGTTTGTCCCAGAGGGGCCAGCTGAGCCATTCAGGGGACAAGAAGGGCCTGTATCTCACCTGGACTTGGAGTCCATCTCAGCAGCACTGGGCACATCCTCGTGCTCAGCCCCTGATCCGTCCCAGACTCGCTGGTGTCCCTTGACACCTCAAGTGTTCTCTTTTGCAAAAGGGGCCTGCCTGGCCATGTGGCCAAGGGCACAAACTCTGGAGCCAGGTGGCCCAAGGTCACCTCCCGGCTGTGCAATTTAGGGCCAGTTAATTGACCTCTCTGTGCCTCAGTCCCCTCATCTGAAGAACAGGGACAATCATCATTCCCACCTCCCAGAGTTGTTACAAAACTTCAAATAAATCAAATGTTTATAAAGCATTTTATGAATGGCTATAGCGCAAAGCTAAAGCTATTGGACCCGGTTCAATGAACGCCACAGCATTGTTTTCCAAACTCAGTCAGTTCCAGTGCACTTTGATGATTTTTGCTAAATCTGCAGAGCACTTGTTTTCAAACTTAATATTTGTTTTTAATTGGCTCACTGAACTAAATGTATCTTAAAAGGAAACATTGCCTCACCACCCCGAATGGAAAAGTGGAATCATTTCCCATCAACACAAAAATGAATATAACAAGTGCTTACCATGTGCCAGGCACTCTGCTAAGCACATTACAAACATTAACTCATTCATCTCCATGAAAACTTTATGAGATGGGCACCACTGTATCTCGGTTATACAGAGGGGGAAACTGAGGCACGGGGATCTTAAGTAACTTGCACAAGGTCACAGCTGGAATGCAGCAGCATTATGATTTGAAACAAGGCAGCCTGGCTCCAAGAAACAGATAGATAAATAAAACAAGGTCACCTCTACTGTCTCAAGGTGGTCGCCTCCTGCAGGCTCTGTGCTAGGGCCCCTATCTGTTTGTCATGAAGGTAGATCAGGAAGTGGTAAAGAGGTGTTAAAGCCAGAGTAGCACAAGCTGAGACTTTCTCCTTGAAGCAATCAGAGAATGGAAGGACAGCGAGAAAAAAACAAATTTCTCACTGTGGGATTTACTGATGTCCTTAACGCCAAGTGTATATAAAAGCATCTTTCCCGGAGCCAGCAGTGTGCAGCCTGTATTTTGTGAAAGCCTAAAGCAGAGGGAGCGCCCAGCGGCACCACCAGCATTTGCTTCCCCCAATCCACACCCCCAGCCCCTGGCATTTTTTAGGTCAGGACATTGTTCAACATCGAGATGGGCAGAGCCAAAGACAGGGATTGAGAAAGACATTAAATCCACTTAATAAGAATAGGCGAAAACCTAAAATTAGTCACCAATAAAAGCAAATTAACTATCTGTACAGCAAAGTAATATCGTATCACTGTCATACTACAGACAGGGGGAAAAAGAGCAAACCCATATAAGCTCTTAACGACCTGAAGGCTACGTTACCCTTGTTCTAAAGGCAACAGCACTGGAAAGAAGGCTTGAACTTTATTTAATAGATTTATTGTTCACCAAGCCTGAAACGATTTTGTGGCCATTGTAGCTTTCGGCAAATGAGCAAATATGCGAATGTTGGAGAGTCAGGGTTTTCACCAAGGAAGCTGCAGATATGGAAAGGGGGAGTTAAGAAAGAAGCCTGCGGTGTTGGACTGGAATTTGAGGTAAAAGCATGAGCTCATGACTTAAATATACCCAAACATACTCTGTCTGCTGCAAGGGCCTAAGCCCAGTGACACCCCCATGTCAATGAGCCTACCTACCACCTACAACCCCAATCTTGGTTTCTTTTATTATTATTATTTTTTTGAGACGGAGTCTCACCCAGGCTGGAGTGCAGTGCAGGGGTGCAGTCTCGGCTCACTGCAACCTCGCCTCCCCCAGGTTCAAGCGATTCTCCTGCCTCAGCCTCCCAAGTAGCTGGGATTACAGGCACATGCCACCACGCTCCGCTAATTTTTGAATTTTTAGTAGAGATGGGGTTTCACCATGTTGGCCAGGCTGGTCTCGAACTCCTGACCTCAAGTGATCCACCCACCTTGGCCTCCCAGAGTGATGGGATTACAGGTCTGAGCCACCGTGCCTGGCCCCTAATCTTGGTTTCTAAATCTCCTTCCCCAACAAAAGGAAGCAGGGCAATTTGGAGAAATGGACAAGTCCAAGGCTGAAGCAGGAAAGATACAAGATGAGCCTGGAACATCAAGTTTTGCCAAGAAATAAGGAAGTGACCAAAGAATGATGGGGATGCATCAAAAGGACACAGGAGCCAGTTTAAAGAGGCCACTGTTCCAACTGTGGAACAATTTGGGCATTGACTCATCGTGGACAATTGAGCATTGAATAATGATGGCAGTGGATTATAGCATATTAAATGAAAGAGAATCCATGAACTCACTCTGGTAAATATAAAATAAAGGAAAAAAAGGAAGGAGAGAAAGAGGGAGGAAGGGGGAAGGAAAAGCTTTTTCTAACAGAAAAATGTCACCTAATAAATGAAGAGGGAAAAATGGGTTTATACAATCCTCATTTGTTAATTATCGTAGTAAACATTAATTCATTTATCATCAGTGGATGCCGGGCGATCATCAGGTCAGAATCACCCAAGAATGGTGGAGCTAGAAAATCACTTGGCTCCATAAAAGTAAAAATTGATTTGGGTAAGGGAGAGAGGTTTGTTGGGAAGTGGGCAGGACCTATGCACTGTCTGGGAGCATCATTCTCCGTATCGCTTATGGATCCCAAAAGGGAAAAGTGGCCCTTGGCAGTGGAGAAATCTGGCAGATACCAGCTTAACCAAGGGATCACCTGGGACCATCCAATGTCGTGCGCCTCTTGCTATGATGTGCTAACGACACGGCTGCACTGCTGTGTAATCCTTGCCAAAAATGAGAAACCTGAATCTAATCACGAGGAAACAATCTAACAGACCCAAACTGAGCTGGAGTACATGCCCAAAACAATGAACCTCTGTGTGCTGCAGCAAATGTCAAGGTTGTGAATGAGGAAGAGGGCTGAGGATGCAACTACTCCAGATTAAAGCGCGGGAAAGAGGGTGGCAGCCGAGCATCGGCTGGATTCCGAGCTGGAGTTTGGGTGGGAGAGAGAAGCGCTATCAAGGGTGTTATTGAGACAAAATTGGCAACATCTGAATGGAAACTGTATATACGATCCTCATATTGGAGCAATGTTGCCTTATCAAATTTCTACTGTGATTATGCAGTGGGGGATACTGAAGTATTAATATTTAGAGATGAAGAGCCATGATCATGATGTCTATAACTTACTCTCAAAGGGTTAAGCAAAATAATAATGTGTGTGTGTATGTGTGTATGTATGTGTGTGTGTGTGTGTGTGTGTGTGTGTGTGTGTGTGTGTACAGAGGGAGAGAGAGAAAGCACGTGAGTCAAACATTAGCCATTGGTCAATTTAGGGCAGAGTTTCTCAAGCTTGTCACAATTGACATTTTGGACCAGATAATCCTGCGTTGTGGGGACAGCTGGCCCTGTGTATTGTCTCATGTTTAGCAGCATCCCTGGCCTGTACCCACAAGGTGCCAGCAGCGTTCCCTAGTTGTAACAACCAAAAATGTCTCCAGACATTGCCTGCAGACAGGTCCCCGTGGGGAGCGTGCATACCCGATGGCTGAGAGCCACTGGTAAAGGACAGAGAGGTGTTTATTGAGCTACCCTTGGAACTTTTGAAAATTTTCCAAATAAAAATTTTTTAATGTTAGGCTATACACCAAAGGAAGAGGGCTGCAGGTAGTGGGAGCAGGGTCAATGGAGGGTCATTTACTCTCCTGGCTGAGCTTTTACAGCTTTGCCACCCCCGCCACCATCAAGCTCGTTAGGGGTAGATGACTTTTTCATCTCCATCGCCCCGCAAAGGGGCTTGGCCACAGTGATGTGTATCAGTGCTGAGCAAATTCACAACACTGTGCTTTACAACTGGGGGTCAGTTAATCAGCCATCAGATGGGCCTTGTCGATAGAGCCAGCGTCAAGTCAACAGAGGCGAGGCTGGCAATGGAAGCCAGACCCAAAGGGCAAAGGTTAGGCGGACAGGTGCAGAGGGTGGCTCAGAGTCACGGCCAGGACTGGAGTGGATCCAGTGTGGGATGTGGAGACTTTTGATGGAACTGGACAGAGGGGATGTGAAGTAAATATTGACTGGGGTCCTAGGACCTCAATCAGACAGAATAGCCACATCTGAGAGTGAGGGGACATCAGGCCCCCAAATGCACTCCTCCAAAGGCAGTGAGATCCCTGACTGCAGCCTTCCACCCCTGCAGTCACCATGGCCATCCCAAACTGGACTGATGGAACATTCCAGAAGGAGAGACTCTGACAAGAAGGAGGAGAAAGGGGTAGGGGGCGTCTGTAGGATCTCAGTCCCTCTGCACAAAGCAGGTGTTTTATCCGGCCTTGCCTGGGTGCAGACTGCTGACTTGAACCTAGCCTTGCTAGAACATCCGTGGCAGTCCCAGGGCCCCAAAGACAGGCGTCCGGCAGCTCCGCCTGGCCTGGCTCTCAGTACCTCTCCGACCTCCTCTCCTAGCACTGCTCTCCTCTCTTACCCCGCTGCAGCCACGCTGGCCTCCCTGCTCCTCCTCAGGCTCATTCCACCAGTTCCCTGGCTGCAGGGCCTTTGCACTTGCTGTTCCCGCTATTGGGAACACTTTACCTCACATCCTGTTGGCATTCCTCTCTCGCTTGTTTCAGGTCTCTGCTGAAGGATCACCTTGTCAGGTCTAATGTGGCCACCACCCCCACCCCAACCCCCACCCCAGCCAACCTACCCGTCTTATTTTCTTCACAGCACTTACCACGCGGTGAAATGACATTTTCATTTGCTCACTTGGTAATTGCCTGTCTCTCTTGCTAGCATGTAAATTTTGTGAAGATGAAGACTTTGTCCTATTTGCAGTCATACAGCCTGCACTAGAACAATGCCTGGCACACAGTGTGTGCTCAATACATACTTTAATCAGTGAAATGACTTCATTAATTCATTTTCCTTCTGCTCTTTCATAAGATTGTTTTCAACTTCAGAGGAAAAATGCAAAACCTGCCGCTCTTCCTCTCGAGTCCTTGCTTGGCCAAACCCTTTTCTCCTACTCCAGGGGAGAATTTGATTAAGTGCTTTTTGTTTTTTGAAGGGCAGGAGAGACCACAGTGAGCATGCCACCGAGCCTCACTTATCACCACTTTGCTCTTGAAAGTAGATCCCTGAATGCAGATTCTGACCAAACCCAACATCCTATCGGACAGCATTAGGGCCTGGCTTCTGAGCCTCGCCACAGCTGTTCCCTCTGCTGGAATGCCCTTCCCTTGCCGTGTGTATGAAGACTTCCTGCTAATGACCCTTTTCGTCTTGGCTCAAACGTCACCTTCTCTAAGAAGCCTTCCCCGATCTTCCAGTCTAAATTAATCTCTCCCACGAAAGCAAATTCTCTTCATTGTGGGGCTCACATTTATAATGAAATACTCTGCTCATTGGTTAATTTTCTGCCTCCCGCCCTAGACTGTCAGCCTAGGAGGGCAGGGGTCTGCCTGTGCGGTGTCCCGCTGCACACGTAGTGCCCAGCGACGCCCTGCAGCAGGTGTTGGCCGAGCTTGTGTTGGAGGAGCTGGAGAACAGCCCCTTCCCAGAAGCCTGCAGCCTACAGAGCCCACCTCACTGGTCCTCCTTGGTGAGAGCTCGTATGTGTCCCATCTGCCCATAGGGGAGCCCCACAGCCCGGCTGCGCTCCCTGTGTCCCAGGAATTCTGCTGGAACACGCCAGAGACAGGCAGCTCACTACCTTCTCCCCAGCACTGCGCTAGGCATGGGATGGAAGGAGGGCGCCACTGGGGAATTTTCTTGAGCAGTAGAAGGGCCCCTCCTGGCCATGGGGGTGGGCATGGAGATTGTCCCTTTGGGGAGGATTCAGCCTCTCCGTCCCCACCCCCCCACCCCCCATGGTACAATACAGGTTCTAGTTCAAGGTCATGACCTTCACTGTTAAGACCTCAGAAGGAACAGGTCCTGGTTCTCATCCTCCCCAACTTTCCAAAGCCCTCCCGAGGCTCCCCCTGGCCCTCAGAGAAACCCCTTAGCCTGACATTCCAGGAGCCCAACTGGTGACAGCTCTGGTCTCATTTGCCACCACTCCTCCCTCCCCCACACGTGCTGTGCCACACCTGGCTGCCTAGCATCCCGGGGCACCCGAGCCCTTTCACAACCTCACGAGTCTGCGTGTGTGGAGCCACTTCCAGGACACCCTCCTGGCAGGGCAGAGCTGGCTTTTCCTACCACAGCGCACCCTTCGTCTAGCTGGGCCCCCAAGCCTCTGCAGCAAAGGCAAACCTACGCTGAGCACTGGCCCGTGCAGGACATGGCCAAGGTGCCGCTCATGAGCTCATTCAATCCTCACAGCAAACCTACGGGTAGGCGCTATTCATTCATTCAGCATGTGTTAGTTAAATATCGACTGTGGGCTACACACTCTTTTAGGTGCTACGGATACAGCAGACAACAAAACACACAGAAACCCTGCCCTCTGCGGCTTCCATTTTAGTGAGGGGAGGCACTCACTAAGTAAAATCTAGGTATTCCATGATGATTGGAGTTACGTGGAAAAATAAAACAAGGAGGGTGACAGAGAGGTCCTGGGGGGATGGGAGCTGCCCTTTAAGTATGAGGGTCAAACTTTGGGAGGCTGAGGTGGGCAGATCACCTGAGGTTGGAAGTTTGAGACCAGCCTGACCAATATGGAGAAACCCCATCTCTACTGAAAATACAAAATTAGCCCGGCGTGGTGGCACATGCCTGTAATCCCAGCTCCTAGGGAGGCTGAGGCAGGAAAATCGCTTGAACCCAGGAGGTGGAGGTTGCGATGAGCCGAGATCACACCATTGCACTCCAGCCTGGGCAACAAGAGTGAAACTCCATCTCAAAAAAAAAAAAAAAAATTGGGGTCAAATAAGATGCTTGAAGCAAAGACCTGACAAAGGTGAAAAAGTGAAGGCCCATGTCTGGGGAAGAACATTCCAGGCAGAAGGCACAGCCAGTGCAAAGTGCCAGGGCAGGACTTGACCCTGAAGGTGAGAGGGAGGCCAGTGTGGCCCAGGCAGAGAGAGCAAGAGAGGGGTGGTAGGAGACGAGGCAGGGAGGTGAGGGGAGGCCACATGGAGAGACCACGGGCCACATGAGGACTGCAGTTTGTACTTTGATTGAGACAGGTAATCACTGCAGAGCACTGGGAATGAGCTATCGGGAGCTGTGGCGGGGAGCAAAGAAAATAGGCCGATGACCCCTGCAATATGCCAGGTGAGAGGCAATGGGTCTGAGCAGGGGAATAAACCGGAAGGAGAAAGATGCAAGTGGACTCTGGAAATATCTGAAGGTAGGGCCACCTGCACTTCCTGATGGATCAGATTTGGGTGTGAGAAAAAGAGAAGAGTTAAAGATGTCCCCCAGGTTCTGATCTGAGCCACTAGAAGGATATAATTGTCAACTCTTTTATAGATAAGGACACTGAGGCCCAGAGAGTCAAGTAACGTGCCCGAGGTCACATAGCTGGTCATTGGCCAAGCTGGGATTTGAACCTAGACCTCTGGCCTTGGAAACTTTGACCTCGCCAATCTGCTCCAATTCACTGTGGTGCTTGACAAATGTTGAACTTTGGAAGTAGGGTTTTCAAGAGAAAGAGACACAGAGAGACAGAGTCAGTCCCTGACCTTGAAACACGACTGCTTCCAGGGTTGAGATGGAAAGTGTAGCTTTGGAGCACATGGACTTGGGCTTACAGAGCCTCCCCACAACTGGCTGGTCTACATGCCCTGGGCCTGCCCTGGGCCTCACTTTCCAATGCATAAAACAGAAGAATCATGACACTGCCACCACTTATAGAGCAGCCCCTGGACCTACTTCACATTATCCCACCTAATCCTCCTAACAACTGTATGAAGTGGGTGTTAATATCCCTTTTTCACCGATGAGGAACCTGAGGGTCAGACAGGTCCACAGCTAAGAACCAGCAGTCTTGGGATTTGAACTAGAACCAAATGGACACTGGGGCCTGGGTAACTTAACTCTTGCCTAGAGCTGTCGGAATAGAGGACTGAGTACTGCACACAGGAAGCCTTCAACCCATGCAAGTTCTTTTTCTCCCTCCTCACGTTCCCCTACCCATGACCCAGTGTGGGAGGCTACCACACCCATTTGCAGATTCTCAAGAAAGTGCCTGTGTGCCAGTGCCCGAGACCTAGCTGCTCCTACGGGTTCACTTGGCTGGTCCTGGCCTGTGCGAGCCAGCTGTTTCCTGCGGTGTCCCAGGGATGGGGACAGCACCTGCGGGTGCCTGACACAGAGGGCACTCCCTCGCCCCCATGCAGCTTGGGGCACCGTCACCATGGAGAGGCACCAACAGGCCTCCGCAGTATTTGGGTAACACAAGCTGGAAGGGTTCCTCCTCGTTCCAGGTCCCAGGCCTGGGCACGTTGGGCTGTGGGCTCGGGGAGGGGCCTGGGGAATTCTGAGGCGCAGCCTGACAACCCCAGAGGAAAGCAGAATCCACGATCAACACCAGTGGGGTTCCCAGCACCCTTCATCTCAGCGCTTTCTCCCTCAACCCCACCAAAGAACAACCGCTAATCCCAGTTTTCATATAGGGAAACTGAGGTTCAGAGCGGTAAGGTCATTTGGCTGGAGTGAAACAACCCAGAAATGGTAGAACCAGGATCTGCACCCCAAAACCTATGTTCTCTCGCTGTCACAGGCCTCTCACTAAGCCCGGCACGAGGGTCGTCCATTCTGGCTCACGATCCCTTACCCATAATTCCAAAACCCTGAAAACCAAAAGATAGTTCATAAGTTTGGCCCGAAAGCTCATTTGGCATGACCCAGCTCCACCATTCACAAGCCGTGAGGCCTCGAACAAGTAATGTCATCTCTCTGAGCCCCACAGTCCTGTAAAATCTGTAACACGGGGGAGTCGCCATGCTCTCCTCACCAGCAGCCAGGAGGCCTGAGTGACTGTGGGGGCCCAGGATTCTGCATTTAACAAGCCCTCGATGGACTTCTGATGCACACTCTGTTTGGGCACCACTCTTTTAAGGAATCTACCTGACCATGCCACTTCCATGCCCTCAAGTCTTCCATAGCTCCCTATTGCCTTCTGGATAAAGTCCAAGAGCCTTAGCATGGCCTGAACTAATGGGAAGCTACATACTAATAGTTTTTGTTTTTTTCCACTTTGCATGTGCATGTTTTGATGCAGAAACAGCTGTGTGTTTGTTTATGGATGAAGACCCCCATTGGGTGTATTAGGTGATAAAGGGTGTACAGTTAACCTTTGAATAACACAGGTTTGAGCTGAATAAGTCCCCTCTTACATGGATGTTCTTCTGCCTCTGCCACCCCTGAGACACTAGGACCGACCTCTCCTCTGCCTCTCCCTCCTCTGGCTACTCACCGTGAGGATGATAAGGATGAAGATCTTTATGATTATCCACTTCTGCTTAATGAACAGTAACTATATTCTCTCTTCTTTTTTTTTTTTTTTTGAACTGATCTCCCCTGTGCCCAGTGCGATGGATCAATTGGTCAAGTCACTGCAAGTCTGCCGGTTCAGCCTTTTCCTATCTCCTGACCTCGTGATCTGCCCGCCTCGGCCTCCTAAAGTGCTGGGATTACAGGCATGAGCCACCGCGCCCGGCCTATTCTCTCTTCTTTATGATTTTCTTAATAACATTTCCTTTTCTTTGGCTTACTTATCGTAAGGATATAGTATATACAACATATAACACACAAAATATGTGTTAACTGACCATTTATGTTATGGCTTCCAGTCAGCAGCAGGCTATCAGTCATTAAGTTTCAGGGAAGTCCAAAGTTATAGATGGATTTTGACTGTGGGGGGGGGTCGGCACCGGTAACCCCCACGTTGCTCAAGGGTCAACTGTATTTCCCTTTTTAAAACCTGAAAAACCCAGAATCCTGAAACCTCCAGCCTCAAGGGATTGTGGGCACTTAGTATCCTAAGGCACCTGTTGTTTGCTAGGCACCAGGCTGAACGCTTTGCACAGGTGATCGTATTTCGTCCTAGCCGACCTAGGCAGACGTGCTGTTATCATCCCCACTGGACAGATGATAACACTGAGGCTCCAGACAGTGAAGCAACTTGGCCAGTTCACATGGCGGTAACAGAATGAGCCTCGAACCGCCACCAGGAGCCACACACGTCGTTAGCATGTGCTATCGTTTTCTCCTGCCCTCGTCCCTGCTGTCAGCCTGGCTGGGCACCAGGTAAACAGGTCCGAGGCGTGAGTCACCTTCAGCAGCCTATCATGGGGCTAGGAAAACAGGCTGGCCACCTCCTGTCAGCCAGGGCCATAAGGGGAGGGCTTTGAATGCTGGTTAGAGCCTTTCAATTTTATCCAGAAAGCAGTTGGGAGCCATGGAAGGGTTTAGAGCAGGGAAGTGTTGTGGTTATGTGGATGCCCTAAAGGAGTGGTCCCCAAAGCTGAGTGCAGGTCTGAATCCCCAGGAGACTTGTTCAACACAGAGCGCTGGGCCCCACCCCAGAGTTTCTGATTCAGTGGTTCTGAGGTGGGGCCGGGGAATTTTCATTTCTAACAGTTTCCTGGGCAACACTGTTGCAGGTGGTGCAGTGACCACACTTTGAGAACCAATGTTCTAGAACAACACAATGGGGGGAGGGTAGCAGCACTTTCCACTGTAATAAGAGCCGTCATTTTGGGGTGCCAGGGATGTGCCACATTCGTCACTTAACCCCCACAGCTCAGACAGGATGAACTGAGCCTCAGTAAGGAGAAACTGCCTGCCCAGGGCCACACAGCTCGGAAGTGGTGACCAGGGACTCCATCTTGGGGACTGGGGTTCCAGAAGGATCCCCCCCCTCCCACTGCCCTACCTCTTACATGGTACCTGCGACAGGGCCCTTCAGGATAGCATGGGTGGTCTGTCCTTAGTAAGCTGCGCTGAACCGCCATGGACTAGGTCAAGGCACCCTGGAGTCAAGCAAACAGATGCGGGAATTGGCATTCCTGAGCTCTGGACCCCCAGACCCACTCCTGTGGGCCCCCAGCTGTGAAGAGACTGTTCTGACTCCCTGTCACTCAGGCAGGGCGAGGAGCAGTTTCAAGCAGACCCAATTACAGATGCTGCAGATGGAGGGAGGGGTCATCCGAGCGAGCCTGGAGACCCCCATCCCTGGAGAAGCCTCTGCCTCCAATCCCCCAAATGGCTGCATCAGAGAAATCCAGGCCATTTCTCCCACAAGCCCTGCTCTCCAGCCGGACCGTGCCCTCGGCCTCCCCTCCGAAGGGCTCATCGTGGAGTTGGCCCTCCTCCATGTACCCCCAGGAAGGGAAGGCACTGGGGGAAGAGGGGCCCATCAGTGGCTGTCATCGCTCTGCTCCCAACAAGGCCTTGGCTCATTGTCCTGGTCCCCTTTCTGGCTGAGTGACCTTGAGCCCCAATCTGGGCTTCTCTTTCCTCATTTGCAGACTACTTGCCTGCCTCACTGGCTTTGAGGTGGGACGCAACAATATCAGGAAAACCACTGCTCCCTGAGGACCTACTATGGTCCCAGGCCTATTGTCAGAGACCTGCTAGACATCCACGACGGCTGTGATGGGCATTGGAATGCACACAAAGACGCTGCCCCTTCCAGAGCCTTCTCTAGCTCTGCTGGTCAGCTTGCTCCCCAGATAGGCCTGTAGACACCCCACCATCACCCCCTGAAACAAATCAGGCAGATCATTAAGGGTTAAATAGGAGTGACGGCTGTTTGGCCGAAACATGATTTTCTGAATTTTTCCATACGCTTGAGATATTTTACGGTACAATCACTCCGGCCCAGTGAGTGTGAAGCTGGCCTGGGAGAGAGGAGGCAGGATGGAGGAACTGGGTCAGGAGCTGGCCAAGCTCCTGGCCATCCAGATGTAATGATGGAGCAGATGGGAGGCTGTGAGTCACTGAGAAATGCCCGGATGATTGGGATGTTGCTAAAACTCTGAAGTCCCAGATTCCCTTGTGGGCTCCTGGCAAAGGGTGTGGAGCCAGTGAGCCCATCAACCAGCAGAGCAAACCAGGATGTCCAGGGTGACTGAGTCTGGGAGCAGGGACCAGCCAACAATACCCTTCTCAGTCTCTCCACGTGGTGGAATGGGGAAGTGAAGCCATTCCTGGGAGCCCTTGTGGTTCTGTGTCCAGCCTGAGCCACAGCTTCACCCAACTGGCGCCGGCCAGGTGGACCTCCTGAAGTCTTGGGGTGGGCCGCTGGCTCCACACGCCAGCCAGAAGCGGCAGATCAGCTCCCAGCTCCTAACCCCCGGGCCTGGCCGGAAAGCACCTCAGCTCCAGGGACGGGTCAGCTGCAGCTTGTTGTGCTGTTGCTAAGTTCTGTGCTGATCAATCCGGGCCTCACGGGTTTTTTCCCTCTGGTTTCGTGTTCTGACGGGAACTGAGTGAATCTGGAGCGAGTTAATTGCAGCCACAGCATTCCAGAGGGTGTTACGCTGCAAGTTCCTCCCTGGCCCCAGCTCCCCGAGTCCACACCCTCCCCGGCTGTGGGCTGGAGGCTGGAATATGAGCAGCTCTACAGGACTGGACCCTGAGGAATCCGCTGTTCTTTCTAGACACTAACTTGCCTTCCAGGGAGAGGAAAAAGGTTTAGGGTCAAAAACACAGATCTGCCCCTTGGTTCCACAGCTCTCTTTTCTGGCATTTAAGGCTCCACACATTTTGTTCCAAAAGTCATCCCCCAGCCTCCTGTCCCACAGTGCCCTGCACCCTCTCTGAGCCAGCCAGACCAGGCTGTTACCCAGATATCCCCGCACGGGCTCACCTCTCCCCTCCTTGCTGTCTCTGCCCAGCCAGATCTGATCCACCCTCCCTCCTTCCCTCCCTCCCCTCCTTCCCTCCCTCCCCTCCTTCCCTCCCTCCCCTCCTGCACTCCCCTCCTTCCTTCACTCCCTCCCCTCCTTCCCTCCCTCCCTCCCCTCCTTCCTTTCTTCCTTCCTTCCTTCCTTTTTCCTTCCTTCTCTCCTGCAGACAATATTTGTGCTGTCATTCAATGAGACAGGCAATATTGTGAAGCTTAGAAATAATTGATTTATACATTTCATAAATAAAATTATCAGAGAATATAATTTTAGGTGGAAATGAGCACTTTGAGAAAAACTAAGGAAACAGATGAAGAGGGGACTAGGCTGTGTGTGTGTGTGTGTGTGTGACATATATACCCTAGTCTCTTCCTTATTGCTTCCCTCCTATTTATTTATTTATTTTTGAAACAGAGTTTTGCTCTGTTGCCCAGGCTGGAGTACAGTGGCGCAATCTTGGCTCACTGCAACCTCCACCTGCTAGGTTCAAGCGATTCTCCTGCCTCAGCCTCCCAAGTAGCTGGGATAACAGGCGCCGGCCACCACACCTGGCTAATTTTTGTATTTTTAATAGAGACAGCGTTTCGCAATGTTGGCGGCCAGGCTGGTCTTGAACTCCTGACCTCAGGTGACCCGCCCATCTCGGCTTCCCAAAGTTCTGGGATTACAAGTGTGAGCCACCACGCCCAGCCACCTCCTTAGCTTTTTAAAGTGCTTATTTCCACCCAAAATTATATTCTCTTTTAATATTATGTATGAAATGCACAAATCACTTATTTATAAACTTTACAATATTGTCCATCTCTCTAAAGTGTAAGCTCTATTACAGCATATTGTATGTATGCGGACTTGTGTGTGGATGCTGTGCCTGTGTATGTATGTATGTGTGTTTGTGTGTATATCTATGTGTATTTGTGTATGTGTGTGTGTGTGTGTGTGTGTGCATGTTTGTGTGTATGGGGGCCAGTTGGGGAGACCAGGGAAGGCCTCTCTGAGCAGGTGAATTTGGGCAGAGATGCTGGCACTGTGGGGCAGGTGCCCAGGCTCTGCGGGCACCTGGGAGGAGGCCTGCAGGGTAAAGCAAAGAGAGTGAAGGCAGGGAGGGGGTGGCAGGGCCTGAGCAGCTAGGGCTTGGTGTACCGGCCAGGCATTGGAGGTGTCCCCCAAGCGTGTTGGGGAGGCGGCACTCTCAGAGCCATATTTTCAAAGGACCCCTCTGTCTGCCTTATGGGCAAGGATGGAAGCCCAGCAGGGACTTGAGGCCAGGCGAGAGACAACCGGGCAGTCCTGAGGGGTGGGCACTGGAGGGGTGGGCGGCAGCCGGGCCAGCATATATTTTGGAGGAAGAGCTGCGAGGCAGGCCTAGGTGGGAGGGAGATAAAGTCATCAACACAGCTGCAGGGTTTGGGGCTGATCCACTTGCAGGAAGGGATGGAGGCCACGGTGGGGAAGGTGGGAACAGAGCAGGGTCACAGAGGCAAACCCCAGAGGTGGGCAGGGTTCCAGAGCCTTGGGGACCCTGCAGGCAACCAAAAAACCCCCTCTGGACTGCTCTGAGGACAGCAGAGGAGCCACCGAAGGCTCGCAGGCAGGATAGTTCCAGAACAATTCCGATGTGACCTCCTCGCAAGAGCCTCTTGGTGCACGTGGCCTCTCCCCTGCCCAAAGTCATAAAGTCACTTCATCTGGTAATCTTGACTCAGTTTCCCCAATAATTTGTTGCATTTTAAAAGCTTTTGCTCTGTGCCAGGCACTGGACTAACTCCTATACCAGCGCTGTTGCATGAATGATGAGGTAGAGACTATTTACCCCTCCACTATTTCACAGAGGCAAAGACAGACACAGAGAGGGACAGCCACTTGCCCAAGGGCACACAGCTGAGAAGCTGAGATTCAGACCCAGGCAGTCTGGCTCTCAAGTCTGCGTGTCCAACCACTCCACTCCACCCCCTGGCTCCCCACACACATACATGCGTGCGCGCACACACACACACACACGCATAAACATACACACACGTGTGCATCTGCACGTGAGGTGTGGAGAGCCTGTGCTGGAGGATGCTGTCCCGGCTTGGTTTTATGTGCAGGGCCCCTCTCTGTGTTTATTCATTCACTAGATAAATATTTCTATGGGAGGGCCAGACTGGGGCTGCTGGGAAGCTGAGGTGAGGAGCCCACGTTTCCTGCCTTCACAGGGATAGGGACAGGTGGGGACCCGGGGCGGTGACGTTCATCAGGCAGGTTGCGCGGTGCCTGGAGAGAAGGAAGCCCCCACAGGGCCAGGGGCGGACAGGAGCAGGGACAGGAGAGCATGGGGAGTCGCCCCAGCCCTGTGTGACCATGGGCAAATCACCTCTGCTCCCAGCCTCAGATTCCACCTTGCTGTCATGGGGACAGTGATGCCTCCTCCTAGAGCTGTCGTGGAGGTTCTGCGGGAATAGTCATGGCACCAAACCTCTCATGGTTGTTCTTTCTTTCCTACCTTGGCGAAAAAACGGTGACTGCTACACTGCCACTCCATGGAGAGAAGCAGGACTTCTGTTTCACAGACTGGGTTTAACATTCCCAGGGCCTTTGTTTTTCTCTCTCTCTGAGAAGTTCCTTTGCTCAGCAAGGCTGTCGGGGACATTGGTAAAGGTTGGGTGCTGGGTCTTGGCTCCTTAGCACCCCACTTCCCACCCCCACCCTCCACCCCCCAGTGACTCTGGCAGCGGATGTGGGGACACTGAGCCACAGGGATTCTCAGCTGTCGCTTGACACAGCAGATCCAGGCCCTTATTTAGAGCCTTGGCTCAGGGGGCTGGGGGAGACGCTCTCTGTCCCAACAGTAATTCCTTTGCTCTCCCCACCTCCTCACCCTCCTAGGGGTGGGGCTCAAGAGCTCAGACTCCCCAACCTTGGGCCTGGGCTCAGAACCTTTCCTAGGCCCTTCCAGAAACCCTCCCTGCCACTAGCTGACCAGTGGCCTGGACTCCTGCATTTAGTGGCTGCTGCAGAGTGAGTGAGTGACCTGGAGGGAAGGAAATAGAGGCTCCCTCTGGAAGGGAGGTGTGTTATCAAAATGTTTACCTCTGCTGGGACACCCAGACCCCTACCAGTATCACTGCAATTGAACACCACGTTAGACAACATGTGCCTTCATAAGAATACACATAACATAGCAGACGGCCTAGAAGGAAGACTAGAAGGAAGGATGGCAACATGTTGACATTCCTGTCTCTGGGTGGTGTGAAGTTATAAGTGGTCTTTATTTACATGTCTTTTTTTTTCTATATTTGCTAAATTTTCTCCATTGAAAATGTACTACTATTAAAATCACAAGAAAAAAGTACCTTTTAAAAAGGATATAATATTTTGTTAAATGGAAGCATAAGATATAAAATATCTCACTTCCGGATGCAAAAATATACGTGTAACATTGAAAAGTGAAAATTATAAGATTACATATAACCCACATGAGAACAGGATATATGTCAGATCTGCGACTACAGTAATGTGTATGTGTATTTGTTGATTCTGAATAAGGAAATTATATGTGAGAGAGAATGAAAGTACTATGCCCTGTAGGGTCCCCCACTACAACACAAAGAGAGGGCTCCCATTTATTTATGTCTGACTGTCGTGCTAGGCTACCAGGCAATTGAGGATCAAGGGAAACTTTTACTTCTCTCTGTGTCCTTCTGAGGACTTGACACTCAATAAACATTTGTGGATGAACAAGCAAATATCTGCTTTAAAAATAAATGGGCTGGGCACGGTGGCTTATGGCTATAATCCAGCACTTTGGGAGGCTGAGGTGGGCAGATCACTTGAAGTCAGGAGTTCAAGACCAGCCTGGGCAACATGGTGAAACCCCGTTTCTACTAAAAATACAAAAATTAGCCAGGCATGGTGGTGGGCGCCTG
Source organism: Hylobates moloch (assembly GCF_009828535.3). Taxonomy (NCBI): domain Eukaryota; kingdom Metazoa; phylum Chordata; class Mammalia; order Primates; family Hylobatidae; genus Hylobates; species Hylobates moloch. The sequence goes on from NW_026652281.1 coordinate 149,912,666, forward strand.
TAATCCCAGCTACTTGGGAGGCTGAGGCAGGAGAATCGCTTGAACCTGGGAGGTGGAGGTGACAGTGAGCCAAGATGGCGCCACTGCACTCCAGCCTGGGTGACAGAGTGAGACACCATCTCAAAAATAAATAAATAAATAAACACATTAAAACTCTACAAACAAAAAGCATACCAGGAAGTGGTGTATGAATGTGTCTGGTAAGTCAGTAAAACACAGGGGGTTGTATATTTTCTTTTTCTCTTTTTTTTTTAAGACAGAGTCGCACCACTGCACTCCAGCCTGGGCAACAGAGCAAGACTCCATCTCAAAAAAAAAAAAAAGATGGAAGTATGTTGACAATCAGAAAAAAGCAATAGGCAAGATGCTCTTTATTTCATAAAAGAGAATAATAGGTCTCAACGTCAGACACAAAGATAGAGACAGGTGTGTCCCAAGTACAGGCCAACATCCTCCTGAAGATGCTGCTTTCTCCTCCTACTGGGGCTTCTCCCATGGAGACAAGAGGCAGCCCACAACAGGAATTTAGGGGAAGTGCCATTGGCTCAAGAAGGAAACGCCAAAAGTGAGGAGCACAGAAAAGAGTCCTGCTGTCCTTCCTGTGTCCTGGTGCTGGATTTACTTGTCCGCGTCTCCCTCTAGACTGAGTTCCTTACATGCGGGGGCTAGGGTTGGGGGTGCTTCTCCATCTTTGTCTAGGAAACCCAAAGCAATCAATTAAATTCAAGTAGCATATTTGTCACATTTCTACCCTCTGGGCCTTTTTACTGGGGACAACAGAATGAGTGAGCTTTTGGGCATTTGTTCGAAAATATTCACTGGGCTTCCAGGATGTGCTAGGTACAGCTGTGGCTCCCACGCTTGTGAAGTTCACTTGTGCTATTACAACTGCAACTGACATTTGAAATCCACTCCACACTGTATGTATTTTGACTTGGGGAATGTTTTCTTTTTTTTTTTTTTTTCTTTTTAAAAGAAAATAGTGGCCAGGCATGGTGGCTCACATCTGTAATCGCAGCACTTTGAGAGGCCAAGGCAGGCAGATCAGTTGAGGTCAGGAGTTTGAGACTAGCCTGGCCAACATGGTGAAACCCCATCTGTACCAAAAATACAAAAATTAGCTGGGCGTGGTGGCGCATGCATGTGATCCCAGCTACTTGGGAGGCTGAGGCAGGAGAATCGCTTGAATCCAAGAGACAGAGGTTGCAGTGAGCCGAGATCATGTCATTGCACTCCAGCCTGGGTGACAGAGTGAGACTCCATCTCAAGAAAAAAAAAGAAAACAGATTTCCGCTCCTAGGAATATACTAGGTATATACTCGAGAGAAATGGAATTATACATCCACACAAAAACGTGTACACTCACAAATGTTCATAGCAGCATTCTTCATAATAGCAAAACAAATAGAAACAACCCGAATGTCCACCAACCAAAGAATGAATAATAAAATATAGTTTATTCATGCAATGATAGAATATTATTTGGCCCTGAAAAGGAATACAGTACTGATGTGTGCTATGACATGGAAGGCCTTAAGAACATGAAGCTAGGTGTAAGGAAACAGTTACAAAAGGTCACATCTTGTATGATTCCATGTATATAAAATGTCCAGAGTAGGGCCGGGCGCGGTGGCTCATGCTTGTAATCCCAGCACTTTGGGAGGCCGAGGGGGGCGGATCACGAGGTCAGGAGATCGAGACCACGGTGAAACCCCGTCTCTACTAAAAATACAAAAAAAAATTAGCCGGGCCTGGTGGCGGGCGCCTGTAGTCCCAGCTACTCGGAGAGGCTGAGGCAGGAGAATGGCATGAACCCGGGAGGCGGAGCTTGCAGTGAGCCGAGATCGTGCCACTGCACTCCAGCCTGGGCGACAGAGCAAGACTCCGTCTCAAAAAAAAAAAAAATGTGCAGAGTAGACAAAAATCCAATCCATAATTGGATTATCGGTTGCTTACGCTGGCGGTGAAGGGCAAGAGGAGTGACTCCTAATGGGGTAGGGGGTTTCTTTCTGGGGTGATGAAAATGTTCTTAAACTGATTGTGGTGATAGTTGCACAACTGTGAATATACTAAAAACCATGGAGTTGTCCAAAGTACATGGTATGTGATTATATTTCAATAAAGCTGTTATAAAACAAAAAAGAAAGAAAATAGAGAATTTCCCCTTTCAAGCACACCAAGTGTCACGGAAATTGATTTCACAACCGAGTGGTCTGCTTTGGTTTATGAGTGGAATTTTTATTTTTCAACAGCTTTGAGCTCATTCTTCAAGACTCCTTTTCTCAAGGTTTGCTTTGTCCTCAGAAGCCTCCAGTTTCCCTTGCCACTGCCTGTCTCCAGTCCAGGGAATGCTATCTGTGGCCCTCAACCCACCTCCTTCCTTGCCCACCACCCAGTGCCCACCCTGCCAGGCTGCTGCCAGCTCCCAAATGCCAAAGCTGCCACCTGGGGCCCTGGAGACGCTGAGGCCCACAATGTTGTGATGTGTTTGGATGGGGAGTGTGTTCGGTGCCAGCGTTACCAGGCTCGAAGGGTGACTAATCCCGTCTGCATTTTTGGTTTCAGCTGCCTGGACTGCTCAGCTGGAGAACCCCGCATCTGTCAGCTGTTTTCGGAGAAGCTCACCTCACAGTTGTGGATGCCCGGAGCATAAGCCCATTCCCCAGCCCCTCGGCACCACCTACACATGAGTGTGAGCCACAGAAATCGATTGAACATCTACTATGTGCCGGGCACTATTCTGAGGACACAGCAGTGATAAGAAAGAGTACTTGCTGTAACAGAATAACAAAAATACACAGGAAAGAAGGAAGGAAGGAAGGAAGGAAGGAAAAAAAAGGAAGGAAGGAAAAAAAAGGAAGGAAGGAAGGAAAAAATAGAAAGGAAGGAAGGAAGGAAGGAAAGAAGGAAGGAAGAAAGGAAGGAAGGAAAGAAGGAAGGAAGAAAGGAAGGGAGGGAGGGAGGGAAGGAGGGAAAGAAAGAACGAAAGAAAGAAAGAAAGAAAGAAAGAAAGAAAGAAAAAAGGAAAAGAAAAGAAAAGAAAAGAAAGATCTAGATAATGTTAGGGGCTCTGCTCGTCTAAATTAAACAAGGTGAAGTGATTGTGAATACTTAGAAGAACTTCTGATTGGGTGGTCGGTGTGGGGAGGCAGCCTCTCTGGGGAGGTGGCTGAGGACAAACTGTCTGCGTGAAGATCTGGAAAGAGAATGAGCCAACATGGTTCCTGCCTCACAGCCAAGGGGGAAGGAGAAAAAATGATGTTGGGGCAGTGGGCAGGCCAGGTTTTCCTCTTTAAATGCCACAGGGCCAGGCGCGGTGGCTCACACCTGTCATCCTAGCACTCTGGGAGGCCAAGGTGGGTGGATCACGAGGTCAAGAGGTCAAGACCATCGTGGCTAACACGGTGAAACCCCGCCTCTACTAAAAATACAAAAAAATTAGCTGGGCATGATGGTATGTGCCTGTGGTCCCAGCTACTCGGGAGGCTGAGGCAGGAGAATCGCTTGAACCCGGGAGGCAGAAGTTGCTGTGAGCCGAGATCACACCACTGCACTTCAGCCTGGGCAACAGAGCAAGACTCCATCTCAAAAAAAAAAAAAAAAAAAAGGCAACAGGAAGCCATTGGGGGGTTTCACTACAGAGGAACAGAATTTGATTTACATTTTTTGAAGCTCACTCTGGCTGCTGGGTTGGGAGTGGACAGGTGTTGGGTAACGGGAAAGTTGGGACCAGGACAGCCTTCAACTCTGGTTTAAGCCCCGCTCTGTCTGCCTCCTACTTCTTCCAGTGGCGCCTGGGCAAGTGTCCCCCACTCACTCTGGTAACACGTAGTGGTTTTGGTTGGGGTTTATTTTTCATCCTCGGGGTCTTGCTCTGTTGCTAGGCTGAAGTGCAGTGGGCTCAAGCAATCCTCCCGCCTCAGCCTTCCAAGTATCTGGAGTCACAAGCATGACCCATGGCACCCAGCTAACTTTTTTTTTTTTTTTTTTTTTTTACTTTTTGTGGAGAACAGGATTTTGCTGTGTTGCCCAGGCTGGTCTCAAACTCCTGGGCTCAAGCAATCCTCCAGCCTCAGGCTCCGAAAGTGCTGAGATTATAGGTGTGAGCCACTGCACCTGGCCTAACTTTATTTTTTAAAAGGAAATTATATCACAGCCAAAGGCTATGGGTTTGATGCACAGGTTACATATGTTTTCTAATCCACATGAACATAAATATATAACTTTTTTTTTTTTGAGACAGAATCTCACTCTGTCACCCAGGCAGTGGCGTGATCTCGGCTCACTGCAGCCCCTGCCTCTCAGGTTCAAGTGATTCTCCTGCCTCAGCCTCCGAAGTAGCTGGGATTACAGACATGTGCCACCATGCCTGGAAAATTTTTGTATTTTTAGTAGAGACAGGATTTTGCCATGTTGGCCAGGCTGCTCTCAAACTCCTGACCTCAGGTGATCCACCCACCTCGGACCCCAAAAGTGCTGGGTTCACAGGCATGAGCTACAGTGCCCAGCCTCCAAAATATATAACTATTTTAAAAGTTTAGGTGAACAAGTGAATATAGTCTTAATACTAAAGATGAATAGTGAAATTATAAGAATAAAGGTTTATGGGGACACATGGATTTGACACAGTATTTTTTCTAATATACATTAAAATAAAATAATTATTTTTAAAAAATACTAACCCAAGTACCAGTTTGAATCATCTCATGCAAGTTTGGGAAATAGCAATACATAAATTAGGGTTGGAGACTTCACGCTAGCCGGGCTCTGGCTATGGTATTTCCTGGCTGTCTTCAGTGAAGTAGAGATAATGACCCAGCCTCATCAGGGTGTTGTGAGAACTAAATGTATGAGAAGTGTTTAGAATGGTTCTGCACAGAGCACTGGCTGAACACACAATATCTAGTTACACAAATCAAACAGGCTGCAATTAAATTCCACCAGAAGGCCAGGTGCACCACTGCACTCCAGCCTGGGTGACAGAGTGAGACTCTGTCTCAAAAAAAAAAAAAAAAAAAAAATTCCACCAGGCTTTCCTGAGCACCTACTATGTCCTGGACCCTGTAATAAGGACTAAGGGTCCAGAGGTAAACAAGAACGGTCCCTGCCCTGATACTGTTAATCATCTAACTGGGAAGACAGACAAGCCTCTATGTAATCACAACCCATGGTAAAAGGGGCATAGTAAAAGGATGCTACAAGGGGCACAGGTCCAGAGGAAGGAGGGAATGCTGCTGCCTAGGGCAAAGTCATGGACAGCTTCTAGGAGAAGGTGCTGGTTAATCTGGGTTTTAATGGATGAATAGGAGTTTGCCAGGCAGACAGAGAGGAATGAGAACATTCCAGGCACAGGGAACAGCATATGCAAAGGTATGGAGGCCTGAAGTAGGAAACTACTAGAGCATAAAGTGCAAGAGGTTGATGGCGATACCCCCAGGTCCCACCTTTACCTCAAGCTTGGAAGGCACCTAAATAGATGGGGGCTGAGAACCCACGCCCCCGCCTCCATTTTCTCCTGAGCCTGAGTGGAGATAAAGAAACTGGTGATTCAAAGATGAAGAGAAAGAACTTGGGCTCCAGAGTAGATGGCCATGGCGTGAAACCTTTTACCCGTGCAAACTGGGTCCATATTTTCCTCATCTGTGACATGGGAATGAGGTACCTGATTTGCTGAGAGTTAAACAAGGCAATGTGAATAAAGGGCTGGGCATAGGCCTGGCTCACGGTAGGCACTCAATGCCAGGCTTCCTCGTTCTTGTCCCCACCCCACCCCCACTGCAGTGTGTAGCGAGCTGAGCCACCCAGGGAGGGTGGGAAGGAGACTCCCAGCAGCCTGCAGGCCCAGCCCAGCAGAAGCCAGACCAGCTACACCAGCTCCAGCCTGCCCTTCCCCTGGCCCCACCATGCCACTCTCCACACCCGGGAGTTCCCAGGTGGGTGGGTCATGGCAAATGAGATGCACACACATTGCTGAGGACAACTGAGTGACCTGTGTGCTCCGGCTCTGCGCACGCGATCCCAGCCAAGAACCCCTTTGCTGGATCCTATCACAGCCCATTTTATCACCCACTGTGCAGACAAAGAGGCCTTGTCCAAGGTCACACAGTCAGGATCAGGATTTAAACTCAGGCAGGGGCTCCAGGATTCCTTCTTTGTCTCCTGCTCACACAAGTGCATGTGTCCGTGTGGTCTGAGTCCCTCCAACGGCCCCCCCCGGACCTGCCTTTCTGGCCACCAGCCCCACCCCTGATTTCCTCCCTCACTCCCTCCACCCACGTCATAGGGAACTGCTTGCAGTCCCCGACGACTGCTTACTCTACACCCTGTGCCTTCTGCGGGCTATCCTCCACACCTGAAATGCTCTTCCTTAACCCTCACTCCTCACTTCACTCGTCTCCCATCTGCCAAACTCCTACTCATCCTTCGGGGCCCAGCCCAATTGCCTCCTCCAAGAAGCCTTGCCAAACAGAGTCAGTCTTATCATCCTCCTTGATCACAGGGTATCTTTAAATCACAATGACTGAAGAGATTTTGATCAACTTTGATCCTCTTAGTGTCTACTAATAACTTCTTTTTTTTTTTTTTTTTTTTTTTTGAGACGGATTCTTGCTCTGTCGCCCAGGCTGGAGTGCAGTAACGCAATCTCGGCTCACCACTGCAAGCTCCACTTCCCGGGTTCACACCATTCTCCTGCCTCATCTTCCCGAATAGCTGGGACTACAGGCGCCTGCCACCACACCCAACTAATTTTTTGTGTTTTTAGTACAGACAGGGTTTCACCGTGTTAGCCAGGATGGTCTCGATGTCCTGACCTCGTGATCCGCCTGCCTCAGCCTCCCAAAGTGCTGGGATTACAGGCGTGAGCCTCCGTACCCGGCCTACTAATAACTTCTTAATGAACAAATAAGAGAATTCATAAATCAACTACTTTGCTGTTGCATGTTTTTAAGAGCTGCAATTGTGTTTATTGATTTTTTTTGTTGTTGAGAGCAGAGTGTGGCACGCTGATGGGGTTGCCATGTGCAACCTCATAGACTGTGCACTGCACAATGCCTTGGGGTGCTGAGCACACAGGCAGCGATGTGAATTACACTGTCTGGAGATGGGCAACGTGCCAGCCCTGACCCTTGGCCATTCTGGAAATATTTGCAACTCATCAGGTGGTGGAGCAAAAGGGGCACAGGCATTGCATTCAGACTCACTTGGGTTCAAATCCCAGCTTTGCCACTTCCCCACTGTGTGCTCCCAGACAAATGACTTAACCTCTCTGAGCTTCTGTCGTAAAACGGGAACAGGCACCCACCTCACAGAGCTTCTGCTAGAGTTATATAAGTCAATAGAAAATGTCTAACATGTAGCAGGCCCACAATAAGTGTTCATTCCCCTCCTTGAACTTCTGGAATTCCTCTTCTTCTCCCCTAACTTCCAGATTGTTTGCATGTCTAGGATGCAAATGAGATATCCTAAGCCAGGCTCTTCCTAGACTGGCTGCAATACCTTTTTTGTCCTTGCTCCTATAAGCTTTGGCACTGGGTCCAGTTCTGACACCAATTAGTAAGGTCCTATTCCTCCAGGAATGTATCTCACTGGTGATCTCATATATGTGCAAGAGAATGTGCACTGAAGTATTGTGAATAGAGGCCAAAGACTGGAAACAACCTCCATGCCCATTAGAAGAAACAGATCAATGAATTACATGCATGCATGCAGTGGGTACCACACAGTCGTAACAGAGAGGCAGCTCTCCACATACTCACAGTAAGTCATCTCCCAGATAATGTAAGAGAAAAAGAAAGGTATGGGATAATTTGTTGAATTGAGCAGCTGGAGGCCAGGGTCTAACCACAGAACAGAGAAAATGGCATGAGGGACTAACACTCAGTTTGCCCAAGGATGGCGCAGACCTGGAACCACAGGGATGTAGAGGAGAGAAGTTAATTCCTTACACACCACAGATGCCGTGGGGCATTGAGACCTAGTTCTCTTGTGGAAGCCCCCGAGAAAGCCTGGACAGACCATCTCTGGAAGGACATGCAAGAAACTGGTAACAGTTTCTGGAATAGAGAATGAGGTGACTGGGGGTAGGCTTGGAAAGAAGTCACTTGTCACAGATCAGACCCTTGAGTAGTTTTAAGTATTTTGCTATGGATGTGATTTAATCTGTAAAAATGAAAGAAAACCATTTTAAATAAGGATTTTGTAAGGCCCATATGTATGAGATAATAATAACTTGCTGTTTGACCTTGGGTGGGACTCATAGGGACTCCATATCTCCATCTTTGAAATGAAAAGACCGTCTCAAGAAGAAATGCAGGCTCCACATCAGAGACCCATTCCTAAGTCGCAGCACCCAGGGCTGTGGGCCTGGGCAGAACATTGCATTTCAGAGGGGCCAGACCAACCAAGGCAGGTTTGTCCTCAGAGGGAACGAGACATCAGCCATCCTGAGCCACTCCAGATTCAAGCACACGCTTTATGTCCCAATAACAGAAGCTTGTTGTTTACATCGTTTCCCAGGGAGCAGGATTACAGCAGCCCCTGGCTCAAGGGGCCTAATTTTAAACACTGGGTTCTGGGCAGACAGAATAAAAAGGCCAGACCCTGGCTACCTATAAGACACATGTACTAAAAAAAAAAAAAAAAAAAAAAAAAAAGTGACCCTGAGGGCAGATAACAGAAAAGAGAAAACAGTCTCTCCCTCCTACCTTTCTCCTCCCACAAACTGACTTCTCCAGCAAGTACCTAACCTCCAGGAGCTCCAAGGAGCAGGAGACAGGCAGATATCACTGCCTTGGGGACAGTTCACATTTTACCCAAAGTCTTAAAGCTGTCTGATCCTACGAATCCCATCTGGGAGCATCAGTTCAAAACAGATCACTAGGCCCCAGACAGGTGGTTCTTAGGGACCTGTTTGAATTTCCTGATTATTTCATAATCAGGAGATTGTTGTGTTTGAACACTTATTGTGGGCCTGCTACATGTTAGACATTTTCTATTGACTTATATAACTCTAGCAGAAGCTCTGTGAGGTGGGTGCCCGTTCCCGTTTTACGACAGAAGCTCAGAGAGGTTAAGTCAGTTGTCTGGGAGCACACAGTGGGGAAGTGGCAAAGCTGGGATTTGAACCCAAGTGAGTCTGAATGCAAAAATGAATGTTTTTCATTTGTTTGATTGGTGAGTTTGCTTCACAGTTTGTTTAGATCAGAGTCCTAATGAGATCCAGACATGGTGGCTGGTTGGCATGTCTCCTAATCTGCTTTACTCTAGAGATTCCCCCTCCCTGTATTTATTTTTTACTTGTTTATTTCTTATTTTTCTGTCTTTTTTCTTGCATTTTATTTGTAGAAGAGACCAGCTGTTTATCTATAGAATGTCCCACATCTGAAGTATGCTGACTACATCCCTCTGGTGCTACTTAACATGTTCCTCTGTCCCCTGTAGCTTCTGTAACCTGGTTGAATCTCGGGACTTGTTCAGATTCAGGTTAGAGTTTTGGGCAAGACTGTTCCATGGGTGGAGCCACGTCCTTCCACCCACAGGCTCATACTACCTGTTTGTCTGTCTCTTTGTGATGTGAGCAGCTGTAGTTGCTCAATGCCTGGTTCCATTACTCCATCAGGAGTCGAACAATGACTTTCTAGTCTATCATCCCTTCTACATTTTTAAGCAGAAATAGAAACTTCCACTCATCAACCATTTGATTACCTGGAGGTGCCATTTATATAGAAAGGGCAGAATTAATTATTTAAATCCTTTTGGCACAGTGAATACGAACTTGCAGTGTGAGTGGGCAGGTTCCTCCGAGCCTGTCTCCACAGGTGTAAACTGGAGGTGCTGGTAACCTCACAGCTTTATCCTGGTATCTGGGGAGAGCTCATTCTCTTAGCAAATGGTGTGTGCATATGCATGCTTTCCAGGGCACCTCACAAGGTTTTCCAGCCTCTTCCCTGGTCCCAGCCTCAGTCCCAAACCCACTGTTGAAAGATGGCCAATGCCCGTAGGACCGTCTCTAAGCAATGCACAAATTCTAAGCAAGAGACAAATCCAGTTCGCCTCTGTGGCCCTCTCTGCCGATGAGAATGCTAATACCTCTCTCCCAGGGTGGCTGTGGGTACCAAATTAGATAAGGCAGAAGGGCCTGACACTTGGGGAAACCCAGTAAGGAGTCCTCCCTTTTCCTAGTCAGGAAGCATAGGGCTCTACGGCTCTCACCCTAAGGATCGTGCGCGCGCGCACAAACACACACACACCGGGCATCAGTCCCTCCCAGCAGCCCGGGCAGCCAGCCGGGCAGCCCTATTGTTCAGCCACTTTCCCAGCCCGAAGGGGGCCGCTGGGAACGCGAGGAGGCCCCGGCCCTTCCTGCTCCGTCGCTGACGCGCGGCCTGCGGAAGGAACAGCGCGTCTTTTGGGGCCCAACGCATTCCATTCATGCCCCGGCCGGCAGCACGCACGTCCGCACCTCCGCTCCCAGCTCACAGGCTCACTGGCTATCCGGGCCCTACTTGGCTTAGGGAGAGAGAGACTTGGTTGGAGAAGTCAGATGAGCAGATCCCACTTGATCTCCCGAACCCTCCCTCCAGGAGCCCTGGGAGGATGCGTGCATCAGCCCATTCTGCGGCTAAGTGGAGCCCAGAGGCCGGGTGTGGAGCTCACTCCTGTAATCCCAGTTCTTTGGGAGGCCGAGGCGGGCAGATCTCTTGAGCCCAGAAGTTCGAGACCAGCCTGGCCAACATGGCGAAACTTTGTCTCTACAAAAATACAAAAATTTGCCTGTTATGGTGGCGCAAGCCTGTAGTCCAAGCTACTTTGGAGGCTGAGGTGGGAGGATCACTTGAGACAAGGAGCCCGAGGCTGCAGTGAGCCATGATTGCACCGCTACACTCCAGCCTGGTTGACAGAACAAGACCGTGGAGAGAGAGAGAGAGAGCCAATACTTCCTAAGCACCTACTTTTCTCCTTTCATCCTCCTGACAACCTGGCCAAATACAGTGTCTTTCTAGGAAGTAACTGAATTCAGGCTTTCCTGGGTCCAAAGATACTATTTCTCCATACAGCACAATGGTGGATTCTGACACCATCACAGCAGAACTTAAATCCTGGCTTCATCACTCATATAGCGGCCAGGCAAAGGCAAGTTGCAGCATTTCTCTGTGCCTCAGTTTCTTATGTGTAAAATGGAGATGATAACAGTCCGTACTGATAGGACTAGAAAATGACACATGTAATTCAAGCTATTGTTATAATTTAGCTTCTAGAACTTAAAAAGCTGTGAAATGGAGCCAGAGTGACCAACTGTCCCAGTTTGCTGGAGCTGAAAGCCCTGCATGCAGGAATTTCCATGCTAAAACCAAGACAGTCCCTGGCAAACCAAGACAGATGGTCACCCATAACAAAGCTGTTGGTTTTTTTGTTTGTTTTTGTTTTGTTTTGTTTTTGAGACAGAGTCTCACTCTGTTGCCCGGGCTAGAATGCAGTGATATGATCTCGGCTCACTGCAACCTCCACCTCCCGGGTTCAAGCGATTCTCCTGCCTCAGCCTCCTGCGTAACGAAGCTGTTTTTAAAAGTCCATGCTCCTCTCTAAAGGGCAGGACCATGGCCATTTCACGCTCTCACTATCGAGATTTTCCCAGAATTCCTTGGGCCTCAAGCCCTTTGTCCTGCTCTCCCTGCTCCACCCTTGCTTAGCCAAAGGGAAACCAGACATTCTTGACATGAAAATTTTCCACATCCTTCAGGGCAGTCTTTTGGTGCCAGAAATAGTCAGTAGGATTTGGGAGTTAGCCCAGGCCACTAAAAATAGCTTTCATTGCCCCCCGGAAGGCCTGCGCCATCTCGACTCCAGACGGCCTAATGAGCTGCCCGGCTGGGCCAGCGCCTTAAATGCCCAAGAGCTCTGCTGGTCTGGCTGATCAAGGGCGCAGAGGAGGTCAGCTCCCACTCAGCTTCCTCAAATTGGCTATCAGGCCAGGACCACCCGGGCCGCCCACCCAGAGACATCCCCTCCTCCACCCACTGGCATGCTTATGTCCTTGACTCAGGCAAGCACAGCACCATTGCACGCATCCACACCTGGACAATCACCCACAGCCTCACAGGCATCCCTACAAACGGGAACACACAGCCACACCCTCCCTGCCTTCTATACACTTCAACACACCCGAAACAGCCACACACATGCACTCATGGCTAGCATATCATTTTCACTACATAAATGTCAAGCTGTCCTCTGCATTCCTAACACAGTGGTTCCAAACTTTTCTATCTTTGCATCTATTCCTCTGCAACTCCCACTCCATCCCAGGAAGATTTTTGTTAAATTTGCATTTTTCTATTGGGACCTGGAGCTTGAGAACAAGAAAATAAGAAGTTTGAATATACATTCTCAAAATATTTTCAAACTGTCTGCTGCTCCCCCGATCTGACATCCGTCCTCTACCTGCCTCCTGTCAAGTCAACGAGAATCCAAGGCCAATAAAGAAGGAGGATCCAGCCAGGTGCGGTGGCTTATGTTTGTAATCCCAACACTTTGGGAGGCCAAGGCAGGTGGATCACCTGAAGTCAGGAGGTCGAGACCAGCCTGGCCAACACAGTGAAACGCCGTCTCTACTAAAAATACAAAAATTAGCTGGGCGTGATGGCAGGCCCCTGTAATCCCAGCTACTCGGGAGGCTGAGGCAGGAGAATCGCTTGAACCCGGGAGGCAGAGGTTGCAGTGAGCTGAGATCGTACCACTGCAGTACAGCCTGGGCAACAGAGCAAGACTCTGTTTCAAAAAAGGAAGGAAGGAAGGAAGGAAGGAAGGAAGGAAGGAAGGAAGGAAGGAAGGAAAAGAAAGAAAGAAAGAAAGAAAGAAGAAAGAAAGAGAAAGAAAGCAAGAAAGAGAGAAAGAAAGAAAAAGAAAGGAAATAAAGGAGGGAGGGAAGAAAGAGAGAAAGAAGGAAAGAGAAAGAAAGAGAAAAAAAGGAAGAAAGGAAGGAAGGAAGGAAGGAAGGAAAGAAAGAAAGAAAAAATCCCTGGGGAGCACCCAGGGGGCTCCAGATCCTCAGCCCAGCCTTGTAGCTTGACCCTCACAGCCTGGTCTAGGAGGGAGAAGGTGGGAAGGTGCCCTGCCCAGGGTGAGGGGCCAGGGCTAGGAAGCCAGGACACCTGGAGGTCATTGCTACACACAGGAGCAGAAGCATTTGCTAGTGCTTCTACCTAGATTCAGCCCCAGGCAGCCTGCCTGCTCTCTGAAGGGGAAGCAGAAGAGGAAGAAGAAGAGGTCTATACTGGAACTAGCCCACCAAAAATGTGGAGGCCACATCCTTGCCCTGCGGAAAAGCAGAGAAAGGAGAACTGCCTGCCAGGGTCTGACAAGATCCCAGCAGCGAGGCAGGAAGCGACGCAGGAAGTCAGGACCCTCCCACCCACATTCTGACCTGTGCCGGGAACTTTCCCTTCACTACACTTCAGCTCCCACTGGCAGGTGGTGTACACAGGGCACCTTCCTGTGCAGACAGTTCATGGTCCTGTTCATTCACTCATCCATTTATTCCAAAACACATTTCTTGAGCACCTGCTATGTTCTAGGCCTGGGCTGGTGCTGGGAGAAACAGCTGTGAACAAGACCGCCAAAGTCGCTGCCTTACAAGTGCCTACAGGGCAGTCAGAGAGACAACACTAAGCCACAATCACCCTTTAACAGAAGCTGGAGCAGTGCCTGGGGCATCGTGTGCTCAGGGAATGCAGGCTGCATGGGACAGCCATGGCTGAGGGTACTATTAACCAAGGAATGGGTGCCCAGACAGAGCAGTGTAGGCCACAGGAAGTAATGCAGTCTATAAGACCCTCTGAGCAGGGGGAGAAGCCAGCCTCACAAAAGGGTGTGGAGAGGGGTGGGAATGTGGTGTTTGGTGTGAGTGTGCATGTGTGTGACTGCACGTGAGTGTGTATGGGAATGGTATTGTGTGAGCAAACATTTGGGTGTGAATATTACGTGTGTGTGGCTGCGTGAGTGTGTGTGATTGTGAGCGTGTGTGTGTGTTTGTTAGTGTTCAGGAATGTGCAGGTGGGTGTGAGCATGTGTGAGTGCATGTATTTGAGTGTGTATGTGGGCATGTGTGGTGTGTGTCTGTTGGGTGGAGGGGTTAGAGTTCCAGGCAGAGGGAAAGGTGCAAATGCTCTGCAGTGGGAATAAGCTCAGTTTCTTGAAGAAATGAAAGAATACCCACGTGTTGTTTGCAGTGGTCAGTGGAAGGGACACTGTGTCGTAGTGATACATAGTGAGGGCTCGCCATGTGCCTGACCCTGTGCTTACTACAGTAACTCATCTGGCTCTCTCCACAACCTGATGAGCTATATTCTATTACTAATACATGTTACGGGTGAAGAACCTGAGACACTGAGAAGTTAAATAACGCCCAAGGTCACAGACATCGGAAGCAACACCAGTAGAATTTCAACCACAGGCCTTGCTCTTAACCACTCTGCCAGAGACCCAGACTAGCTGGGCCTATGGAGGACACAGAAAGAGTTGGGCTTTATCCTGGATAAGATGGCAAGCCACTGGGAGGTTCTAAGCAGAAATATGACTTCCTGTATTAGAATTAGGTTCATTTCCAATAAAAGCCCAGCATCATAGTAGCTTAAACAACACAGAAAGATAAAAATATAGTTTGCTCACACACACAAAAAGCCCACTAGATTCAAAAGAATGAGAAGACAAGCCTCAGGCTAGGAGAAAATATTTGCAAAAGATGTATCTGACAAAGAGCTGTCATCCAAAATACACATAGAGCTCTTAAAATTCAACAGTATGAAAACAACCCACTTTAAAAATGAATAAAAGATACCTTAGATACCTTACAAAGAAGATACACAGACGGCAAGTGAGCCTGTGAAAAAATGCTCAGCATCATGTGTCATCAGAGAAATTCAAATTAAAGCAACAATGAGACATCACTACACACCTAGTTAAATGGCCAAAATCCAAAACTTGGATGCCACCAAATGCTGGAGAGGATGTGGTGCAATAGGAAGTCTCATCCAGGGCTGGTGAAAATGAAAAATGCTACAGCCACTTTGGAAGACAGTTTGACAGCTTCTTACAAAACTAAACATACTCTTGCCGTGCAACCCAGCAATTGCACTCCTTGGCATTTACCTAAAGGAATTGAAAATATTTCCACACAAAAACCTGAACGTGGATGTTTATAGCATCCAAACTCACAATTGCCAAAACTTGGAAGCAAGCATGATGTCCTTCAGTAGGTAAGTGAATAAACTGTAATACATCTACAGAATGAAATATTATTCTGTGTTAAAAAGAAATGAGCTATCAAAGCCATAGAAGAGACATGGATGAATCTCAAATGCATATTACTAAGTGAAAGACATTGATCTGAAAAGGCTACATACCATATGACATTCTGAAAAAGGCAAAACTACGGAGACAGTGAAAAGATCAGTGGTTGTCAGGAGTTATGGGGAGGGAGGGCTGAATAGGCAGAGTACAGAGGATTTTGAAGGCAGTGAAACTCCTCTGTATGATACTACAATTGGGGATACCTATCACTATACATTTGTCCAAACCCACAGAATGTCCAATACCAAGGGCAAATCCTAATGTCAACTATGGACTTTGGGTGATATTGATGTGTCAGTGTCATTAACAGACTATAACATGCACCACTCACTCTGGTGGGGAATGTTGACAGTGGAGAAGTCTATGTGTATGTGAGGGCAGGGAGCATACGCAAAATCTCGGTACGTTCTGCTCAATTTTGCCATGAGCCTAAAACTGCTCTAAGAAATGGAGTCCATTGAAAAAAATTTTTTTTAAAGAGCCAATGATGCACACAAAAACATGGATTAATCTCAAAAAGCATGCTAATTGAAATAGACACAATAAAGGAATACTATATAATTCCATTTATAGAAAACTCTAGAAATCACAACTTTAATCTATAGTGACAGAACACATAATGCTAGTTGGCTAAGGTGGGGAGGTTACGGACTGATTAGGAAGCAGCACAAAGGAATTTTTGACGACGGATATGTTCCATATCTTGAATGTATTGGTAGGTATAATACAGTCTGCAAACATTTGTTGAAATTTAAAAATATATAAAACTGTATAAATATGTCCGAATCTATTAAATTGTAAGCTTAAGTGAGATATATTAAAATAAATATTATCTCAATGAAGTTAGAAAAAGGAAAACTTTAAAAAGTGCACCAGAGCTAATGATAGTGCTCTGCTCCATGAAGTCCTTGTCAGACATATGAAGGGTCTGAGATTTATTTTCTCCTACTTGCAAACTAGCAACTGAGCTTACCACAATTGCACAGATGCTAGCAGAAGACACAGGACTCTTAGGTCAGAGACAAAGGACTTTATTACTTACAACACAGTAGGCAGTGCAAGCTTTATCTTTGCTCTGGTTTACTTGCCCCCTAAGTTCCATGGGGCTGAAGCAGGAGGCCCAGCTGGATGCTGTGCACACAGTGGGCTCATGTCAGAGCTGAGATATACTGAGCTTAGGAAACTCCTAATCTTATAAGCATAAGAGGCTGCTAACAAACCTGGTCAACATTCGACCTGGAGAAAGGCATTATCTTTATAATCCTGATCAGGAAATAAATCTGTCCTCTGCTCCAGAGGGAGACACTATTCCTGCTCCCCCAGGCTATTTGCCATACAAACATCCTTGAAAAGATGGTTCCATGCAAAAGGTGGCACAAGAGGTATAACAATGCCATGGAGAATTGCCCCTCAACGGTCCTAAGGGAAGGAGACTCCTTCTGTCTTTCTGCTCTGCCGTCATTCCCAACATCACTTCATGGTTAAAAATGGCTGCCTCAGCTCCAGCCATCACTCTGTATTCCAGACCACAGGAAGGACAAAACAGGGAAGAAATGTATCAGCCCCCTCTTTAAGGACACTCCCTGGAAGTTGCACACACATTAGGTTTGACGTTCAAATAGCTATGCCTGGCTGCAAGAGAGGCTGGGGAATGTGGGGCATATACCTGGCTAAAAGCCTATTACTAAGGAAGACTAGAGCCTGGGGAACAACTGGCCTTTTGCGCTAGTCAGTGTCACAGTGGTCTGTGAATCTCTGCATAGTCAGCATCACAATGGTCTGTCACAATGGTCTGTAAGTAGTCTATCAAGTGCTGAGGACACGGGACACATGAACCTTTATTCCAGGAGTCCTTGGGGGAGCTTCTCATTTAGTAGCCATCCTTGGTACTTCCTACTTTCCCCAACCTTAAAGGGGATGTTAGGCCCCTGAGTGAGGGTGGGATTCACCCTTGTCTTGCCTGGTACAGTGGAAGGCCCTGCCAGGCTTGGGTCTTGGACCACACACTGTGTTAAACCTGAGCTGTGGGTAAGTCCTCTCCTTCTCCAGGCCTCAGCTACTCACTCCAGGTGACATGGTGTATTAGTTTGTTTTGCATTGCTGTAAAGGGATACCCAAGACTGGGTAATTTATAAAGAAAAGAGGTTTATTTGGCTCTCGGCTCTGCAGGCTGTACAGGCAGCATGGTGCCAGCATCTGCTCAGCTTCTGGTGAGGCCTCTGGAAGCTTCTAGTCATGGTGGACGGTAAAGGAAGGAGCCTGTGTATCAAGTGGTGAGAGGGTGCAAGAGGGAGAGGGAGGAAGAGCCAGGCTCTTTTAAATAGCCAGATCTCAGCAGGTGCAGTGGTTCATACCTATAATCCCAGCACTTAAGGAGGCCGAGGCAGGCAGATCACTTGAGGTCAGGAGTTCAAGACCAGCTTGGCCAACACAGTGAAACCCCGTCTCTACTAAAAATACAAAAATTAGCCCGATGTGGTGGTGGGTGCCTGTAATCCCAGCTACTCAGGAGGGTGGGGCAGGAGAATCACTTGAACCCAGTAGGCGGAGGTTGCAGTGAGCTGAGGTCAAGCCACTGCACTCTCCAGCCTGGGTGACAGAGCAAGACTCTGTCTCAAAAAAAAAAAAAAAAAAAGAACTCACTCATTACCCCAGGACAGCACCAAGCCATTCATGAGGGACGAACCCACCCCCATGGCCCAAACACCTCCCACTAGTCCCCACCTCCAATACTGGAGGTCACATTTCAAGGTGAGATTTGGAGGGGACAAAACATCCAAACTCTATCAACTGTTTGCTAAACGTGGCAATAACAATAAGGCCACCAAGCAGGCTAGATGGATGTACTAAATCAGTCACATATGTAAAGCAAATACTGGGGGAGACTCTGTCTCAAAATAAAAAATAAAGCCGATAAGTAGGAATCTGAAGCCCAGAGAGGTGATGTAACTTGCTGAGAGTCACACAGCAAGGAAATGCTACACTTGGGGCTAGAACACAAAGCTGCTGCCTGAAGTCTTTGGCTATGGCTCAGAAAGCGTTAAGTCACTGGTGATGATGAGGATATGATGAAGGAGAGTGGCCAGTGAAACCTACAACAGACCCTTCCTCTGGCTCATGGTGAAGGGAGAACAGCCTAAACTGCTCATCCAATGATGACATTGAGGGAAGCCGGGGCCAGTGGACAGGCTAGTACTTTCCAGTCCTTCTTCCCGGCTGGTCATTTCCTTGGCTTCAGAGCAGCATGGTGCCCACACTCTGAAACACCCACCGCAGGGGACACAGGGCTCTGATCCTTTTTGCGTAAAATAGCAGGATAAGGGCAGGGACTCTCATGAGGGCTCTTGGGAATTCAGTTCTAGGGAAGAGGGTTGGGCCTGGAACAAGTCCTGGGGCCTTTATTCCTCTAAAATCTATGGAACAGCAATAAATTGGCATCAGATCATCCCTCAACACTTGAGATGGGAGTTCTTCCTGTGCCATGTGCTCAGCCTTTTAGGGCTCAAGGGTCACCTCTTCCAGGAAGCCTTCCTGTATTGTTCTCTCCTCTGCCCACTCCTCCCTGCATTTCTCCACCCCCTTGCTCTGCCCGCACCTCACCTACAGCCCCCAGATCACTGTGCCAAAATCATGGGCCAATGCATCAGTCTCCACCACTTGCCAGGAGAGCCTGAAGTCAGAAACCGTGTCTCCTCCATCCTTGTGCACCCAGGGTCCCATGCAGGGCCTGGCACTATTAAGAGCTCAGCATGGTTGATTCCCTGACTGAACTGTGGGCAGGGGCTAGAGCATGTGTCTCCACCAGAACTGTCTTCCAAAGCCTCCCTAGCAACACCCACAGCAGGACCCCAAACCCTGCCACTGCCTTGAGGCTCTGCCAGGCTGGTCATATCCTAGAAGGAGGTCCCTCGCCTACAAAGTGTTCCTTCATGTATTCAACCATTTACTTCCTCAACAATGTGCCTAGCCCTGCAGTGGGGGCTGGGGACACAGAAATGAAAAAAGCACGATCTTGCCCTCAGGTGGCTCTCAGTCAGGTGAGGGAGGCCAAGACTCTCTCTCCTGCCTTCCTCCATCCTTGCTTGTCTTCCTTCTTCCTTTCCATATGTATTTATTGGGCAAGAGACATACAACTATGCAGAGTGACAAGTGCCAGGAAGGTGGCTGTTGAGAGCTCTGCGGGAGTCCCGAAAAGAATCCCCAGTGGTCACTGAGGCCTTGGCGAAGGAGATTTCCAGGAGACTCAGCGTGGATGTCGAATCTTCCTATTGGAGGAGAAGCTGTGAGTCATAAGCCCCGAGCAGCCCTACAGATTTCCCCATGAATCACTTACTGCCCTCTTCTCTTGGTCGGAGGCACACGCCATGGGGAATTCTCCTTCGGACGGGAGGGAGGAAATATGGGGGAAGGGGGAGGAGGACAGGGCTCAGAGTGGAGTCCCCGAGGTAGATTTTCCCGTTATCTTTCTAGACCCAAAGCCCTGACCCCAGAAGCTGAGCCCCAGGATGGCCCCGGTCTTGAATAGCCAGGACCCTCGTGTAGCTTCCTGCTTACGAAGTGCTTTCACACACTTTATTGCATCTGCACACCACTGTGTGTTATGGGAAGGTCTCCAAGGGAAACTGCTTCGTGAGGAAGGGAAAGAGGCTGGTCGAACAGCAAAGAATCACTTCCCCCTAGCTTGGGACCAGGACCCACCCAGGAGGGAGGGGAATTGTCCGCAGCCTGCAAAGATCTTTCACTTATCCACCACATTCATTGAGCACTCCCCTGCATGCCAGGCACTGTTCTAAGGGCAGGATGGCCAAGGTCCAGGCAGAAAGAAGAGCATGGGGCCCAGTGCAGGAGTGAACGTTGCCAGTGCTAGATAAAGCAATGAGGCCGGGCTGGCTAGAAGAGATGAATGAGGCAGGAGAGTGGCAAAGATGTGGTCAGAGATGTGCAGCAAGATAGTATCAGGTCTCGTAGCCTTTGTTAGGCTGTGTCTTTTAGTCTGAGTGAGATGGGAGCCATGAGAGGATTTGAATAGAGGAGAAAAATTACCTGATATGCTAAAAGTTTCCCTCTGGATTTTTAAAAGCCTAGCTCCCTTCTAGCCATGGCAGAGCATGGAATTCAGAACAACTCTACTGGTGAGGACAAGAGTTGGACAAAATATTAACATATTTTCGTTTAAAGGCATTGTGACACTAAAAGGCAATGAGGAACTTTGGGACCAAGACCTGGGAAAAGAAAAGTCAGAGGGATGAGCTGGGCGCAGTGGCTCACGCCTGTAATCCCAGCACATTGGGAGGCCAAGGCGGGTGAATCACCTGAGTTCAGGAGTTTGAGACCAGCCTGACTAACATGGAGAAACCCTGTCTCTACTAAAAATACAAAATTAGCCGGGTGCTGTGGTGCACGCCTATAGTCCCTGCTACTCGGGAAGCTGAAGCAGGAGAATTGCTTGCACCCAGGAGGCAGAGGTTGCGGTAAGCCGAGATCACACCGTTGCACTCTAGCCTGGGCAACAAGAGTGAAACTGTGCCTCAAGATGAAAGAAAGAAAGAAAGGTCCCAGACCAGCAGAGGCAGCAGCCGGAGCAGCCGCAGCCTGCGCCCTCTCCCGCCCGCCCGCCCTCCGCCGCCCTCCACCCGCCCCGGGGTCTCTTTCCCCCTTCCTCCTCCTCCTCCTCCACCCCCCCTTCCTCCTCCGCCCGCCCGCAGGGCCCCCCTCGCCTTCCCGCCCGCCCCTATTGTTCCGCCCCCGGCCGCCCGCCCTTCCCCTTCCCGCCCGCTCCCCTTTTCCCCTCAGTCGCCTCGCGCCTGCAGTTTTTGGCTTTCACCCCCCCACCAGTGACCAAAGACTTGACCACTCAAAGTCCAGCTCCCCAGAACACTGCTCGACATGGACACCGGTGTGATTGAAGGTGGATTAAATGTCACTCTCACCATCCGGCTACTTATGCATGGAAAGGAAGTTGGCAGTATCATCGGAAAGAAAGGAGAATCAGTTAAGAAGATGCGCGAGGAGAGTGGTGCACGTATCAACATCTCAGAAGGGAATTGTCCTGAGAGAATTATCACTTTGGCTGGACCCACTAATGCCATCTTCAAAGCCTTTGCTATGATCATTGACAAACTGGAAGAGGACATAAGCAGCTCTATGACCAATAGCACAGCTGCCAGTAGACCCCCGGTCACCCTGAGGCTGGTGGTCCCTGCTAGTCAGTGTGGCTCTCTCATTGGAAAAGGTGGTTGCAAGATCAAGGAAATACGAGAGAGTACAGGGGCTCAGGTCCAGGTGGCAGGGGATATGCTACCCAACTCAACTGAGCGGGCCATCACTATTGCTGGCATTCCGCAATCCATCATTGAGTGTGTCAAACAGATCTGCGTGGTCATGTTGGAGTCCCCCCCGAAGGGCGTGACCATCCCGTACCGGCCCAAGCCGTCCAGCTCTCCGGTCATCTTTGCAGGTGGTCAGTTGACCAAGCTGCACCAGTTGGCAATGCAACAGTCTCATTTTCCTATGACGCATGGCAACACCGGATTCAGTGGCATTGAATCCAGCTCTCCAGAGGTGAAAGGCTATTGGGCAGGTTTGGATGCATCTGCTCAGACTACTTCTCATGAACTCACCATTCCAAACGATTTGATTGGCTGCATAATCGGGCGTCAAGGCGCCAAAATCAATGAGATCCGTCAGATGTCTGGGGCGCAGATCAAAATTGCGAACCCAGTGGAAGGATCTACTGATAGGCAGGTTACCATCACTGGATCTGCTGCCAGCATTAGCCTGGCTCAATATCTAATCAATGTCAGGCTTTCCTCGGAGACGGGTGGCATGGGGAGCAGCTAGAACAATGCAGATTCATCCATAATCCCTTTCTGCTGTTCACCACCACCCATGATCCATCTGTGTAGTTTCTGAACAGTCAGCGATTCCAGGTTTTAAATAGTTTGTAAATTTTCAGTTTCTACACACTTTATCATCCACTCGTGATTTTTTAATTAAAGCGTTTTAATTCCTTTCTCTGTTCAGCTGTTGATGCTGAGATCCATATTTAGTTTTATAAGCTTCTCCCTGGTTTTTTTTTTTTTTTTTTTTTTTTTTTTTGTTTTTTTTTTTTTT